>NC_073746.1:292455850-292816731 GCF_029784135.1 Toxorhynchites rutilus septentrionalis
GCAGCCGCCACACACACACATACACGCGCGCAACTCTTTTCGTTTGCTGGTTATCGAGAGGAAACCTGGAAAGAAATGATCGTTGCTGAAAAATAATCTGCCAGTTCCCCTTGGAATTGAGAATTACATTCAAGCGAGTTTATTTTAATGTTTTCTATCCATATAATACTGCTACCACATACATTTGGTTT
This sequence comes from Toxorhynchites rutilus septentrionalis, assembly GCF_029784135.1. Classification (NCBI taxonomy): domain Eukaryota; kingdom Metazoa; phylum Arthropoda; class Insecta; order Diptera; family Culicidae; genus Toxorhynchites; species Toxorhynchites rutilus. The sequence continues at coordinate 292,456,042 of NC_073746.1, forward strand.
TGTGATTTGTCAATCAAGTGCAGTTAGCAGGAAAGCTTCTGAAGATTATTCTTCAGAACAAGGTTTTTTGTATCCAATATTTGATGCATAAAACCTTGAGTCTCCAACGTAACACTCTCGTTTTTGAAGTCACCCAAATATTTATTTATTCATTCATTCAGGATGGATTTAGATTCAACTTCAAACAAATGATCTCTAAATCAACGATAGTCCTACGTCGCCCTTGCGGTTATACCATAGATATAACCCACTTCCTGTTTTTTCAATCTTTTATTGATTCTCGAGTAATATTTCGAAGCGGCATAAAGGCAAATATTATTTATGATGTAAAATATAAATTACCGAAATTACCGGTTATCAATTGCAAAATTACTGGTAATTCGGTAATGAAAAATTACCCGATATTACCGGTAAAATCGGTTAACAATCCCAAGTCCACATGACATCTATGGGAACTGCTTGGCGCGCTGCAGTTTGTTTATTGTGCCCTTCGCGCATAGCAGAAATAAAGTTTCTCTTTGTTGAATGTGTTGAGGTGAACACTTTTAAAATGCTCAAGAATTAGCAACTAGAAACTTGGGGCTTTTCAACAAACCCAAACTCGTATTGATTATATGTGATATTCATAAAGAAAAATCGATTTGCATTTACTAGTTGCGTGAAAACACCCTAAATTGGACAAACTAAGATCATTTACCCTACTTTGCCATCGTTAATAGAAAATCATTTTCAGGGTACAGGATATTCCGAAGTTCTTCTTCTTCTTGGATGGCACTAACGTTCCCAGTGGAACTTTGGCCTTCTCAACATAAGTAATACTTCCGTCATTTTTATTAGTAGTACTTAGTTGAGATTTCAAAGCCGAAAAACGCCTTGAATGTATTCTGGAGTGGCAAGCTCTAGAATACGCGTGACCACAGTGCAAGTCGGAAGATATTTCTTTGGCGAAAAATCCCCCGGACAGAACGCGAATCGAACCCGAACCTCCGGCATGATAATGTGGGACGCTAACCACTCGGCCACGGGAGCACATATTCCGAAGTTCACTCGCTTGCAATTTGTGATAACTGTGCTTTTTTCTCATTCGTTCTTCTATACATGAATAATTTCTCCGTATAGACTAGTGGTAATGAATATACAAGTAGTTTTTCAATGACTATAAGCAAAATAACATTTGTAACGTTCCCGAATCATGGTATGCAGCCCCTTTTGCGGAACGGCAACAGAAGATCCGAACCGAAAAGGTTGTATGGTGGCGGCAGTGACGACGACAACCGTTGCGCGACATATTTTCACCTACTGTTTTCCACCGAAAAACATGACTCTAATCGCTGAACAAAACCTTCTTCACATCTATGTGCTGCACTGTGACGCAACTTTTAATCCAGAAACAAGAAAAATTTAATCGATCGGAAAGTCACCAATAAGTCTAAACGTAATGTCCCGGAAAAAAGACATTAAAATAAACTTGCTTTATATTACTTAAGAATGCATTGACATTTTTGAAATAGCGATAATAATAGATCGAATGGTTTGCGGGGTCTTGTAGAATCAGCTGGTATGGTTTATTCTTTTTCTCGCGAGAACAATACACAAGCTGGCCTTTTGTCGAGATTTCTGTTTTTATTGCCAATAAAAATAGTGCATCTCGCCTTCAATTAGTGCTATTGAAGAATGAAAAATGAAAGGTGGGTAATGTCGGGGGCCTTGCAAAGTGTTGTACTTTGACGCCCGGAAAGATTGCACGAATTCTCGAAAGATTGAATGATCGATCGTAAACCCAACCACCATTACGCCCTAAAGTATTCCTAAATTCACAAAAGCTCTCCCTCGGCAAACAAATTATTAAAAAAATCAAATTGCTTTTTTTCGTTTCGAATATATCTTCAGAATTTATTTGTTTATGGAATTGTATTGAAAAAACTTTTTTGTGAAAGGTTCGATTGTCCTGAAAACCATAATATTTTTGTGGAACGTTTCATTCTTGTTCTCGAAAGAACATGCTGGCAATACGTCGAAATTTGTTTCCTTATTGTTAATGCACGCGTAATGAATCTTCTCTTCTAAACAGATTCTACATCTGTATTATCACCATTGGCTGATTGACTGATTGGCTTCACGGTTAGAAATTTAATGGTCGGGTCGGAATCACACAGGGGTGTGGCTTACGATGGAATGTTTCGCTTCTCTTGAGGCTTCCATTGTATTGAGCTATTTCGTTGTACGCACTAACAGCACTAGGGAAAAAGGGTAGCAGATATCAGCCAACAGATTGCTTAGATAGAATGATATGCACGTTGAATAGCTACGTTTGGCTTCGTAGTAGTATTGATGTATTCAAATTGTATTCCACAGTTACTCTAGTTGCCCTTCTTGGTCGGTAAAATTTGAGGAGCACAAATTGGACCAACCAAAAAGTGGGATTTAGCGCGTTAAGATAATGGTTTACATTTTACAATTTTTCAAATGTTTATCTAAAAAAATGTGTGGGTTATATCTATAATATAACCGTTGGCGGAAGGTCATGACATGGTTTAATCAATAGGGGCTTCAGATTCTGGACTGGTCAGCGTTTTTACCAGATCAAAGCCCTATCAAGAACTTATGAGGACAACAACATGACGCAACTTGGTCAAAAACCCCAGAATGGGTTATTTGAACTGATTGAGTACTAAAGATGACATACGAATTAGAAACTTATTGTAATTCACGTGAAATTGACGTTTATTTTGTAAAGGAGTGAAAGTTTTTCCATCTGGTTCTATAGTTATGAAACACTAGAATTTTAGTTTTTTAAATATTTCGCGCCTGAACACAATAATAAAGTTCAAATGGCCAGTCTTTTAAATGAAGATAGTTATTATATCCTATACTATATACTTCAATTCAACCGACATCTCACATATCTCTGGAGACTAATAAAAAATAAGTGATTCTATAGTCGTGAAACGCAGTGTATTTCGATACACGATGACCAGATCGTCGATGTATTAGGTGATCTATCATGCGCTGACGGCTCTCTATTTCCCTTATTTGTCTGCATGCGTGGCGGCATCGAACGATGTCCCTGAGAAATCTGAGAAGACAACAGGAAATTCTCTACAACGAAACGATCCAACGATTTATTCCGTGACCCATCGCGTCGTGAATGTGACATCTCAAAATCCATAAAAAACTAAAACCTTCAAAGTTTTCGTACAAAAGTTGACATTTAGTATTCAGTTCAATATTGTCCTACATTTGCGCGAAAAGCTCGAGAATCGGTCAAGCGGTTTAAAAGTTACAATTTTTAAAAAATTGGTATAATCGGCAAAAAAACAAAATATTCCAAAAAATTTAATATGTTAAAGACATATTATGTAACGAATCCTGATTGAATTTTTGCATTTTATACGAAATTTGACATACAATATGTATATTTCGATTGACATTACAATTACTATCGATTCATTCGATTGGGGTTGATTGAATATGTTATTCAATCAATCATAATCGAATATAATCGCAGGAAACATGCAATCGTATAACTTTTCGCATTCTAAGTCGTATATTAAATCAATAAAGTTATGAATGGCACATATTGACCATCTTATAAAATGCGAAAGTTGTTTAAATGCTCATAATCTTTTATTTCGAATTGATTCAAGTCTGCGTTTCGTACTTTGGTCTACCGAAAGGAAAAACGACCAGTTCACCCAATTTCAAAAGCGAAGTGAGAGAATGTTTAAATTTAAATAATTTTATTAAGTAAAACATACGTTATCTATTATCTGTGATAGAACACATGAATAAAAATATAGGTTTTTGATATACCTACCTGTCTGGATATGCCGAAACAGGAATTCATTAAATTCATCATCGAATAGGAGTAAATAATGCATATTGGATGAATAATATGATTTGGTTTTGATGCAGAAGAAGGGCAAAGTTATGGCGCATGCACAAATCATTAGTACGACACATAAATTGAAATATTCCCCTTGATTCCACGTGGCGAATGACGTGATATAACAAAGTTTCTCGCTTTATTGTGGAAGCCATCTTATTTTTCAGCTCCTATTCAATACCCGAGTCGATAACATATGAGGACACGACTTCAAATAGCACTTAAGTGACAAACTATGGTCACGCCATTCGCCTGCGAAACACCGGGATTTGAGCCATCTCACGTCATTCGCCGCGTGGAATAAAGGGGATTGTAATAAAAAAAATGCTTGAAAGTTCATTGAAAATAAACCCCGCCATGATAATGTGGGACGCTAACCACTCCACCACGGAAGCACCCATATCCGTTCTACCCTCAATCAATAACAGTCCGGCTGAAAAGTTCATAAGGATGACGTCTAGATGGCGCCTCTTGCAAAAATCTACTTGACTATCACAAAGCACCATCTTTCAATGGATACGTGTCAAAATTTGACAACAATCGGTCGATTGGTTCGCGACTATTTTCTGTTCGCAGACCTGAAGAGAATACTCGCTGGCAAGAAATTTAAGACCGATGATGAAATGATTACCTAAACTGAGACCTATTTTGAAAAAACCGAAAGAGTACTATAAAAATAATATCGAAAATTTGCAAGATCGCTATAATCGCAGTATCGCCTTAGAAGGGAATTATGTTGAATAATAAAATTGAATTTTGCAAAAAAAAAAAAATAGTTCTACTGTGTTACCTTATAAACTTTTCAGCCGAAATGTTATTTCGTGACTTTACACAGTGAATATCTCCTTCAAATCGGGACTACGAAAGTATGACAAGAATTTTCCGGTTCAATTAAGTATATATTTGTATTGCAAGGGTAAGAGGACTTTAGTTATTGGGGACAACTGCTTTTGAATTGAGTTTTTGGAACTGTTGAGTTCTATTCTTATATGAACTGAATCTTGTTTGAAACATTGTCTTTGGTTGGTAATAATAATTATATCGCCAGGTGATACAGATTAGACCTCTTTTGACCGTGAGTGCTCCCTTGTTGAGATTGTGTGGATTGTGTAGTGAACTGATCCCTTTTACATGTATTTAGTTCAGCTGCACTTCATTCGACCCTTTGTTCAATCTTTTTGGTGAACTAGTTATTTCGTACTGTTCGCGAACGATTTGCCCATCTCTACCATACAAGCTAGCGCCCGACTACCTTCACCGTTTGTGATCTAGTCCAAAAAAAATTGTTGCATTATGTAATATACATTTGAAATCCCTTCCTATAATTGAAATCAAAGACGTAGTCCTACGTCAAAAGTACTGCATTTGATTTTCATTTCAGTTTCCCAAACCAAGCGCTTTCATTTAAGTTTGCTAAAATTTCAAAAAACTGCTTAAATCAGTTGCAATTGCAAAAAACACTAACAAAATTAAATTTACAAACACGCTTGCATATATGGCAACTCAGTTCCCAAGTCCGTGGGGTAAAACATCGACCAAATGCATGAATATAGAATGTCAAGATATTGATTTTCCAAAATCAGAAACTCCGAATTTCCTCATCAATATCGAGAGTTAGCTATTGATGACGATATTGATCGCGTAAGGTCCGCTTTATGGTTTTTGTGTTATTAACGAAGCATAATTTCACTGTGCAGTGTATCCAAATCCATCTCCTATGTTACCTATTTCGCCAGCCATAACAGCTGGTAACGCCTCATGAACGTCAGTGTGCAAGAAACAGAAACAACAAAAATTTGCAACTATCGCCGGTTTCTGGAATAAATCATACAAGTTAGTTAAAATTCATAATGTTTGAACGCTATTTAGCAGCCCTAGAATACCCTGCCCAGGGAGGAATAAATATAGATGGTGGGTATAAATACCTACAAACGTCAAAACTGGGCTAATTTTTATTATTTCAGACCCTAAGGAATTCCGCAACATTGTTCTTTGGCTTGAGGATCAAAAAATCCGCTATTACACGATCGAAGATCGAGCCAACCTCCGCAAAGTGGGCTCAGCAGCCGATTGGGACCCAGCGTACGAAAAGTTCAAACTAGATCTCAAATTTCCCACTAATCTGAAATCAAAGGTGGAAGAGCTTACGTGGTTGTTTCTATACGCGATAAAGCTAGAATATTCGGACAATTCCGACCGGTATCGATCCATAACAGCTGCTAAAAAATTGGAAGAAAAAAAAGCAACAGCTGCCCCGGAAATTAAATCTACCAATCCATTCGACAACTTAGATTGTAAGGACAATAATGATGCTTCGCGTATTTTTTTGCCTGAACTATTTTTGTTTTTTTGCTTTCAGTCACAAGTTCTGATTTCGAGGAAGGTTCTCGGAAGTTAGCGGAAAAGCTAGGCGTAGCTTATCATCCTGATTATTTAATGTCGCTGAGATCGGCAGCGCGTGTAATTTCAACGACGTTTAATAAGGAAGCTTTAAAGGAACCGATCATTACTGGCAAGCCATTCCCAATCGACGAAGGAATCGGTATGGGCTTTGGAAAGGATCCAGATCTAGAGAAGGCGGCTAGAATCCTTAGGTTATTACAAATCCAAAGTTTGCGCAAACTTCAAACGACAATCAATGAAACTATCGTTGCTGTGCAAAATATCACCGCAGATCCACGCACCGATACCACTCTGGGAAAGGTAGGAAGATAAGGAGTTCGGATGTGTTTCCAATTACTTCGCGTGTGTATCTTATTTAATAAATATTTCATAACGGTAGAAAAATAAACATTACTTTTGCATTGACTCAATTCTGTGTTTCGTCCTTTGATCGACCAAAAGGGTAGATGTCTAGTAATCGAGCCATTCCAATTCCAGCAGCAGCTGCAGAGTGAACAAATAATTAAACTTAAATAATCTTATCAAGTAAAGCATTTACTATCATGCGTTTTCCAAATTTACTTACCTGTTGCTAGGCCATACATGATCATTCTACCTCCAGGATGTGCTCGTGCCTGGGCCTGTTTCCAGATGTAAATGCCCATCCCTAAAACACCGATTCCGCTAACAATTCGACATGGCATGCAATTCTTATGGCGATTAGCAGCCACTGAACCAGTCATAATTTTTGGTTTACCGTTAAAAACTTCCAAACTTGAATATTTACGGAATTATATGCCGTATTTCAATACAAATTACGAAAAAGTAACTGTTTGAAACGAATCGTTATTGTTATGAAATATGTGAAGCGCGTTTAGTAGCTCTAGCTGTCGTTCACCAACTATAACATACAGGTGACAATGGCTTCATGGCAGTGGAATTGCATACAAAACATATGTCCACAAGTGGTTTTATTTTCGACAAATATTTAAAAAAAAAGAGAATATACAGTGATTCCGACATGCCGAGGCACTACTCAAAGTCACTCAATTGTGACCTGTATTTGGATTATCAACAAATACAACACAATGTGAAAGACAATTTAAAACAAGAAAAATCATGAAAAATATAACAAAAAACCATTAGAAAAGTGTGCAAAATACAAAATCGTTAAGAATATAACAAAAAACCATTAGAAAAGCGTGCAAAATACATAATCTTGGTTGAAAAAACTCCTAAAAATTTATCGTGTTGTAGAAACTTGCACAAAGGATATTTACAAAATTGTCCAATTATTCGTGTCGCATTCAGAGCTGCAATTTGTCACTGTGACTGCATATATTTGGGCTACTATGGCGACGGGCAATAAAACATAACCGACAAAACCAATTCTTCACTCTTTGATGCTAAATATTTTGTTAGCGTGTTTTGACAGTCAGAGCATGTTGCAAGTCAGTACACTATGAGCGTCAAGACGAAAAATACCATGTCACTTGATGTAATGGAAGTTTACACGTTTATCAGGCTGCATTTGTTTACGTTGAGCTACCTGAACGCCATTCTCATATAAAATGCTAAAACTCGAGGGGGCAAAGGATATAAATGAGTCTAAACGAACTTTCAAATATGTGAAAAACGAGAGAAATTTCTTCATTATTTTAGCATGTAGAGAATGATTTGCTATCGCACACACGTTATCGCGTATTCGACATAGTATTTGTTCCAATAAATACAAGAAACAGCAACTGGAACGAAAATCGAAGCTTTGCTCGATGAAGATAAAATGTAATCCGCGACAATCATCAATTCGTTACTGACAATTTTACCGCCTACTTGCTCGGTCAAAGCATATTGACGAAGCTCAGTAATAGGCATAATGTTGCATCGTACTTCGTCAGTCACCAGTCACCATCCCAAGTGTCCCAAGGTGTCCCAAGTATAAAATTAAACATTAGAATCGTTTAGCCTTAATAGAGTTTTTATTATATTTGCAAATAAACATCTGCTGTAGCGCATGTAAAAGCGCTCGTAGGAAAATTGTATGCCCGGTCGAAAGAGCGAGAATCTTAAATCGTATACCATAAAGATACCCATTCTGGTGGAGAAAATTTCTGCTGCGAGTTGTACACAAAACGACTGAGATGAGTAATTCAATTATTCGATTTAGATACAGTCTAGCAATGCATTGGTCAACTCGGAGTTACCAAGAGAACATCATTTTGTTATTATAGGAGAGGATGCATCGTTAGTCGCAAACTGTACAGATCGCGATCTGTGCAATTTACGATTAATCGTGAATTGAATCATGATCGCTCGATTTCTATCAAAAAAAGACGGGTGGGTAATGTCGGGGACATAACCGGAGTGACGTAGGACTATACAAAGGGGACAGCTTTTGCTAAATATATATTTCGAATATATATTTTTATTTTCTTCTCCTACGTGAATACCTACCTATCTACCTGAAAAATGGATTAGTTTACTGTTTACTCTTTATGAACATGTTGGGGGTTCTGAAAAGAACCTTTGGTGTTGTGTTTTTGCGTTTTTTTACAAACTTGATTCTTGTTTTTTTTCTGAAGGCTTTGTACTTATTAAATGTTCAACGCCGGGCATCTTTCGGCGTATGCACATATCGTACAATCAAAATGATGTCTGTGATAGGGAATGCATAGGTGGTTATCAGCTCATTCACTATCATATATTTCACTATTGAGCACATTACCGTACCTTAAACTGTGGTTTCGGAGATGAATGAATTGTAAGATTTGTAGTCTCCGTAAACAAAGTAAATAAAAATGAAAAAGAACTGAGGTTTTGGAGACGAACTCTACGATCTGTCGAGAAATAAACGAGCTAGAAGCGTTCTGAAAAACCAACAGTAAATACAGGGACAGATGACCTTCGGATTAAAGTCCTTTAAAATAAGAACAGAGCAGCAGGGAATACATAGCTCATCATGTTGCTCCTTAGTTAATTTTCTATACAATGCAGATGTAACGTCAGTCAATTTTCAACATCAGTTATCAACCAAAGAAAGCAGTTCTTGCTACCGAGAAAATTCGTTAATGCCATCCTGCACACAATGTGTTGTAATTTGAAGCCACTTTTAATTCGGAAACCAAGCATGGGTTTGTGAAAACTGAATGATCAATTTAAAAGACCCCAACCACCAATAAGTTCAAGAACAAGCATAAACAAAATAAATCAGTTTATAATATATGTCATATTATGTCACTTTAGAATGCATTGGTATTGTGAATAACTTTTAATAACTCTTCTTTGAATGGTTTAATGGCCCTGAAAAGCGCGGTGTTTTACGGTGGCTGGTTTTGCCACCAAAGCAGTCTGTATAAACAAACTTTTTCCTTCATCTACCTGCTGCCGTTTTGCGATTGCGTTTGCCACTCGCTGAAACTAGTTGTTGCCTCCGAACCGAATGTGCTCTGTTCTGTAGGCGGGTTTTCTTATTGTCGTGAGCAGCTTTGCAAGCCAACTCGAGTACTCCGGCGGCCGAGATTCTATAACCGCTATTAGGTATACTGGTGCTCCGGCACCAATCCGTTGATGCGATGTGATGTGAAACGATGCCATACACTGATTTACGGTTTGAAAGAGAATGATATATTTTTCAGCGGATCCGCTCGTTTTGTACTTTAGCGGTACACACTCACAGGATAGAGACAAATGGGCAGGCTCAGCCAAAGGGGCGATTCCAACGAGACAAACGAATGAGCGTTAAAAGGCAGCGATGACAAAAAAAAAATACATTCATTACGATTTGTTCGCTCGTTGGATTCACATGCAGGCTAAAAAGGGTCCTTTTCAGGATCACAAAATTATCTTCAACCTAAAGAGTTTATTGTTTTGTTATCACTCGATATCCCCATCTTGTTCGGCTAAACCTTCCTGTTTAGCGATTTGTTGCCACTCGCCACAGCTTTCACAGTTGGAAAATTTCTTCCCATCCAGCTTTGTGACATGTTGTACAGTAAATTACATTCAATGCGACGTGCCGAAGCACCACTCAGTGTCGCATTGAAGGCGATATTAACCTGTAATTGAACATTTGCGATGACAGTGGTACAGTGTCGACTTTCAATGTGGGGTCATAATTTGGATCTCTATGATTACAAAAATGTCCAACTAAATATGTCGCATTACATGTCCGTCCAATTAGCTAAATGTCGAACTAATTGTAATTTACTGTACTTTCAATCTGGAAACAATTTAAGGATTGGTGAAAATTGAATAATCAGGAAAGTCCACAACTATCAATAAGCTCAGAACAACTGCCAAATTCACATACTCAACAGATCCTGGCAAACAAGTTATGAAAAAATCTATTTGTGTTTTATTAATATTTTGGATATTATTTTAGAAAGCATTGAACTGTATTTCGTAAACTCTTTTTTGAAAGGTTTAATGGCCCTGATAAGCGCCGTGTTTTATGGAATGGTTCCAATTTAGAAAACTTTGTACTCGTGGTTTTGAAAAAACCATTTCGAACGCCCTCGATGCCGCTTTGTTCTGGATTTTCCACCAAAGCAGATTGTAAAAAGAACAAACTTTTTTCTTCTGCTACCTTCTGCTTGCCGTTTTGTGATTGCGTTTGCCACTCGCCACTCGCTGCAACTGCCTGTTGTCTTGATGTCCACCGAACCGAATGTGTTCTGTTCCGAATGCGGGTTTTGTTATCGTCGCGAGCAGCTTTGCCAGCTAACTCGATCACTTCGGCGGCCGAAACTATATAACGCCGGCTAGGTGGACTGGTGCAATGCTCTCGACCTAGCTACCCTTGCGGGGAGCTCCAGACCAACACGGTTCGAGCGGGATTTTGCCTTTCCCTTCACTTTTCCTCCTTTGTCCAGACATGGTTGCTTGGGTTGGTTTGTTGATGTGTTGTGATGCGAACTGATGTGGTGTACGGTTTGAATGAGAATGATCGTTACGGCAGCGGAGCGGGGATTTTTAAGCTGACTGGCTGGCTCGAGAATTACGCATGTGTGAGACTGCGACCAATGTTTCGTTCATTTTTTTTCTTTTTCCTTTCCAATCGTGCTTCATTCTATTTCGCTGCTGCTCTGGTTGCCCGTTTTGGTCGGTTCGATTTGAGGAGCACAAAATGGACCAATAAAAAATGGGCACATAGTGCATTTGAACAATGCTTGATATTTCACAATTATTCAATTATTTATCGCAAGAAAAATGAAATGTTATTCGTTATGATAGATGCGTAGATATATTTCCTATCAATTGATGCAACAACCTTTGCGATCTATTGAGAAATGCTCGAGTTATAAGCGTTCCAAATCTTGCATTTTTTCCTACTTGTTCAGTGCCTAGATCTCCATATCACCCCCTATATCTTCCGGTTAGACGTAGTCCTACGTCAACAGCGGATACTTTTAAAATGACCCAATAGAAACACTGTTATTACGTCATCAGATAGAAAGTAGTGTAAAATTGTACCATCATCTCCACCCTTATATAGAATCACTGGTCTGGGAGAGATGACAGCTAGAGAAAACAAATATTTTGTACATATGTCTCATGTGTATAAAATGTGGACAAAATATAACACATTCAATGGAATCCGACGACAATGTTCCAGAGTGCTGTGGTTCCGGTTGTACAAATTGCGTACTTGATCGCACACCAAGTTTCCGGAGGCCAAACTCAAGTTCTGGCAAAGCACACATTTTTGACGGTGGTTATAAACTGTTCGAGTGTACCGATATCAAACCATGCGGTGATAACACGTTTATGTTCCGCTTCCAAATCCCTACCAATATGCCGGAAGAAGCTGATAAACTTCTAATGATTCCTCCCGGTAGCCATTTGGTCATGCGAGCTGCGCGAAACTGGCGGGAAACTAATCGATCCACCAATAGGGTTTTCACGAAGTGGCTAGATGGAGTGCGACAGCGTTTGGCGCAACGCATGGCGCGTGAACGCAAACAATTCAAAGGGCTAGAGAAATACGATAAAAGTGAACAGGATCTGTATTTCAGTCGGCCGTACACGCCGGTGAAGGTTGTTCCGGATGGAAGATTTTTCGAAGTTTTGATTAAACTGGAAGTGTGCGGTCAGATGTCGGAGTTTTTGACGACTTTGAATGTAGGGGATTTAACGGAATGGAAAGGCGTATACAGCCAGCTAATTTGGGAGAGGAATAAATTTAGAAGCCTGATTGGTTTTGCGCAGGGAGTTGGACTGGCTCCTATCTATTCAATTATGGCTAGTATACTGGCAGACGACACAGATGAAACAAGATTATTTTTGTGTTACTGCTGTAAAGATGTCGACAATATTCTGCTACGGTCAAACTTATTAGAATTTGGTGGATATTGGAATTTCGAATGCGTGATATACCTTTCTCGAGAGGCCTGCACGTGTGGAGGTAAGACTAACCGACAGTGCTCATGTTTGTCATCACGGAAGAAATACAACGAACGGGTGTTCAATCATAGACTGGAAAAGATGGATATAGAAAATTTATTGTTTAAGTATACGCGGGATTCGCATCAGGTCCTAATCTGCGGGAACGAGTCCTTCTCTAGTTTTGTAGAAACTACATTAACAGAGCTAACTATAAGTAGTGTTTATAAATTTCAATAAAAAAAAACGAATACATTTTTGCTACATTACGCTTTCCGTGAACTGCTTTTGACGGTATGGCGTCGAACTTTTTCCTTCTCCTTCTCGAATGTTCGTCCGGATGTGGCTTCTTCTAGACCCCCTCGGGTTAGCTGGTTAAAGTCTATAATGGTAAGGCAGGGTTGTGGCGGCACATTCAATATCTCTATCGGAGGCATTTTGTGCTCTGGTGCTGTTTTTGGTTTTGGCGTAACTTTGAACCGGAAGTCGCTGCTAAAATCAAGATGGCTAAAACGAGCCGCCTGTATGTTAGCCAGCGAATACTGATCGGGTGGACCGATGGTTCGCAAACGAAATCCACCGTAGGTAGAGTACATATAACGAATTGGTGACCCTTCGTTCGAGGTTGAACTGTCATAGCAGATCGAGAGATCCGTGTAACTTATGGGAGCATAGGTACGAACGGTTCTCGGACGGGCCCGAACTTCACTGCGGGTTTTGGAACGTGTTCTCGGACGGTGCGTTCGGGGTCTCCCCTTGCGAGGTCGAAGCTCGTCAACGGCAGGAATGGGCAGAATGTTGGTGAAGCGATAGTATTCGAGGAAGGTTCGAGCAAGATTCCGTCCAATTCGCATATCTGCAAGAGGAGATTATTAACGTTTAATATCGGGAAAAATTTTTACTCATATTTACATCCATCCTCAGTGTATTGCGTGAGAATGTTGGTATCATTAAGGTAGTAGCCGGACATCGAAACCTCAAGCGTGTATGTGTTGACATTGTCACTGAGCGCGTCTACGAAGTATCTTCTGGCTGTTCCTGATTTTCGGTCATCCGCATTGAACATCATGTGCTCCTGGCAGAAATCTTCACATTTCGAAGCGAATAACTTTGGGAACACCAAATGTCGCTCGTATCGGTAAACGTTATCGTATGTGCTACCGTAAATGAACGTACCCGTTAAGCTAGAATGAGCGTGAATATCGATCACGAAATCTACTTGGTAACACTGTAAATGTAAATCAATGAATCAGTGCATAAATCATCCATACAAATTTTCTGGTAAATCTATAAACCCACACTTGAATTGTCATACTCCTTCAGCATCTTCATTGCCGCAGCCAGTGTTGGATGCGTATACTGAGACATCTTGTTCCAGCATCGGTTTAAATCGTGCCCAATCACGTTGCATCTATTATTGCCTAGGAACACACCATCTGGATTTAACATAGGAATAATTTTGAACACAACATTTTCTCGTAAAGCTTTCGATATTGGTTGATTCGCTGCCGCCAAATATTCAATTAACCCCTGCACTACATACGATGCAGGGGATTCACCCGGATGTATTCGCGCGAGTACTACCACCATGTGGATGACATTCTTTTGGTCAACTTTTTCCGGCTTTTTCACGTCATCAAATGTGATCAGTTCCAGTTTGCGATTTTGCTGTAATGTAAATGTTGGTTCAATAGACACACAAACAATACAATCAAAACATACAACTGTCATCCCCAAAGTGGTCCGCTCAAAAGAATCCGGGAATTTGGATTCCAGTGCATTCAGGTAAGCTTGCAACTTCGAGTACGAATAGGGAAATGTGAGTGCGAACTGGTACACCTCGTCCTCCTTATCGAATCCAAACGCAAAACTCAACACATGATGGTTCTGGTGTATGGCCGACTTGTAGTAGAATACTTCGCAGCGGGGTATCCGCTGCCATTTGGGACGACTGCTGGACTTCACTAGTGGCGTCATGCCTTCCCTGAATAGATTGCGGCTCTTGTTAATGTTCACAATGTTGAATATTACCCGTTGGTCCTGCTTGACGTTATCCACCGTAAAATTGAACCAAAATCTGTATCGGGGATTGCACGTGTCCGGCCGAAGGAACAGATCATACTCGAATTCACCGGCAAGATCCACGCGGCCCAGGTTGCCGGTTTCGAAGGCAGCATCGAAGCAGAGATGACCGCGCTTCGCTTTACCGCTGTGTCCTGCAAAATTGAAAAAAAAGTAGAGAGATTTGGAATACTTTTTAATTGAATTTAATTGAAGGTGGAATCCACCGACAAAGAATAATTTTATTTGTTTTCTAACGTGACAATTTAACATCTGTATTTGCTAGGAGGTTGTGGTCGGTTATAGACCGCCATTTTTGAAGGTTTTAAAAAGAGAGACTTCCGATTTGGCCCCTGTTTTGCCTTTTTTTTGGAATGTCACTGAAAACGTGTGTTATGACTCATCCGAGAGCACATATATCAGACAATAATCTGGCCAGATTTGATATCATGCCCATAGATGCAAACCTTCCTGGTTTCCTAGGATTTCCCAAACTTTTTGGTATGTTCCCTGATATACTGACAAACATTCGATTCCGCCTGATTTTTCTGAAATGATCCTGATTTTACCTGATTTTTTTTGTAAATTTCACTTTATCTGAATGAAAATTATCTGTAATGAATATACAAAGTTTTCCTGGTTGGAATAGACAGCTGTCATAATAGCCTTCATAAGAAAAAAAATTCTCCGGTCCGCACTTGTATGATATTTTATCTTTCTTTCGCTTATCATCTATCAATTCCGAAGCAACTCGAGTTTTCGAAGATATACTGTCGACATTTATTAAAGCTTGAATTTGGCGTGAAAGAATGTTAAAGGGTGTGTCACATCAAATTGCATCACGGAACAAACGCTGTAGAAATTCGCCCAGTAGATCGATCCTTTTGAAAATTTTAGACAGTAAAATAAAAACTATTAAACAACTTTTGGCATTTTCTTTTTATTCATACTTCGAGCCCAAGCCCGTATGCTCGCACCTTCCTCTTTACCCCGTCCATAAGGTTCTGTACAACGTTAGGTTGTAGTTTTTTTTGAACAGAAATCCATTTTCTCTTGAAGTCCGCCTCCGATTTGACAACTTTTGGGTTCTTCCGGAGGGCCTGCTTCATAATCGCCCAATATTTCTCTATTGGGCGAAGCTCCGGCGCGTTGGGCGGGTTCATTTCCTCTGGCACGAAGGTGACCCCGTTGGCTTCGTACCACTCCAACACGTCCTTTGAATAGTGGCACGAAGCGAGATCCGGCCAGAAGATGGTCGGGCACTCGTGCTGCTTCAATAGTGGTAGTAAGCGCTTCTGTAGGCACTCCTTAAGGTAAACCTGCCCGTTTACCGTGCCGGTCATCACGAATAGGGCGCTCCGCTTTCCGCAAGAGCAGATCGCTTGCCACACCATGTACTTTTTGGCAAACTTGGATAGTTTCTGCTTGCGAATCTCCTCCGGAACGCTGAATTTGTCCTTTGCGGAGAAGAACAACAGGCCCGGCAGCTGACGAAAGTCCGCTTTGACGTAGGTTTCGTCGTCCATTACCTGGCAATGCGGCTTCGTCAGCATTTCGGTGTACAGCTTCCGGGCTCGCATCTTCCCCACCATGTTTTGCCCTTCGTCGCGGTTAGGAGCCTTTTGAACCTTGTATGTACGCAGGCCCTCCCGCTGCTTGGTCCGCTTAACGAATGAACTTGACAAATTCAGCTTATTGGCGACATCCCGGACCGAACTTCTCGGATCACGTCTAAACTGCTTAACTACGCGCTTGTGATCTTTTTCAATGACGGAGCATCCATTTTTGCCATTCTTCACCTTCCGGTCGATGGTTAGGTTCTCGAAGTATCGTTTTAGTGCTCTGCTGACCGTGGATTGGACGATTCCCAGCATCTTACCGATGTCCCGATGTGACAACTCCGGATTCTCGAAATGAGTGCGCAGGATTAATTTACGACGCTCATTTTCGTTCGACGACATTTTTCCAAATTTACGAAAAATTGACAGTGAAGCATGGTCAACTTGATCTATAATACACTCTTATCTGATTATAAGCGAAAGCTGAAGATATAATTCCTAAAAACTAAATTTCTACAACGTTTTTTCCGTGATGCAATTTGATGTGATACACCCTTTACTCAATCAAATTAGCATGCCCTAAGGCAATTTCAAAGCGTTATATAATGAATGAAAATTATTATTTGATGTCTTTTTAATGCTTAAAACACGTAGTCTTAACTCTTGATCAACCATTTGTCTATACATTTACTGCTATTTTCATAAAAACTCATCATTATGAATTAAAACTCTTATTCAGTACAGTTATTGTAGAATACTTGTCACCATTCGCGAAAAAACAACGTGGGGAATACACGTTCGATACGTAAAAGTAAATTTTTATTTTAAAATTTTATTCTAAAAGTGCATTTATTCTAACCACAAATCCAAAAAGATTTTCGCTTACTAAAATAACTTAAGGACAAGAACTTGGACTCTATGGACTGCATAAAATAATACCTTGAATAGGTTTCGACGAGGAAGCAAACATATTCTGGGAAGATGGAATTTTGAGCTGCGTGAAAAATGGCGAAAGATTGTGAAACAAAACTGTGCATATAAAATTGAATACATGTATGTCTTCTAATAAAAATGATGCCAAATGATTCCCAAAAACCGGCACGAACTTTCTAGATAACCCATATGGGGCTGTCCACATACCACGTGGACAGAAAAAGCACGATTTTAGACACCCCCCTCCCCCTCCATGGACAAGCATGGACATTCCTGATACCCCTCCCCATCTTGTCCACGTGGACATCCCTCCATTTTTTAAAGAGAATAATTGAATTTTCTATGTTCTATTCCGTATTTTCTATTGGTAAAAATGTTAGCTATTACTATTAAATGGTTTGTTCTCATTTGTTTTATTTTTCATGGATCTAATCCTCACACATTTTTATTAAAAGCCAATGCAAGTTTGCTGAGGTCTTTGAGTTTTCAATTCGCTTTGCGGGCGGATTGCCGCTCAAACTCATATAGATGTTAGTCAGTGCCTGATTTCTGACGCCGTCCACTTAGCAGATCCGCAGATTTATCATAGCTGTGATAAATCTGCGGATCTGCTAAGTTTGAAAAGCGAATTGAAAACTCAAGTGCAAGATTAGTGTATAAATGTACAATATTTTCTCTTCTAAGCACTCACAAAACTTGGTTGGGTAGTGCATGGCGGCTACAATGAACCTAGTCAGAACTAAATACCTGCAGTATCATCGTGAATGATGATTTCATTAACCAATATTTTCGGTACAGCTTTGTTAATCGTGGGAAATATTTGGTTGCCCTGAAAACTCGTGCCGATTTTATGAAAAAATCAAAAGTCCCAGCCAAACTACAAAACATGTTTGCTGAATTGTCAAACAGACATTAGATTTGACATTGTCCTGGAAGAATTCGTCTCCAATTATATTGGATAATTCTGTTCTTAAACTCACCTCAGAAGTGTTTAGGTGCCATGTAGGCACTTGGACAGTTCTCGAACTCCACTGAAAGCTGAGATTTAGGCATTTCAACAGTTTCTTTAAGCCAGCTAACAATTGAGATATTAACATTTTCCGAGCAGGGGTGTAAGATAGGGGATTCCATCTGGGAGAGTAGAAGCTCGTAATATAGATTTTTCCAATCCAATCAGACATAGTATATGCTTTTTTCGGAGCAAAACACGATGCGTGTTAATGTAATGATTCGCAAATGGAGATGCGTTCAATCAAATGTTTTTGATCAAATAATATGTAACTCATCCATTGCAGTGAATCTGTATTGCAAAAATTACTCAATTAAAAAAGAGCATCGTTGTTAAGAACACATCTCCAGAGATATGGCTGTGATGTTCGCCTTCCATTCTCGCAAACCTCAATAAATAGAAGCGAAGGAGCGAAGTTGTAAAAAGGAGCGGAACCTAAAAACATTATGTCGTGCTTTTAATACATTCGCCAAAAAAAATTAGGTACAGAGTGTTAAGTCGAAATTTTAAAATAATTTTTGAAATTACTTAAAAATCAGCGCATGAATAACACTATACAATAAAACACAAAAAACTGTTTTCGGAACTTTTAAAAAATCGATGCAAAAAAAAAATAAAAACACATTTAGTTCGTTTTTCGTCGAATCAACGAATTAACTTTGCACACAATTTATTGGAGTTTCCAGAACTGCCTATCGATTAGCAGTGCGTTCATCATTTATTGATTTTTTTTTTTTTGTTCCTATATTTTTATTCACTACATTCACACACAGCAAGATAAGAATGTGTCCGTTGTATATTCCAAAAATTGAAGCTTTGAAATATTGCAGTTGAAGCTTTGAAATGATGTATGTTGGATTTTCTTACAGCTGTTCAAAAATCGATTAAAATTTTCAACTTAACACTCTATTCTTCTAATTACTTTGTCGAGTGTATTATAAAATTGTAACATTCTTCGATTGTGTCTTCATCCTAGTGGAATGCGTGATTCTCTCCTATCAATGGAAACAATTCGATCGCTCTCAGTTCATATGGATGAATTCCAGAATACACATTCCAGGGAAGAAGTCCAGCCATATGAAAAATATGGATGTTTGACGCACTCAAGGAGCTCAACCCTTTTTTATAAACACAGAATACTAAGAGTGGGCGGAAAGTTCAATAGTTTTTGAAAATACAGTGCATCGTTGAAAAAATATTTATCGTGTCCACGTGGATGTTATATAAACCCCCTCCTCCCTCACTGTGGACAACCGTGGACATTTTCGCGACCCCTTCTTCTTCTTCTTATATGGCACTAACGTTCCTAGAGGAACTCCGCCGTCTCAACGTAGTATTACTTGCGTCATTTTCATTAGTACTTAGTTGAGATTTCTATGCCAAATAGCACGCCTTGAATGCATTCTGAGTGGCAAGCTCTAGAATACGCGTGACCACAGTGCAAGTCAGAGGAAATTTCTTTGAAGAAAAATTTCCCCGAACGGGAATGAACGGGAATCGAACCGTCCGGGGGTTCATGTTAGGTTTGACGCTAACCACTCGGCCACGGGAGCACCCCATACCCCTAATCCCCCCCACCACCGTAAATTTCCGTAAATAGAAATAAACTAAATAAGTTAGTTATTTGTATTGGTATTTTTTTGTAAGATTTGTTCGCACTTTTGAGGGCAAACTCCTCCGTAATCCGTAATCAGCTAATTAGCTGTGTTTGTTTTGATTGCGACACATATTTCTAGTTCACTTGTAACCGACAAAGCCAGAGTTAGATTTTTCATAGGTTATTTTTATGGTCTCTACTTGAACAAATCAGGAGTTTACACCTTGTTGGGATGAACAACATGTAGATCAGAGTCAAGCTGTCGCATTTGAATTTGATCTCAGATTATTCGTGTACAGGTTCATAAAATGACATAGTCATGAAGGGTCTGAGCCTAGAGACACGGACGGAATATTATCGTAGGACCTTGAGGAGACTTTGGAACTGTTCAGAAATCCGTAAATTCATTCATTCAGCACTCCAAAAGGTGGCTCTAGAAAAGCCAATTTTTTTATGAACTGCACTTCAAATGGGTTGTAAGAGTTGTAGACGCCCATAATCGATTTTTTGAAATGAATTCATCCAAACACTCACGTTTTCTTACTAAACGAACGTTCGTGGATTCAATCGTATAACTCTTCATTGATCTTTTAATTGGCCATTTACAACTAGAAAGTTCCTAGTACTTATACCAAAACTTGCCATTGAACTATAAATTTATTTTCAGACACAATTTTCGCTCAAGATACTTCATTCACTTGCAAATAACATGTTTCCGAGCTACATGGAATACGAGGTCTGTTCAAAAAATATCGCGACTTTTGAATTTACGTGGGTTACGTATATTCGATTCTAGATTTTTTGTGGCATTATGTTGGTACTCATGTCTCTCACTAAAGCGGATAGTTGCCAGTGGGAGTGAAATATACTGTGGAAAGTCTGTTTAATCTATTTCTAAGTAATACCCTGTGTCTATAAACGGAAATGAAATCGCCAAATGTGGACTGTTGAGAAGCAGACTGGAACCAAAAGCAAAATAGTTGAGGGCCTGTCCGTTTATACTGCTGAAAGGCACGATATCTCTTCTAGGTGGATTAATTCGGTTTTTTCATCATTTAACGGACATTCGAGATTAGTTCAGATTTTGGTTGGATAAGATGATTCCTCTCGCGATCAAAAAACGTCTACGCTTCATATATTACAAACCTGTCCATATTACCCGCATCGAAAAAAATGTTGTACTTTTCGGTCTGTTTTAATTTCAGTGAAAACATTGAAAGACACTTTTTTGTGAAATATTTGGCCAATCAGGTAGAAAAACAGTATATTGAATTGCAAGAGACTGCATCAAGGTTTTGGAAAACATGAGTTTCCAAAGTTATAATTGAAGTTTTTCATAACATGTCCGTTTTACCCTCACTTCCACTAAACTGTTTAAAGAATCAGATAGATAGATATTCCAACATCAACACGAAACACTCGGCATTCTCTGGTTTTCTTGTATGGATGTTCTTAAATGTTTTTTAATTTAACTGAATACGAGATTACGCCATCATCTTCCAGTGCCTTCTTAAACTTATGTTTAAAAAGCCAGCTTGCCTCGGCGATATCTTATCCTTGTCTGAAACATTGTCTGTAGAGACTCGTGATAAATATATTGACAGGTGATGCAGATTAACGGTCAGATAATTAAATCGCAATGAAATATGGTACTGCTAGTAATAGCATTTGAAGAACATCTGCGAGGACTTCGTTCTTTCTGAGAAAGCAAGCAACCATTACATTGAACCAGAGTCGTGCTCGGAAGTTGTATGACCAGGTTCTGATGAAATACCAAGGATGCCTGCTCATTGACGATTTCACTTATGTGAGAATGAATTTCGGACAGTTTCCTGGTTCAAATTTCTGTTGTATTGTGACAATGGGGTGGATTTCATCGACAAGAACATACATCCAACCAAAAGAGGAACCTTATCACATCTGGCGTATTTTACTTTCTCTGGCTATTGATTCAGAGAAATCTAATCTGTTTTTCACAATTAAATTTCTAGTCCAGATATCACTTGTCTCGAGCTGTGATGAAATCTCTCAATGGAATAATGCTGTATACGGAGCAACACTTTGAACTTCATTTGATTGAGTTTATTCTTTTATCGTCACACCCAAGTTGAAAAGCAGCAGGTGAAAACATTTTTTTGCTTACTTTGATGAACATATTATAATTCAAACAAGTTGTTTGATTTGAGAATATTAAAGTTAATAGATATTTCAACTCAATACATTATTATCGGATCTTGAACGATAACGTGACACATATACGTTTACTCCGCGAAAAATTTTTTAAAAATCTTAAAAGCTAACTTACCTGGAGGTCGTATGATAACACGGCTCACATTTCCAAGTCCACCCTCTCCATCGCTGTCCTCACTGTCTGGAAAGATGATTTTTTTTTCGGATAAATAAGTGTATAATTACGATTGCGATTATAGCACACATTTTCAAACATATGCAAACAAATATAATAACCTTCTTCCGCTCTCTGATACATGCTGGTATGTTTCAACGGATCACACGGTTCGTTGAACATTTTGTTTTTTGTTTCTAATAAACTTGTGTTAGCACTAAATAATAAAATATCAATTAATTTATTCCTGGCAAAGTAGTAGAATAAACTGACCGCGAAAGGGTACACTGAAGTCGATCACGGTTTGGGAGCAAGTAAATGCGAGTGAAACAATTTCCGTACCCAGGACCCGTATCCTAGCTCGGTTGCGTTCGATCAGAGGTCGGTTGAAGTGGGTTGAATCAATGGTAACCGTAGCCATCTCGGGTGAAAGAAGTAGGTAGTGTGAGCTGGACTCCCAGCACATAACAAGCCAAACGTATGGGTAAGGTGGAATTGAATCAAAACCAGACGTGCTAACTTTCTAACACTCTTCTCATCCTGTCTGCCAGCAGGGCAAACTCCCTTACCGATGCCTGAGTAAATGCCATTGGGTCGACGAGTGTGGTACACCTTTGTTCTTCGATAGGGATGCTAATCAACGCGATTGGCCATAAAAGCACACGTGCGTGATAGACGGGTCGACACGATTGAAGTGAATCGAGAGGACGAATGTTTGTTGCGGGGAATGCATAGACACACATATGGTGCACAAGACAGGTGCGCCTATTCTCCGTCTGGCAAATTCATAGGGAGATAACAATGAAGACTCAAATAATTCATGAGCAGAAAACAGGTACGGAACCCTATGAATACCAATCAATCTTTACTGTGGCAGTCGGTTACTGTAATGATAGGTGAAGTGCTCAGTGCTCCCGTGGCCGAGTGGTTAGCGTCATAACTAACATGCCGGGTGTTCGGGTTCGATTCCCGTTCTGGTCGGGGGAATTTTTCGTCAAAGAAATTTCCTCCGACTTGCACTGTGATCACGCGTATTCTAGAGCTTGCCACTCAGAATGCATTGCAAGGCGTGTTATTTGGCATAGAAATCTCAACTAAGTACTAATAAAAATGACGCAAGTAATACTACGTTGAGACGGCGAAGTTCCTCTAGGAAAGTTAGTGCCATTGAAGAAGAAGAAGAAGGTGAAGTGCTCAACCGTGACGTCACTGTCTCAGATCGGAGGAACATATCCTTCGTGTGCACTAAGCGCTTGCTGAGCACGTGTACATAATATGCCACCGTTTATCCCTCAAGAAGGTTAATGACGAGGAAAGCGCTTCAAGTTGCATGGAACAGTTATTTACTTAAAAGTTTAGCGGGGAGTTTTCAGCGATTGAATGTGGTTGATTGTATTGCACAATTACACACCGTTCAAATGAAGGACACGATACGTGTTATTGTAGAAAATTAATTGAAAATTGTACAGCCTCACACTCATGTCTGGCGTATTTTTTGTCGTGATTCCGCAATGAGGATCCTTTCGGTGAAGGCACATTATCGAAAGCATGTTTACTCAACATAGTTCGCAATTAAATTTCTAATTGCAATTGGTGGTTTTGTTTTGGCTGTTGGAGGGATTTCGAGTATCTCATGCAATGAGCAGGCCAATGAAAAGGTTAGTAGGGTAAATGATCTTGGTTTGTCCAGTCGAAATATGATCATGGTTTGCCCACTTTTTTGAATGCTCTAATTCAGCGCTCCTGTGTCAAAAAAGGCCTTCGAATGTTTCGAAACATATAAATGAAATTGCCTTTTACGTGATTTATAGTAGTTTGATAGTATATTTTTACGAAATCACATGTTTTAAAGGATTATAAAATACACCTTCTATTTGTGTCAATGCGCCCCTCATTCGAGCTAACTTTTAATCGATCACCGTATGATTATTTGGCACGTATTCAGACCTTTTCTGGATTACAACACTTATAAATATTGTAAACATCATGCTTGCTCATCATTTGTATCGGAAATACATAGCTAAACCATTAAATTAACGCATTTTGATGAACTCAATTCTGATCATGAGTTGTTCAATTCAATAATGTTGTTTTGTCCACATGATTTCTATGGCAACCGCTTGGCGCGCTGCAGTTTGTTTATGTTTGTTTATGGTGTGCTTCGCGCATAGCAGAAGTATGGTTTTTCTGTGTTGATTGTGTTGAGGTGAACAGTTCTAAAATGCCCAAGAAAAGGCAATATTCTGAAGAAAGCTTAAATTATGAATGAATCAATATGATGACAGTAAACTCAAGCAATGATAAATGCAACATCTAACTGTGAATTCGAATGTTTTCATTCAAAAATTGAGATTTCTAAAACCGGACAAACCATGATCATTTTTTTGGGCAAACCATGATCAGAGGTGGTCAAACCATGATCATAATCTTCTTTAAGGAAAATCGTTAAAAAACATAAAAATTTGAATAATTTCAACACCTTATGGTAGTATTAGCAACTAGAGACTTGGGGCTTTTCAACAAACCCAAACTCGTATCGATTATGTGTGATTTTCATGAAGAAAAATCGATTTGCATTTAAAAACACCCCAAATTGGACAAACCAAGATCATTTACCCTATGACTAGATTATTTTGCGAATTACCGACAGTCGGGATAACATTTGTCGGAGTTGGCAGCCCCCTATGGATGATGCGCCACTGGCAAAATGCGAATTATGGCAAAGATATGTGTATGAGTGTATGTAAATAGAGAAGGCGATAGGGTAATTGTCAGTGTAATATTTTGTTATCTATAGAGTGATTGTTGTCTTTGAATTTCAAATGGTTGTGTAAATTAAATAGAAAGTATAGATTTAAATGAAATAATAGGAAATAGATATAGAGTTGAGAAAGGAAGTTAGTCTCAGTCCAGTAGTCAATCCGTTCACATGTAAAAATAAATGTACTTCCTGGTAATAAATCCGTGTAGTTTGTCAAGTACCAAGCGTTTTTAATTGTTGGTTCGAAAGTGAAATTGTGATAAATTCCCTGAGCTATCGTTGGTGGATCGGGTCGATCCAGACATTGGTCCTTCGAACCGGATCATCGGTGCCATTCTACAAGACTGGAAATCAACTTCAATCGGAACGGGTAATCGGTGACACTCTACAAGGCCGGAAGTCAACTCCAATCGGAAATTCGGAAGACAATTGAGGAATTGTCCATCGATTCTATTGTTATCACTGGGAGAGCAATAGACCCAAAAGAATTGCTTTGTGGATAGCATTCTTTCTTCAAGGATCACCGTTGGCCAAGGGAGGACTATCGTGTGTGGACAGGATACTGAAAGAGGACAGGATTACAGTTTCTCCAGGTAAAAAATCTACGTTCAGTATATGTCCAGCCGAATTAGGAAGACAAAATACTTACACCAATATTTCGTCGTTTCTACAACCATTCTGAACCGATTTGGAGCATCTGTTGGAACATCAAGCGACAACTGCTGAGCTGTGCGTTTATTGCTGTGGACCCATACAACCGATCTGGAACCCTGGTACAAGGCAAACCAACCAACCCCATAAGTGAGACGGAGAGGAGGAGCCGTAAATTGTTGCCCAGGTTAGTGCAATTTACTGCAGTATATGCTAGCCGAAGCTATCTTCAGAAAATACACGTTTTTGATTGAGTTTTATACCCTCTTCGACTGACTTCTCACACGTATCCCTGGTATTGCAATTGAGTTGCGATATTCCTGAAATTTGGTCAATTTGGCAAGCGAATAGTTTCGCTGGAATTCCATTGAGTGACGTCATTCTTCAGTTTCGCATTCTGCATTGGGTTCAACTGTTTTTATGTAAGGTCAGTTATACAGTATATGCCTAGCGAAGCTAGGATATTGCAGAATTCTACACCAGTTCCCTTTTAATTTACCGGATTCACAAAACGCTGAGGTAAAATGCCGCCTACATCCAGTTCCACCGCAAAGAAGTCGCCATCATTGAAGCAATTGGTTATTAAATTGAAAGAAATCCAAGCAACGTTCAACGATATTTGGATATTTGTTGAGACGTTCAAAGAAGAGACATCCGCCAGCCAAGTGAACGTGCGCCTACAGAAGTTTGATGATCTTTGGGAGAGATTTGGAGAGACATTGGTTGATGTCAAATCACACGATGATTTTGTAGAAGAAGGAGATTCTTATCAGAAAGAACGACAGGAGTTTAGTGAGCGTTATTACTTTGCTAAATCCTTCCTGATGGATAAGGCTAAAGATAGACAGGAGCCAGGTTTTCTATATCAGTCCGTTCGTGGCCACGATGCATCTATGTTGGGAACGCTAGATCACGTGCGCCTTCCGCAAATTAAATTGCAAACGTTCAATGGGAACATCGAGGAATGGTACAGCTTTAGAGATCTTTTCACTTCTCTTATACATCTCAAATCGGATCTTCCGGAGGTGGAAAAATTCCATTACTTGAAGGGTTGTCTTCAAGGAGAAGCGAAAGCGCTGATAGATGCCTTGCAAATCACGAAGGCTAACTATCAAATCGCTTGGGATATGTTATTAAAGAGGTACAACAACAGCAAGCAATTGAAGAAGCTTCAAGTAAAATCACTCTTCAAGTTGCCCACACTCACCAAGGAATCTACTTCCGATTTGCAAGGTTTGCTAGAAGGTTTCCAGAGAATCGTACAAACATTGGACCAGGTTGTACAGCCCGGCGATTATAGAGACCTGTTGCTAGTGAACATTCTCACTTCTCGTCTCGATTCAACCACTCGAAGAGGATGGGAAGAATATTCGTCCACGAAAGAGCAAGACACCCTGCAGGACCTGACAGACTTTCTACAGCGACGTGTTCGTATCCTGGAGTCTCTACCGTCGAAGCCAGTAGATAAATTTGTGCATCAAATTCCACCCGCTGCCAAGCAGAAGCCATCCGTTCAGAGGACATCCTATAGCGCAGTACAAACCTTCAGTGGCTGTGTAGCGTGTGAGGGCCATCATCCACTATACCAATGTAGTACTTTTCAACGGATGTCAGTCGCAGAGAGAGATACGTTACTCCGTAAGCGTTCTCTTTGCCGAAATTGCTTCAGACATGGCCACCAAGCAAAGGAATGCCAATCCAAATATTCATGTCGACATTGCAAAGGGCGTCATCACTCATTGGTATGCTTCAAAACACAAAGAGAAGGAAACCCAAAATCAATATCAACGGCAACACCATGCGCTTCCACTTCCGGCGGTAATGAACCATCCACCTCGCAAATGGCTAACGTGGCAGCCACGGATTCATCCATTTCGAATACTGTCCAAAGATGTGCGTCGCAGGTTCTACTAGCAACAGCAATCGTTATCGTTGAAGATGATGAAGGTGTACGATTCCCAGCTCGAGCGCTTCTCGACTCCGGATCAGAAAGTAACTTCATTACTGAGAAATTAAGTCAGCGGCTTAGGGTACACCGAGACAGGGTAGACATTTCGGTGTTAGGAATTGGATCCCTAGCTTCAAATGCGAAGCAAAGAATAAGGGCGAAAATAAGGTCGCGTTTATCAAATTTTTCACGCGGAATGAACTTTTTGGTGCTCCCCAAGGTCACTGTTAACATTCCAACTGCTACAGTGGACACTACTGGATGGAAAATACCACAAGGAATCGAATTGGCCGATCCTTCCTTCCTCATATCCCAACCTGTTGATATCATACTCGGTATCGAATTCTTCTTCGACTTTTTCCATGGGGGAAGAAAGATAGCATTGGGTGATCACTTACCTGCCCTGAATGATTCAGTTTTCGGATGGGTGGTGTGTGGCGGTGCAACAGCTATTGGCCAGCCACTACACATAAATTGCAATGCATCGACTTCAAATAATTTAGAATCGCTTATGAAACAATTTTGGTCCTGTGAGGAAGTTGGTTCGACGTCAAACTATTCACCAGAAGAGGCACGATGCGAGGAAATATTCACTGATACGGTTCAGCGTGACACCAACGGTCGTTATACCGTATGTTTACCCAAGCACGAAGGCATTGTGGATCAATTGGGAGATTCAAAGGAAATAGCGCTTCGCCGTCTTCAGGCAACGGAACGACGATTGGCACGAGATGTTGAATTGAAAGATCAATACACTTCTTTTCTAACGGAATATTGTCGTCTAGGTCACATGGAGAAGGTAACTGATAACGGAGAAATCAAACGTTGCTATCTACCGCATCATCCGGTGGTCAAGGAGTCGAGCAGCACCACTAAAGTACGCGTGGTCTTCGATGCTTCTTGCAAAACTTCTACGAATATTTCTCTCAATGATGCACTGATGACAGGGCCCACCATTCAAGAGGAACTCCGATCGATTGTATTACGCTGTCGTACAAAACAAATAATGGTTGTAGCGGACGTCGAGAAAATGTTTCGACAAATAAATATGCATCCCAAGGACCGACCATTGCAATCGATCCTATGGCGAGCATCACCGGCAGAAGACGTTGCAACATATGAGCTAAACACGGTCACTTATGGAACGAGACCGGCACCATTCCTAGCCACTCGTACGCTAAAGCAATTGGCAATGGATGAACAGGATCATTTTCCAGAAGCTGCCAAGGTAATCATTGAAGACGCCTACATGGATGACATCATCACAGGAGCCAATAATCCAACAGAAGTATGCAACCTGAGAATGCAACTAGAAAGCCTGATGAAAAGCGGTGGATTTTCTCTCAGGAAATGGGCGAGCAATTGCCCAGAAATATTAAGAGGAATTTCTGGAGAGAACCTGGCGATACAAAATTGTATTAATTTAGATACAAAACCATCAGTTAAAGCATTAGGACTTACCTGGTTACCTGATGAAGATTTTTTCCGATTCGATTTTAAACTTTCCACGACCGACGATGAAACAATACTTACTAAACGTCGGATTCTTTCAATCATAGCCACTTTGTTTGATCCTCTCGGGATAATAGGAGCCACAATAACAACCGCGAAAATTTTAATGCAATCCCTTTGGATTTTGCGTGACGATAATGAAAAATTATTAGAATGGGATCAACCGGTACCCAAAACGGTGGGCGAGAAATGGCGAATTTTTTACAAACAACTTCCCCTCCTGAGAGAAATAAAAATTAAACGTTGCATAATAATTCCTAAAGCTGTGTCGGTGGAGATCCATTGTTTTTCGGATGCATCAGAGAAAGCGTATGGCGGTTGCATTTATGTAAAAAGTCAAAACCTAGAAGGGAATACTGAAGTTCACCTCTTAACTTCAAAATCAAAGGTTGCACCTTTGAAAACGCAAACAATTCCGAGGCTCGAGCTGTGCGGGGCACTGCTCATAGCACAACTTTACGAGAAGGTGCAAAAGGCTATCAGAGTAGAAGCGCGATCCACATTCTGGACAGATTCTACGTGCGCCTTAAACTGGATCCTATCCGCTCCGAATAACTGGACTACTTTCGTCGCAAACAGGGTGGCGAAGGTCCAAGGCATAACAGAGGGTTGTGCCTGGCGTTATGTTTCTGGTACACATAATCCTGCCGATCTCATATCCAGAGGCATCTCTCCGGGCGATATTGTATCCAATAAATTTTGGTGGCATGGTCCCAGTTGGCTTGCAGAGGGTCCCGAGAATTGGCCTGAATCCACGACTAACATAAGCCGGAAGGATGGCTCCACAGAACGTCGGCGTACAGCTGCTGTTGTTGCAGCTTCCACAGAAGAAGATTTCATTGGCTGGTATCTGTCAAGGTTTTCCTCCTACACAACGTTGGATCGTCACACTGCAATATGGAAAAGATTAATGAAAATTCTACAAAACTCACCGAAAAAGGAAACTTATCCATTCATCACTACGGCTGAGCTTCGAGATGCAGAAAACCACCTAGTTCTCCTGGTCCAACGCGAGGCTTTTGCTGCCGAAAGGAAGGCACTGGCCAATGGAGGAATGGTATCCAGCAAATCACCATTGAGATGGTTTTATCCATTCCTGTCACAAGAGGGTCTTCTCAAGGTTGGCGGTCGTTTGGCTCATTCAAAGGAATCTGAAAATAGTAAACATCCCATAATTTTACCTGCTCGGCATCGAATCACTCGAATGATAATGCAAACTTACCATCGGAATTTGCTCCATGCTGGCCCACAGCTAATGCTGAGTGTAATTCGCCTTCGATTTTGGCCTCTAGGAGGCAGAAGTGTGGCAAAACAAGTAGTTCACTTATGCCACAAATGCTACCGCACAAAACCTACCACAGCACAACAACTAATGGGAGAACTTCCAGCACCACGCGTGACTGTGTCTCGACCATTTTCGAAGGCAGGCGTTGATTATTTCGGGCCAATTTTTATCCGTCCCGCACCGCGACGAACTGCAATCAAGGCTTATGTTGCACTTTTTGTTTGTTTATGTACCAAGGCGATACATTTGGAACTTGTGTCAGATTTGACAACAGATCGATTCATACAGGCACTTCGCAGATTTATAGCACGCAGGGGTAGGTGCTCAGATATTTACTCCGACAACGGTACCAATTTTATCGGAGCAAGGAACAAACTCAACGAAGTTTTGAAACTTTTGAAAGATTCCCAACATCACGCAAAGGTGACGAAAATTTGTGCAGAAGAAGGCATATACTGGCATTTTAATCCGCCTAGTGCTCCTCACTTTGGAGGTATATGGGAGGCAGCAGTTCGATCGGCGAAACACCATATATTGAGAGTTATTGGAGACACCCCAGTATCACATGAAGATATGTATACACTGCTTGTACAAATTGAAGGATGCTTAAACTCCAGACCTATTACACCGTTATCAAATGATCCAAATGATTTGGAACCGCTGACACCAGCACATTTCCTGATAGGATCGTCGCTTCAATCAATACCTGATCCAGATTTTTCGGCAGTACCATTGAATCGTTTGAATAATTGGCAGCAAATACAACGGAAACTTCAGGACTTTTGGAAGAGGTGGAGACGTGAATATCTTTGTCAGCTGCAAGGCAGAACTAAAAGGTGGCGTCCTCCTATTGCAATCGAAGTTGGTAAATTAGTAGTAATACATGATGATAATCAACCACCCATGAAGTGGAAAA
Organism: Toxorhynchites rutilus septentrionalis; assembly: GCF_029784135.1. Lineage (NCBI taxonomy): Eukaryota > Metazoa > Arthropoda > Insecta > Diptera > Culicidae > Toxorhynchites > Toxorhynchites rutilus. The sequence continues at coordinate 292,487,267 of NC_073746.1, forward strand.
TGGACAGAATTGAACAAGTACACCCAGGAGAAGATGGAATTGTTCGTGTAGTAACTTTGAGAACGGCTACAGGGTTACTAAAAAGACCAGTGGAGAAAATTTGTCTACTTCCAATGCCAGACAACACTGACATTTAATAGCGTATCAGAAACATTCTTTCCTTCCCCATCCCAAGTCGAAGAGGTTTTTTATATATTTTCAGAAATAATCTAATTTCTGGGTGGGCGAGGATGTCGGAGTTGGCAGCCCCCTATGGATGATGCGCCACTGGCAAAATGCGAATTATGGCAAAGATATGTGTATGAGTGTATGTAAATAGAGAAGGCGATAGGGTAATTGTCAGTGTAATATTTTGTTATCTATAGAGTGATTGTTGTCTTTGAATTTCAAATGGTTGTGTAAATTAAATAGAAAGTATAGATTTAAATGAAATAATAGGAAATAGATATAGAGTTGAGAAAGGAAGTTAGTCTCAGTCCAGTAGTCAATCCGTTCACATGTAAAAATAAATGTACTTCCTGGTAATAAATCCGTGTAGTTTGTCAAGTACCAAGCGTTTTTAATTGTTGGTTCGAAAGTGAAATTGTGATAAATTCCCTGAGCTATCGTTGGTGGATCGGGTCGATCCAGACAACATTTATTCAAATATAAAAAATATCTAATGTTGTAAATTTTCCGTTTTTTAGGTCCGGAATGAAGGAAGGATGATAGAATGATCAGTATTTACAAAGTGCATTTTTTCAAGAACGCGCATTTTGATAGTAATTAAAAAAATTAAATCATTTTTAAACGTTGCGAGATGGAATAGTGCCAAACCGAAATACTTTTAGCGTTAATACTTATTTTTGCTGCGAACAGATTTAGATGACTTGCATCGCGATTTAATCGGAGTTTCTCTATGATTTGTTTAATACATTACAATTTCTTCTTTTTTTCCAAAAACGTTTATTAATCAGACTCAATTACTTATTATCTAACGTTTACAGAGTCAAATTTTACCTTAAAATATAACTTATTTCCTATATACTAACAATTTAATAATAACTAAATCTAATACTAGATTAATTGAACAGGATTAGGATTTAGGATTAGGATTGAGCGAGTGGGGTAGTTCGGTTTGATGAGGAGGGGAGGAATCAAACTGAGATATCTTTTTTTTTTGTGAAATTGGTAAAGAGGAAGCATAAGGTTGATGTCGCAACTAGCTAAGATGTCTCTAACCGGTAAGTCGGCTTGCCTTCCTAGTGCCTTGAGTGAATCCGATAGATGAGTGCTGGCTACTGAGATATTCGCATTAGAGAGAAATATCTCCTTTTGCTGGATTCCAGGTCACTCTAGAATTCTCGATAATGAGGAAGCCGACAGATTGGCGGGTTTAGGTCGGAACTGTGAGATTGAGGCGGTTGCTGTGCTTTATATGGATGCTATACGTTGGACCAAAAATGCCATAAGAGAATCATGGGACTCGGAATGGTTCAGCAGGCATAACACTGCCTTGCGGCGTATCAAACCAGTTACATCTAGTTGGCCTGATAATCTCGTTCCACAACATCGTCGAATACTTTCCCGCCTCCGTATTGGACACACTAACCTAACCCATAGTTTCCTAATCACCAAACAAGATCCCCCCAACCTGCGATGTAGCCCTATCTATTCCCCACATACTAATAGAGTGCAAAGCCTACGATCATGAATGTTCGGCCAACGATTTAAACCACAACCTGGAGTAACTACTTTCCCCACATTTCGAGAATAAAGTGATCCGATTCATGAAAGAAACCGGCCTGTTTACTAAAATTTAAACTTTCTTATAGGGACGAATGACCTTTGGGTTAAAGTCCCTTCAAAATCAAGAACCGAGCCGAATAAAGTCCCGACCTACATTCAATCCCTTGAACCATGTGTTTGACGATACCTTGGGAATAATTGTATGTAACCAGCGAATTGTATGTATCTTCACTCCAATTGTGTTGCCAACTGGAGAGTACATAACTACGAGGAGTACAAAAAAAATTCATGATATACAATTTCCTCATCCGCAATTGGTTTATATTGATGGAAATTGAAAGGATGCCAATTTTCCTGTACATTTATTTTGAGCATTCTCGTGCTTATCTACCCGTGCTGTTAATAACACGCAAATCAAGCTCGAGTCTTTCAATATCTGGACGCGCTGTTCATTTTACTGCAGCGCTCCTAGTGCTCGCATCTAGAATGTAGTTGTCACAATTCAAATATGTTATACTTGATGGAAGCCGCCAACCGAAAATAAATTTTGGACATCCACAAATCTGACGTGGTCAGGTTCAAATATCGGGAAATCATTGAAATTTGAATATTTTCGTTAGTGACATATTATCGCTCGGCAGGATCATAACAAGCGTTGTAGTGGAACTAAGGTTCAAAAGCTGTATTTGAAGGTTTTGAGAACGATTAGGGAAAACCTGGGGCTGTCGGATTAAGATGTCGGACAGCCAAACCACCATCCAGAGGATTGGCTTGCGAGAAGGATTTCGATTATTTCGGGCCAGTAAGGAACTTGTGATAAAAAGTCGGGAGGGGGATAATGAGGTTCTTACGAAGTACGAAAAATGTATCCTCATGGACGACGAAACGTAAGTGAAAATGGATTATGGGCAGCTCTCCGGACAAAAGTTCTAGAATGCCACTGGTCCAGGTGATGCTCCTAGTATGTTATAATCCGTGTGTGCCGATAAATTCGCAAGAAAGCTTATAACCTGGCAAGGTATTTGTAGCTGTGGACCAAAAACCCAGGTTTTCGTGGCAAACAAGTAATGGGGACTTGAATCCATAATCCAAAATGTGAAAGCAAGAGTGCCTTAAACAACGTATTTTTTCGGACATTAAAGCTCACAATGAACCTGTAAAGTTTTGTTCTGATTTGGTAAGCTACATGAAAGCGGAGAATTACTACAGTGATGTCAAGTCAACGGTGTCGATTAAGATTAAGAAATATTGGTCAATTATCAAAAAGAAGTTGAAGGAAAGTGGAGAGGTGGCTCGGGATGCGACAGAGATGAAGAGATAACGGAACAAAATGAACGCTCAGGTTAGCCAACGAGCGGTATTCGAAGAAAAGTTCGAGATTTCATCAAAATCAAATAGGAATGATTTTTTCGCTATTTCTCCTTTGAAGTACAATGAATGACCTTCATCTTGAATCAAAATTTTTATTTCATCATCCATGATAGATCCGTTTTTTGCGTCCAGATATGAAACAATTCAAGCATTAATGTAGCTGCGAGGCACAATTTTTATATACCACTGCGAATCAGGGACGCGTAAATCGATCGCTCGAAATGAAAACGCAGTGTTCGTTCTCCGGACACTTCGGAGAGAAGAAAATATTGCAACTTAAGCTCCGTCGGCATCTAACTTATAAGATATAAGAAAAGCCAACCGCTTCTTCTATTACTTTGAGGCGAATGAATTCAATTATGATTCTATAATTCATCATTCTATTACACAGTCTTCTCTGGCCAGCGAGCAGTCAACAGTTTTTCATGATGTTGATATCACATATAGCGGTTTAAAAAAAATGAGTGGGTCATATCTGTGATATAACTGCAGGGTTGGCGTGGAACCACGGTTGGTTCAGTTGGGGCGTTTAGATAACGCTTGAAATTATACAGTTTTTTAATTGCTTATCTCAGGAAGAATTACATTACATAATTGTGATAGGTACGTAGAAGTACTTCCTATGAATTGATGCAAACATCTTTCTGATCTATTAAGAAATGTTCGAGTTATAAGCATTCAAGAGAGTGACAGCAATTAATTTTAAGATAAAGTTAAGTTCATTATTAAATTTAGTTCCTCTAGTTCATTGTGCGTGTTTCTCGTCCTAGAGACACTGATGAGAGAGGAGATATTAGAACTTAAGCTCTGTCGTTTGTTACTTAAAACAAGTTATTCGTGATAAATGAAGAGACAGAATGTGCGCAATGCATACTCAATGCAGTACGTGCATTGGAAATAAGTACACAAATTTCGCCACATGACCAACCTGTATATTGTTCTTGCGGTCGTGTCCTTGATACAACTCCTTTCTTCAATATATTAGAAACTATCCTTTTCGGCCCAATATCACCTCCTTTGACAGTAGACCAAGCATTTATTAATTGCAAAAATATTAGAACTCTAAAATGAACGCCGAGAAATTCTAAAGTTATTGATTTTACTATAAATACGATCTAAACCATTATGTTGTCGAAAGAAGGATACAATACATCCATCACAGTTGATCTTTTGAATTGTTTGATATCTTTGAATTTCATACTTTTAAGTATCACCTGAAATATTTTCTTTTGTCAGAGGTCATCAGAATTAATTGATACCACATCAATCATATCGGTCCATTAATGACAACCCCCACGGGGTTGTTGTTTCTATTCAAACGAGTTCAACCAGCGATGAGCGATATTTTTTTCTCTCATCTTTCGCCATTGGAGCAAAGGAATGTTCCTTTCCCCAAGGATTGCGTGTTTATTGTTCGTGCTTTACATTTCTACAAGTGCCGCAAAAGTGAACCCGCAGCTGGTGTTAGAATTATTTACGGAACGACGCCAGAAAAGTATTGTTTTCATTCACCATGATTAAGATGTTCAATGTTCAGTATTCTTTATTGTTTCAGAGATGTTCAGGAAAGGCATTCAAAATTCAGAAAGAGCATTGCGCTAAACACTAGCGTCGATGTGTTTGGTCAAATTGTAGATTAGTAATGTACTACATGGGCTGAAAAGTCCCGGGATTTTTCAACAGATGGCGCCACTGAAAAATGAACAAGATTCATTCCGAGAGGTTCATCTAGTCACTAGTGTTGAGTCTCATGAAATTTCGTTTATTTGTCCACAAACTACAGTTGTTTTAGTTTCACTACCTGAGCATTCGTATAGAAAATGGAAAAAGGGGAGTATTGTATTTTAATCAAACATTGGAAAAACTCCTGAACAATCCATGCAGTGGTTGAGGAAATGTTATTCCACTTCTGTTCCTTCGAGAACAACAGTTTATCGGTGGTTTAGTTAGCTGAGACCGTAGGCATTTCAAAAGAACGAGTGGGATACATTTTGTACGACAGTTTGGACATGAAAAAGCTGTCCGCGCGATGGTTGCCCCATTTGCTGGCCATCGACCAAAAACAGCGGCGCGTTGATGATTCAACAGCTGCTTTGGCGTTGTTGAAGCGTAATCGAGCGGATTTCTTCCCACGTTTTGTGACAATGGATGAAACTTGGATCTATTATCACACTCCTGAGTCAGAAAGGCAGTCTCCAGAGTGGCACTAAGGCATATGTAGTACGAATTGAAATTTTGGAAACTCGTTATACCAAGTGTATTGCCCTCGAAGGAAATTAAGCTGTTTTGTTGTTGAGATGTTGACACCAAAAGCATGGCCGCCTAGGACGGGGCTGGTTCAAACACGAGCAATGCATTTCTGGAACCGTTCGACTAATGCCGTTGGTTCGCCGTGTTGGCTATAACAGTTGCATTTTCGATTGGTTTGGAGGTTACACTTTGATTTGAAGGATAGCTTCCCGAGAGTGCTTTCTAGCCATCATTGGAGTTTTCTGCGAGCAAGACTATGCAGAAGTAGGATCTTTAGATGCAAGCATAGTGATTGCTTTCGTGACGCTATGTTTCTCTGCGTTGGTATACCAGTTCCATGGAACTATCATTGAATCACTATTGACACCAGCTCCGGAAAGTCTTGGAACAGTTCGGCAGCTAATTGATAGCAGAGTAGAGGTCCCATTATAACTAGATTTTCGCTATTATTAATATATTGCAATATACATATTCCTAGAGATAGTTTTGCGAATGATGGAGTATGCGAACTTCAGGAGATTTAAATTTTACCTCGACGACCACTGTACAGTGAGTGATTTCGAACCATACTATAATCGAAAATACTTTAGCCAGAAACCACTATGTCCAACGGATAATCTGGAGATGAAACAAATCGATGTCGAACAAATATCGAATGGTTTTTCCTTATTATCTCTGGTTGTGCTGATTAGTTTGGTTTTGTTGGTAGCCGAACGATTGTATCATCATTTCATATTTCAGCACTTGACATTTCATACAGAATTTGTTCACAAAGTGATTACGTCATATTCAGGGCATAAATCCAAATAAATGCGTGTGTAATGTCGGTGACATAATCGGAGAGACTTATGACTACACCAAGGGCTGTCAGTCTGAATAATTTATCGAATACCCGATTTGTTTTTCTGTATTTCTCAGCAAAATTTGCTTTTCAACGCTCCCTAAAACATCATTCCCCGAGGATTAATCCACAAATTCTACTGTGCAGCATCTCTCGTAGAACGGCAACAGTAAATTTGGAATCAACTGTGTTGGCGGAAACTATAACTATCGGAGCGAAATGAAATTTCACCTTCAGTTTCCAACCGAAGAAAACAGCTCACACTGCTGGAAAACTTCTTCTTCCCATCCGGCTTGCAATGTGTTATACTTTGACGCAACTTTCAATCCGGAAACAATGCACAAATTTGTGGAAATGGAATGATTGGTCGGAAATTAACCAACTACCAAAAAGCACAAAAGCACTCCTAAATTTACACAAGCTCTCCTCCAGCAAACACATTATTAAAATCAATTTGCTTTTTATTATTTTGGTTATTGCTTTAGAATGTATCGAAATGTTGTATTGAATTGTATTGAAATAACTCTTTAGTGAAAGGTTCGATCGCCCTGAAAAACCATTATTACAAAGCTGTGTGCTGGATCGATAATACGAGAGTGGTGGGTGACGGTTCTCCTCTGGATGCCAGGAAAATTGAAACTCGTTTGCTGCTGCTATTGGAATCTCTGCTGATTATATTGATTCTATTGCAATGTTCTCGTTCTCGTTCTGGTGTGAAATGCTTCTCGCTTAGAAAATGAATAATCGGTTCGGAACGGAGCAGCAAAATTTATCTACAACTAAATGTTTCGCTTATTTTCAGGCTTCCATTGTATTGAGCAAAACTGTTGTTTGTGCTAGCAGCATTAGGAAAGGAAAGGAGACAACAGACAACAGCTCGCTGTCTTGTACGTGTGCTGGCTTCATTGTCTTATTTTTCATATTTTGGATAGAATGATAGGAACGGTGGATAGCCACATTTGTTTTCACAGTTGTATTGATGTATTCTGCTGTTACTCTAGTTGCCTGCTTTGGTCGGTACAATTTGAGGAGTGCAAACATGGCCAATTAAAACGTGGGATTTATCGCGTTTAGATAATGCTTCACATTTCCCAATTATTCAATTGTTTATCTAAAAAAATATTTTATTTATTGTGAAATTTTCTAATTAATTGATGCAATTTTTGCGATCTATTAAGAAATTGTTCAGTTATAAGCGATCGAAATCTTCCATTATTTCCTACATGCTCAGTGTTAAGGATTTCATTTTACCTTCCATATCGTCCTGTTGGACGTAATTCTACATCAAAAACGCAAAACTATTGTCTGTTCATCGTGAATGAAAAAAATGTTGGACAAAATATGTAGACAGTAAAATACGGACGAGATGATTAAATCGAATCAAATGTTGAGAAATTTGGAACAAGATGAGGGAAAAGAGCTGGAGAAGGACTGTGTCTTGCATACTGAGTACGTTCGCAAAGACCGTGAACTAGAAGCCGTCGGGCATCGAAATTGTCAACCTTTCCCCCTCTGTTCTTGAAACTTTCTGTGCCTAACGCTGCTAGGAGACCTCGTCGAAGCTACCCGATGGGGTGAAAAAATTCGTCAGCACTTAGCTCGGACCTGTAGACCGGCTGCGGAAATGTTTCAACGCTGAACGTCATTGATGACTTAGATGACATTCTAAGGAGAACTTCGCCTTGTTAGCGTAGTATCGTTTATCAACATTTATCAATTAACGTAGTATCAACTTGTGTCATTCTAATCACTACTTAGTAGATGTCTATGTAAAATAACACGCCTTGATTGTATACTGAGTGATAATCTCGAAGATTCACATGTACCAGTATAAGTCGGAAAAACTTTCTTCGTTCATTCACCTTAAGTGTTTAATTTTAGATATTTTGTAGCAGTACATAGTTAAAATTGATCAATTGTTGTTGGTAACGATGCCAATTGACAGTTTCGTTGTACTTCCGAAGCGATTTGGCCGTAATGTATACATTCAAAAATGAACTTATTCCGGATGGCGATGAAAAAAACAATAGATAGTCCATCCAATCCAAAAGTAGTTGTCCCCAATAATCAAAGTCCTACGTCAAGCTTCCGTCCGTGTCTCTAGGCACAGACCCTTCTACTATTTCGACACACTTTACGACTCATTAGCATAAAATATATAAACGATTATTCACAAATAACACAACAGAAGTAAATGTTGTCGATGAAACACTCAGGTACCCTATTTTAGACTACATCAAATAAGTTATTCAAAGAATAAATGCTTTTAATCATTGTCAACATGCTACTTTCTTACTGACAGGATAATGATGCAATCTTATTGGTAAAGCTTTGCCAATGAACCGCTATTTAAAGGCTCCCTTTCAACGTTTAAGAATATGTTTCGTGTGTTCCACGCGTCTGTAGACTCAGAAATGAAATATTTTTTACTATTTACTCTTGCCTGTGTGGAGATGTCTCATTCTCATCATTTTTTGATCGCAGACTTGCTGAGCAGTGAACACATTGATGTGGTTATTTTGTTCCAGTGTAACACTACCCAATTATTCTCTTTGATAAAGTATTTAAATATAAAAGGCCTGAGATCGCTGCAAATCATCGACACAAATTCATCCAGATTCTACATGGATCATGAGCGCTTTATGTACACTGATCATCATCGCTTTGGTCTTGTTCTGGACTTGAGCTGTCCGCGAGTGGATGAGTTGTTAGTTTTTTGCTCAAGTCACGCCTATTTCAATGCGTCGTACAGTTGGTTTCTATTAGCAGAAGGTAGTAATGCGGATTCTGGATATGAGTTGCTTGATACTCTGAATATAAATATAGATTCGCGCGTTACGATTGCGGTCGAACAAGACCGGGAATTTTTGAACTACAACTTGTACGATGTCTACGGGACGATAAAAAAACGTGGAGGAAAAGTACACATTTTACATGCAGGAGTATGGAATATAACAGCGGGTCTTCGTAGAATTCGTCCTGTTTCCTATCGAAGAAGCAACAATTTGAATGGAATATATCTGTGGGCAGCTATAACTGTGGGTGGTTAAGGTTAAGAAAATTACTAGTATTTTATCATTTTTGTTCCCCCACAGACCTTGGGTGCACCCAGAAATGTTTCACTGGAAGAATATCTGCGCTCGTTAACGTTACCCAGAAGATATTCCTCGGATCGCTTTGGTTACCGCATAAGCACATTGTTGAGCTACCATCTTAATTTCAGGTATCTTCACGGAAATTGCGATATTTTTTCATCTGATATTTTCCATTTTTTTAGCATCAAGTTTATAACTACCAAAGGATGGTCTCTGGAAACACTTGGTACCAACTCCACAAGCGGCGTCATTGATCAAATGCAGCAAAATCTGGTGGATTTTTCAAGCTCGCCTTCAGAACTGAGAAAGGAACGACTGACGTCTTACGATCAAACGGTTCCAATGACAGCCGGCAAATTTTTGACCGTATTCCGGCATCCGAAAAACACTAGAACAAGAAACGTTTTTCTAGAACCATTCTGCGATGTTCTGTGGATAACGGTATCGATGGTGCTGCTCATTGCATCGATCATTCTTTTGACGAATTTTTACATGGAGCGGAAGCTGGATTGTATATACAACTGTCAATTCATGTTGGCGGTTCTGGGATTTTTCTGTCAACAGGGATACTCGGGCAAGGCATCATCCTGTGTTTCACGTATCGCAATTCTATCGGCGATTGTTTTTAGTGTTATACTTTTTCAGTTCTACACATCCTTCATGATTAGTTCACTGCTTATGCTGCCTCCCAAAACCATTCGAACTATGGATCAGCTCCTAGCAAGCGATTTGAAGTACTCGATCGAAAATCTACCATATAATCGAGACTTTTTCAATGTGGGTAAATCAATATTACTAACGAATTTCTTGTAGAATGATCGATTTTGATTGATTCCACAGAAGACCAACCGAACAGTTCTTGTTCAGTTGTATAAACGAAAGGTGCTCCCGAATAAATTTGGCTTTGTGAACATCAGCACCGGAATTGAGCTAGTGAAGCGTGGAGGATATGCATTTCATTGTGACCTATCATATGGAAACACGTGGATCATGGGTACGTTGTTTGATATATTCCACATACATTTTAAGTATTCATAACGCATTATAGAAACCTTCGAGGAACGAGAAATATGTCAGCTACAGGAGCTTGTTCTCTATCCATTTCGACCGCTGCACATCGTGGTACCAAAAGGTAGTCCACTGAAAGAGCTTTTCACGGTTACCCTTAGAAAGTTGCTTGAGACCGGATTGGCACAATATTATAGAAGAAAATTTTACGTGGATAGACCTCAGTGTATGACGCGGCATTTCGCTTCTGGAGCTATAAGTTTTCTGGACATTTCCAGTCTGTATTGGATGCTGGCTGCAGGTTGCGCTTTGGCAAAGCTCATTTTAACCCTGGAGGTGATTGTGTCTCGTGTGAAAATCAATCTGAACAAGAAGACCGTTAAAAATTATCATGCTTGGATTGATTAGATTCGTAACATCCCACTTGATAGTTCTAGCATTGAATACTCATAGGCTGAACTGTAAATAAAACATGTAAAATGAAAAATGTAGCAAAACAAAATACACAATTGCAGATTGCGCAGCAAGTTTATCATGTTTCATTGGTAATGTGTGTTCTTTGTCTGTAGAATGATCACCAATACATTTGTATAATTTTATTCTGAAACTCCCAGTTGAAAAATTCTCTACCAGCTTCTCTGATGTTTATCCGTGTTGTGTTATCCGTATCCGTGTTTTGGGAACATATATTCTTTCAAATATACACTGGGAATTTGTAATTTAGGAGCTTCCCATTGAACATTTTTCAATTCTTTTGAAGTTGGTACTTTCGTCAGTGGTCCTAATGTCAAATTTGAGCGGAATCTGTCATTGAGTTTGTTCACAGCGACATTAAAAACAAAATAACTTTTTTTTGCACCGCGTTTTTTGATATTATGTTATCCATTCGGAATTCCTTCCGGAGGGTCGAACGGTCAATGAAGAGTATTACCTTGGCTTAACGAGGCGTTTGAGAGAGAAAGTTCATCACAAGCTTCCGGATTTGTGAACGAACTTTTGACTAAAAGTTGCACGAATGTGATTGAACAACGATTCTCCGTTTGACTTTTCCTATTTCCGAAAAACATATTACCGCTTGGTGGGACCCATTTTGGCAGCCCTGGAGACATAAAAACGAATTCGCTGACAAAATACTGCAATCTTTAGGCCTGATCTTGCTTCCTGCAAGAAACAAAAGTTCCGAAGTTACGAAGTGCTGTCGATATGACATGAAATCATACCCTTTCTTCACTCTCGGGAATATGAATGGTGAACTTTACCGGAAGGTATGTCTCCAAAAACGTGTATCCATAAACACTCGGGCATTCGACCTTGGACTGGTATCGCGAGAACAATGTGGGATTTGAGGAAAAGGATAAAATTATTTCAAATAAATTCAAATTATTCGCAAATAAAACCTGTTAAAGAATTTTTGAAAGGGCGACTATGGAAGAAGGACAAGGGAGCCGATGACCTTTGGCGGTTCAAAAAAGACTGGACATCGATGGGATGGTTGTCCAGAGCCTAATGACGGATGTTAACAAGCAGGTATGATCATTGGCAAAACCTACCGGAACCTAAATAAAATTGGGGTGTTATTTGTTTCTTGTATTTCTAAGTTTAATCGTCTAAACATAATATTTCCTCTTTTGTAATTATGATTATTCAAAAGAGAATCTTTTTATTAATATTCAACCAATATTTCACCTTCCTGGATTGGATGAGAGAAAAGTTGTAGACTAAAACATGAACATGAGCCATGAGTTTATATAGATAGAACAAAATATTTCTGTAACGAATAAATGCATAAATCTGTATTTGGTACAATTTACATGTTCATGTTTCAGTGTATAACTTTTCTTTGATCGAGCACAGGAGGGTATAATTCTGTTAGAGTATAGATAAGTGATTTCTTGTTCGAATAATCATAATAATGAAGAAGTAAATACGATGCGTTCATGATGAATTTCAAATTTATTACGTGACGCAACTTGCATGCAAGTTTTGTGTCCCTCGCTAACTTCACAGAAGTTTTTGTGTTGTAACCCCAAGTATGACACCCTTAAATAGTGTCAATAACCAGCGTTCAAAGAACATGTGTTCTTATATTATTCCGAAATAGAATTACATGCATTACATCTTTAAATACAATGTAAAAGTTAATAAAATCACTAACCTAGCCAGTTATCAAAGTTATCATGTTATCATGCCGTGTTCCAAATAAACAAGGGTTCAATTCCCTCCATGTCTGATGAGTAGGAATGGGAGAGATTATGAAACAACATCGGATAACGTGGCGGATTCCTATTCGGCTCTCGAAAAAGCAGCACGCTAAAAAAACAATACGGAAAAAAACTAATACAAAATTTCAATTTCAAGACAAAATAATCCAGAAAAGTTCGGGCAAGTCAACGGGTAATCTTTCATGTCATACAACTCAGTCATTGCCTAAGAGCAGAGAGTTTCTCGACGGAATACCTGAAGTTCAGAAGGAGGAATCATCCAGGACATCGTGAACTAGCTGCAGCAGTAGAGACGTTACTTGAAGTTACTGCAGCAGTAGAGTGGTTACTTGGGTGGATTTGGAGACAATATAATGTTATAGGCACGATCAATGTTAAGGTTAGGTTAGTCCAAACCATGTTTCGTTGTGATTCACACGTTGAGCGTTGCATCGGTCCCTGACACTGAATTGTCATTGTTTTTCGAGCAGGTCGCATCGGACTGACAGTTACTGCGGCAGTTACGACAGCCACAAAGTTAGAAAATGATTTTTAGAAAAGTCAACTATCGATTCGCGTGGACCGACGTGTCTGGACCAAAAGTTCATTGTAGGTATCCTAATTCGACCGGACCTCAAGGTGTTAAGAACGCCTCACATCTGAAACGACCACGAGTCCATGAGTCAGATTACAATCATTAACGAACAGGAAGTTCGGTAAAATGCTTGCAATGATTCACATTTCTGCCGCAAACTTTTACTCAACGCTATTAGAATGTCAAATGAAATTGCCATTCATTCCCATTCTCATTAAAAATGCAAGGCGATTCGAGTATCGTTTGCTATAAATCCGATAGTTCTACTGGGTGAACAGAGGAGACGAAAATGAAGCTCCTAACTATTATATTACTTCTGGGTGATTTTTCCCTCGCAACTATGAATGTGAATCTGCTGAAACACTATCTACAATGGCAACATTCGAGAATACTCATAGTTTTTCATTGTCTCGAGCAAAATGAAGGTAAGCGGAGCAAAGATTTTCAAATTGTATTGATAAGGTGTTGGATATTATTTTCAGATGTTGTTCCCTTATCTAAGCAAATCACTACTTCATTCAACGGTCAAACACACTATGTGTCTATTTCGAGCTTTATACACAACACATGGGATCACCACCATATCATGCGATATCGATATCACACGTTGGCGCTAACGATCGACATGGATTGTGCCAAGACGGAGAAGGTTTTTGAGTGCGCTTCAAACGGTGCATATTTCAACGCCTCATACCATTGGCTTCTATTTGGGAATGACTCGCTGAGTTCTGCTACCTGTTTACTGGATGAGCAAAATTTAAATGTGGATGCTAAAGTGACTTTGGCTGTTCCCAGAGAGAACATGACGGACTCCGTGTATGACATTTATGACGTTTATAGTACGATGAGAAAACGTGGTGCGCCACTGAATGTTACGCTACTGGGAAACTGGAGTGACTCTGTCGGGTTCGACTTCATCGTTTCTCAATCCGAGTACGAACGACGGCTCGACTTTGGTGGGATATGGCTGACAGCGGCGGTTACGGTAATTGGAACTGACATTCACAGCGACGATCATTTTTCAGGGATATACAATTATTTCCAGCCATTGAATCAAGTCCACAACACGACTTTGTTGGGACATCTCACCAGTAATGACCCTGTGCATACGTATGCGCTCCATAGGTTCGGCTATCGAATGTGGGAGATTGTGAAGATGAAACACAATTTCACGTAAGTTGTACTTATATTTGTGACAAGTCTAGTTGAATCATAATGTACTGTTAGCATAGATTTAAAATGGTGCGGTGTTCAACTTGGGGATTATCCAAAACTGACGGAAAATCTAACATTGGAATAATAGGTCAGTTAGCAACAAAACAAGTCGATTTAGCGATCAACACATTAACCTATACTAAAGAAAGAGTACCAATCCTCGATTATACTGTAACAGTTGGTATTGCCAGGTATGTCTATCACACTGTTCGGTTCTTCGGAATTATTATCACTTTTCCTCGATCAGGATGCTCTTTGTTTTTCGACATCCACGGAAGTCCCACGCTAGAAACATCCTCCTACAACCATTTCGTAAAGAGCTGTGGTTGGGTATGTTTGCGATCGGTTTGTTTGCTGCCGGAATTTTATTTGTCAACTTTTGGGCGGAAAGCTGCAAGAATTCTCTAGACGAGGAAGTTCGTGATAATCGCAAACAAACAATGCTTATCATTATCGGAATCCTTTGTCAGCAGGGTAATGTTTGGTGCTTTCAACGTTGCTTTCATCTTTATCTCAGCCTGATGATTACTATATAGGGTTTGCCAGTAAAACGATATTCAGTTCTACGAGGATAACACTCTTCAGTATGCTGCTATTTTCGATTTTGGTGTACCAATTCTATTCTACGTACATTGTTGGATATCTTCTAATAATTCCCCCCAAAACTATGACCACATTGAAGCACTTACTGGACAGCAACCTTAAAGTGATCATTGAGGACCTGGAATACAACAAAGATTACCTCAACGTAAGTAATTATGGTTCGAAAGTTCGTGCATCTGCAGTTTCTTTTTGTTGCAGAAAACCATGGATCCAGTCGCTATTGAATTATACAACCGGAAAATTCTTAACAATGAAAATGTCTACGTAAATGTAAAGGAAGGGATCGGGCTTGTGCAAAGAGGGGGATATGCCTTCCAGTGTGACACCGCTTACGCCTACCCTCTAACCAAGAGTACATTCACCGATGATCAGATTTGTGATCTACAGGAGGTTTTTCTGAATCCGCTTAGACCGATGTTCCTACCTCTGCCTAAAGGAAGTCCCTTCAAGGAAATGTTTCGAGTAACCCTACGCAGGAGCGTGGAAACCTCGATTGCACACTACTGGCAGAAGCACTTCTTCAGCGATAAGCCTAAATGCGCCCGCAATGATCTGGAAACAACAGTTGTGGATTTGGACCATGTTTCGACGTTGTTTTTTGGATTTTTATACAGCATTGTTGGCAGTATCTGCATTCTAGGGGTTGAACTGATGCATCGCAGAATGTTAGTCCGTCGCCAGTGCCAGCCAGCAAAATTTCCAATAACTACTGAATAGTCTTTATGTTTTCCATGACGTTTGATTTTCCGAAATTGCTCCTGAACGACAAACTGCGAATCTCTCTAAGAGATTGAGAAGAATTATGTACTACAAATCTGGAACAATAGGGTAAATCGTGACTCGGAATAAATACAACCTACAGAAACATATAGGAATAAACATTGAAATTAAAAAAAGGTTCAAGTAATGTTATGGCCAATGTTAAATGAATGAAGAGCGTAATCTTTTTTCGGCCTTAGCCGTGGATTTTGCAAAAAACTGCACAATTTACCGGCATTGTTTAGGTGTCAGTCTAGTCATGATGAAAGGACAAATCAAGCTGAACATAAAACAAGCGACAGGTGTCAAAATGACGCACGTATCAAAAAGCATAACTATTTAAATGTCTATGTAAGCCACCCATTACATAAAATATGAGTTTATTTTCAGGTAAGGTTGTAGAATTGATTCGAAAAGCATGTTTGTTTTCTGGCATGGATTTGACAGAAAACTGGTTCAATGGGTGGACCCCATTATGGCATTATGGGTGAGTCTTGTCTTAGATATTTCTTTTCGGACTTTGTAAATAAACTATTTGACCGACAGTGTGGACAAAATTTTGAAGTGGGTACCGCTCAAGATAAAGAAAAAATGACTAGAAAAGTGATGTCCGAGAAACGACCGCATTGAAAACGAAGGGTTGGTAGCATTGATAAGGACCGATAATTAAATGCTCGCACTGAGTCAGGATATCAGTAAAACGATTCGCAAAGCAATAAAAAGCCAATTTGAATAGATTACCAAATTAAATTTCTTTATTAACATGTACTGTTGATGGCTCGCTGTCCAGAGCGACACTGGAATACAGAACATATTGAATATCCAAGTAGTTTTTCAGTATCTCTTAGTAAAATTTCATCTTCAACGCTACCAAAAACATAATTTCTCAAAGAAAGAATGCACAAAATATACTCTGGATCCCCTTTTGCAGAACGGCAACAGAAAATGTGAATCGAATCGATTGTGTGGTAGTAAATACCTGAAATGCGCTGCACTTTGACGCCACTTTTAACCTGGACCCAATGTTCGAATTCTCTAAGATTGAATGAAAAAAAAGGCAGCAATAAGTCATTCACGATTCATAAGTCATCCCGCTAGTGGCAGTTGCAATGACACTTTTCAAAGCCGAGCGTTTAGTTTGATTAGTGGTACGTTCTGTTTAACAATAGAACTACCGACCGGTCAAAATGACTGATTGTATCTGGGGATTGCATTACCGTGCCAAAATTTCAATTACCGGTTATTCGGTAATGAAAATTTCATTACCGGTAAAACCGGGGAGAGGAGTGTCAAACCACTATAGAAATATTTATTGCCTCCTAAAAGCTCCATCTACCAAATTTGGTTCCTTTTGCTTGATTAGTTCTTGAGTAATGCAGACATTTGTGTTTCATTTGAATGGCGGCCCCCACTTAATGAAAGGGGAAAGGGTATCTAACCATCGTAGGAATGTTTCGTGCCCCCTAAATCCTCAACATTCCAAATTTGGCTCGCTTTGCTTGATTAGTTCCCGAGTTATGGAGACATCAATGCTTCGTTTGTATGGTAGCGACGAGGGGAGAAGAGTGTCTATTTACCATAGAAACGTTTCTTGACCCCTAAAACCTTCACGTGCTAAATTTGGCTCTATTCGCTTGATTAGTTTTTTTAGTTGTGCAGACATTCATGCTTCATTTGTATGGTAGAACCCCCACTATATGTTTCATTTGAATTCTTGATGAATTTTCGAGTAATGTAGAAATTTGTTTTTCATTTGTATTTGTATGTATTTGTATTTTTGTTATCCCATTTTTTATTTATTTATTAGGTTCATTAGCATTTTAGCTGTAACAGAGCCGGGTTTGAATCGTGTACATGTACATATGTTTATGTTTCTATAAATTGTAAAATTACACAGTAGTTAGTAGTAGTCATTTAGGCTTTAAGTTTTCTGTTCCATTACATTATGGTAAATTACACAGTAGTAGCCATTTAGGCGTAAGGGTATTCTTTCTGTTCTTCCATTGTTCAGCAGACCGGACAGCGGAGACAGTTGATATTGATCATTGTTGGGTTATTTATAGAAGAGCAGCCCGATGTGTCTTGCAGAGCAGAGCAGTTGTATGGATGAATCGATCTTTGCGTGGACGTAGTTATTCTATAACAACACAAAGATGGTCAATTGAGGGCCCTGAGTTTGAACTCACGATCGATCGCTTGGTAAGCGAACGCGTAACCAAGTGGCTACGAAGACCCCCTTATTTGTATTTGTATTGTATGGCAAAATGATTATTCATATACGGGAACAAATCTGCATATACGAAACGTCCTTCTGCAATCCTTCCAACAGGGCTCCAAGCAGCTGCCTCGAAATTTCTGATGATTGCTCCGATAGCTGTTCTAGCGTAAATTGCAATCTGACTTCAGCTTCATAAAGGGTGCATTTCTTCGAGGGCATCAACCAATTTCTTCATCGCTGAAACTTATATTGTGTTTCGTTTTCAGATCGAGCGGCGATTTTTGAGCTGAAATTCGGAGGTCGTAGAATCGACGGAACAGTTGTGATTTTCCGATCTAATTTGTTTACATTATAGCTTCATCGGAGCAAGCGCTACGCAATTGACCCATTCCAGCGTGACGTGACAACGGTTTGACTAACTAAAAACAGGTTTTTTCTCGTTTTCATGTATACATCACACGATTTTCAAATGGTGAACGATTTAAAAGTGAATTTGAGAAAATTTCCTACAAGAATCTTCAGTTGAAGAATATTTTGCAGTTGAATTCGCTTGTTGCCAGCCCAATACTTTTGTGACGTGACAACACCTGTCTTTTTGCGGATTCCGACTTTTGAACATTAATGTTGTATTTTCAGTTCCGTTTCAATACATACAAATGAAGTTGTTCTATGATTTGGCAATGAAAGATGAACGAATATTCCTGTATACTCAGTTCTTCAAAAAACTCGCAAGAACATGCATTTTGACGGCATGCATTTTGTGACGTGACAACGCGCTCTGTGCGAATAAACAGTCTCCACGAAGCGTTGTCACGTCACACAATCAACAAGTTGTAATGAATAAGATTTTCAGTGTATTGTAGCAAGCGATATACTATTTTTTATGTTTTTTATTACTCTGAATACTTCTTACTTTCCTCTGAGATCTCCCCTTCCCCTTCCGAAAGCCCATCCTATAGGGGGAAGTGGTCCAAACGCAACCGTGCTTCCTACTGAATTTTCAATGGTGTCATAACGCTGACAATTTGATAAGGCGGCGGTGACACTGGATGCAGAAAAGTGGTCGTACGAATTGTATGCAATAGTGAAGCTAAACAACCACATTGAGTTGTATTGGTGTGGTTACATTGCTTCCCCCTTGCTTCGTTCGTATTCGTCAGCTTCTATCGAACAAAATTGTTTGTTTCTATTCGTACAATCAAATTTTCGTGCGTACTCCTATCCAAAGTAACCTTAGCCTAATATGGAGAATTCTCTTCATTCTAGCGTTTTAGCGCCATTTTACGTTTTCATTCCTCCAATGTCAGAGAAGAAATATATTCGACCTGTGTGCAAAATGAGTTCTATGTTCTTTTAGTTTGTGAAACATTGCGACATAAGGCAATTTTAATTGTTTATGGTATGTTCATCAAAAAAAAGCTGTATAATTTGAATCTACCTGTTAACTGTAATACACGGTATGTCTTTATTTGGGAAAAGTCGGGGTGGTCCAAAACCGACCTCCAGTTTTTATATCGTGATTGTTTAACACGTTCACTCTGGCGCTTGCAATCAATGGCTAGCACAATCCTGGTTCATCGAGTGGCGTTCACTACAGGGGGAACGCATTTGATTTTGCTAACAGAAACTTTTGATAAACTCACATACCTGTGCAAGGGCGTTTATGTTTGCGTATTGAAGATGACTTTGACTTTGACGTTGACTTCGATCGTTGATCGTTAATCGTTGATGTTTGCGTGTACATTTGTATGTGCACTTTCTTTGTATAACTCCACACACGTCGCTCTAAGGCTAGGTTCTTCCCACTCAAACATTATCTCCCTCTCACTTAAATTCTATCTCTCACTATCAAAAATTATTCTTTTTTTATTTCTCTTCGTGCACCCATGCTTATATGCCAACATTACCATTCACGATCGTATTGTAGGATTTCATGCCATTCCCGGCCTTTTATATCCGTTTTTAACGAACCGGAAGTCAACATCCTCGATTCTAAAATGGCATCGGAATACGACATTTGACTTCCGCTGGTAAGCTGATGGGTTCGTATGGGTTTTCCATATTTTGTTTCCAATATTACCATCAGCAAACCGGAAGTTGAAATAAGATTATATTTTTTTTTAAACGAAACGGTAATTAATGAAATTAATCATTAATGTTCAACAGTCCGAAACAGCAAAAAGTCAGGTGTTGCCACGTCACAAAAGTATTTGACTGACAACAAGCCAACCTTACTATAAAATATTCTCCAACTGATGATTCTTGTTGGAAATTTTCTTAATTTTACTATAACATCGTTTAATGTTGTGTGCTTTATTCGTGAAAACGCAAAAAAAGTGTTTGTAATGAGTCAAAATGTTGTTACGTCACACTGGAATGGATCGAATACTATTCGTTACGTGACAACAACTTCTGGAGACAGTTGATACTTCTCTATTTGTGGACCGATCTCAACCAAATTTTGTGGGTTGTTGACTTTCATTGTTTGCTCAGAGAAACCCAAGTATAAAAATGTTTGAACCTATGTTCATTTGATAAACTAAAAAAATGGTCTATTTTTGTGACGTGACAATGCTTCAAAATACCTGTTTTTCAAATGCTTGTTTCTCATAAATTACAAAATGGAACTTAGGTCCACCCATGGCTCTTCAAACAAGCATTCCATCACCCATTAAATGGTATATAGACATTGAAATTCGTTTAAGCATGTGCAGAGATATCTCAAGAAACATAAAAATAGTGAAAACCTAAAATATTTTAAATATAATTAAGTAGTTTTTTAAACTCGCCTCTCTCAAAGGTTGGTGCATAAAAATTAAATTTGTTGCAAAAAATTTATGATATAATTAGTGCTTATTCAAATAACGTCTTCAACTTTCTCCTGAAACTAGATTTGAAATTAAATTTTCTGGTGCATAACCTCATGGAATGGGTCAATTCGATCCTGCTCGCTCGAAACGAAAATCGCGGATCATCCGCCTGAAAGTTAGCAACACTTCTGAAATCCACAGTTCGTGACGCCCAGAAACCGGAATGATGCGGAATAGGCACTGTTGCCAGTGGATCCTAAAACAGATGCGAAAGCAGTGGGTCTTTTCAAACAGAACTCGAAACTGCCATCGAGGGCAGCGATGAAAAAAGCAAATATTTGCCAATAGCACGTCCAAAAAGTGGAGAAGTGGAATGAATAGTTCTAAACCTCAGGTTGTGCTGGACCAGAATGCAAAGCAGAATTTGGAGGCGAAGAATCGTTCGAGTAAACTGTACGAAAAATTGTTAACAAAATATGATTACGTTGTTATGGACGACGGAACGTATAACCTAGCTGTTTTTTATTTAAATTTATGGACAAAGATTGCTATACCTCAATGATAAGAAAACCTGCCAGTATACACCTGATATTTAGATTTATAGAAAATAAAACACATTTTCGGACCCCAACTAGATATTCGTGTTTGGATTTTTCATGTTCAAACATTAATTGTGCAATTGAGGGCATGGCAAGTACTCCGCTTTTTCAAGTTGCTTCCAATCTGCTGAATGAGTTTCAGCTGAAGCAAGTCATTTGTATTAAGGGGGTAGTACACTATGAACATCATAAAATATATATGATTCTCGCGATTTTTTTCAACGAGAAAATAAATTACTATGATTATTCTGATATCACAGTTGCATTAGGTATATATTACCTAACCAACAAACGAAAAAATTGTGTCAATTGGACTGTCTCCTGAATAGCCGCAACCGGTTTGTTGACCGGCAGCCAAAACCTTGTAAACTGGTGGGAGCTCTACAAGTTTTTCTAGTGGACCGATTTCAACCGATGATTTTTTTACGTAATCTTGGATATATTTCCTGTCATCGTATGTAGGATTTTTTCAAAATATTAATTTTTGACGAAATGGCGACAATTTTTGTAAAAGAATTGCGTTTTCGCCTCAAAAATCGAGGCCAAAAAATTCACCAAAATTGTATTTCCCAAAATATCAGAAAATCCTACGTACGATGACAGGAAATTAAGTGGAGAATCTGGGAAAACCTATTTCATCAAAATCGGATGGACCGTTCCGGAGGTAGAACTCCCACCAGTTTGAAAAACTTAGTTTCTAGAAAAACGGGTTTTAAATGTTGGATCCACACTTCTTACACAAGGACATAGTTCCACTAATTGGCTTGTAACTCCGGAATGGAGCAGCGAACAAACTTGGAATGAAAACTACAGTAAAGTAGACATCTCACAGAACATTTTAAGCCAGAAACATTTCCTCGATTTTTTTCAAGTTTCCATAGTGTACTACCCCCTTAAGCCAAAAGTAGCCTTGTTGGTTGGGCTCTGCGTCCTAATCGCACAATTAAGAGAGTGATTGATGACTTCTCAGCTACTATGTAACAAACCCTTCGAATAGGACTTTTAACATGTTGAGGGAAAGTGGTGCTAAACCGAACCATCCTTCTCGAACATGTTGAAAAAAGGTACCTCAGATTTAGTCTCTATATTATTTAGTCTTATATCCGATTATTAACCACACCAACTGGAAAAATATAAGTAAAATAGACATAAATTTCTCAAAAAAATATTTTGGGTGCAAATATTTCACCACCACCTACCCCTATTTATTTTGTTGTCTAGCAATAATGTTCCTATTTTCGTTTTTATTGCAGTACTTAATGTATCAGAAAACGGAAAGCGGAACTGGTAACGACGTATTTTATTTGATAAAAAGTTTTAATTACTTACCAGAACCAAAGTCTCCCATATTGTAAAGTTTCCGCCTTCAGGTGAATCACTGCAACATCCCAGTGTTTAATGTTAGTAGCTGTTTATCGCCTAATCGTCTTCTGAAAGGCAGGTTTGTTTTTTTCCGTTGCTATCTATTTTACAACCTTGTATTGATGACACACTTTTTTAAATGATACTGCCTCGTAGCTGCCTCTTCGATCCAGAGAAGCAGCTCATCCGAATTAATCAAATTATTGCGCTTATTTACGTAGCTGACATTGGCACATTGGCAGTCGAACGACCGCATTTCGGTTGATGAAACGGTTTAAAATATGAATACTAGACACGGAAAACCGCCAACCGTCTTTTTTCCACTCCGTTGCTATTCACCCGACTAAAACATAAACTTACATTAATTGGGATGAAAAAAATATATCTCACTTTTACAATTGTTACTACATCCACCAGACGCATTCACAACGTTCATTCCACTCTGATTGCTGTAGAATTAACAGGAGCAGTTAATCGCCTTTTAACACTACACCAATTGTTCTGGAGGATGTTCCCTGGAACAACAAATCAACCGTTGCTCTTCAAAGTTGAGAACATTCTGAGCAAAATGTTCGCAGCCGATTAGGTCTTCTTCTGTTGGGTAGACAAGGTGCTTATGCGCAGAAAGTTTTTCCAAGTATCCTTGTCGCTGCCGTGCAAACAAATTGACAAATTACCTTCGGCTGTTTCGGGGCAAAATAAATGCCATTTTTATGTGAAAACATTTTTCATCCGGCGGTATGGAGTAATTTATAATTCGTGTTGGTCACGTGTTTGATCGATAAGCGGTGCGGAACGGATAAGGTGTCTGCACATCAGCAGCAAACGCCGGGAAGAGGTACTATGGCATCGAAATGTCTCGTGGATGATGAAACTGTGCTAAAAATAGTGCGAATGAGACGCCAAACTACCAGGCCGTTTGTTGACTATTTTCCTTTGGGGTTAAGTAGTTTTTATTTTCATAGCTTGTAATCATGAACATCGTATTGAAATTTTACTCAAATCCCTGGCAGAAATGAGCAGATTAGTGTTTAATTCGATGGGAATGTTTATATTACATCTGATTACCCAGTATTAGAAAACGAATTACTGTCATGGCTTCACGACATGTTCAAAGCAAACAGTATGTACCAACAAATGAGAACATCTGTTGCAAAACATTGTTATCAGCTATTGATTTTTAACATGTTATGACGGCAAACTAACTGCCGCCGGCAAACATTTCTGGTTGATCCATATACTTGGAACATAAGAAAAATGTTTATCAAACACTTCTGCGCTTCCAGAGCAACGGAATGCATCTTTTATGAATGAACGGATAACCGCGCCTGCGTATAAACGTTGTTATGTTTCCATTTATCATCTGGTAATTGCGGCACCACGTGTGTGCCTTCAGAGATAAAAAGACCTATTTGTTTATCGATCAAAGTTTTGTCAGGTAACCTTTCGGTCCGGTTTTCTGAAGGCTTTGTGTTCACTTCGGGTTCGACCAGGTTCTGTCCAGGGGATTTTTGTCATAAAAATTTCTCCTGATTTGCACTGGTACAGGCGTAATCTTGAACTTGCCCCTAAGAATACAGTCAATGCGTTTTATTCGACATAGTTATTAACACCAAATACGGTACTTACGTGTTAACGTCACCGGAGCGCAATTTTTATTATGAATAATTTTTTTGACGTAGAACTACGTCTTTCATTAAGGGTGCCAAATCAGAAAACAGGCCACGTTTTTATGAAATAAAGTTAACGTTAATAACTATTTTTACCGAGAACGGATTTTAACGATTTACATACTAAACGAATCGGAAATTCCGTAAGATTTGTTTAATATGCTATACATTAGAATCCCCTGGTTTGTAAATGGTTAAAATTCAAGAAAACTTTAAGCGTTTCCATTTTCCCATACATTTGTTCTGTCCATTTGTGTGCTTTCCCGAACAGGGCTGTCAATAACGAGCAACTTATCGACGACCAACGAAGGGGAAATTGTAGAATTTAAAGTTTCCGTGAACAAAGGAAAAGTAGAAGAATGAAGGGGAATATCTGCCTAGAGTATAAACAGTGGATCTCGCTGAAGCAAACTTTAGAGGCGAATGAACTGCAAAGTTTAAAGCCTCTTAAAAACAAAGAAAGAAAGAAAGAAAGCAAACTTTCATTCGGCATCGGACTGTTAAGCAATCCAGTTCAATTTGCTTTCGCTGCGCTTCGATCTAAGATTGGACCCCACCAGTGGTAATCCAACTTGGATATCGTCGTTTGGTTTTTCTGTTCGTTTTTCGCGTTATTCGTATCGTGTGTTTTTCTTTCCGCGTCATAAATTGGACGCTTCGCGTAGTGTGTGATGAGCAAGAAGAGCCCTGCAAAAAACGAACGCATTGCCAGGGGCAATAAAATTTCGAGGCAAGCGTCATCTAATGATGCACGCGATGTTGGTGAAAAGCGCTCGCACTGAACCGAGCCTTCGCGAGTGTGACACCACATCGAACAACAGCGAAGTATGCGATTTCAATGCGTCGGTCGAAAATGTAAACGCCGTTACCCAGGCAGCAACCAAAATTTAGCTCCCCCTGCTGGCGGTGGAGGCGGTCGCTCTTGACAAACTCATCAGCGAATTCGCATCGATGGGTGTTACAGCAGAGTACATGCTGTGTGGCATAATTCAGTCTTTTTCTAAGCAGTTAACACGTTGAGCCCCGACCGAAATAGGGGACCGACAATGAACTTTTCTTCTGGCCCGTGTCGGTCCCAGCGAAACGATAGTGGGCTTTCCTAAATATCATTTTGTAACTTTGTTGTTGCCGTTCCCAATGTCGACACTATCCGAACGAGAGGTCTGCAGTCAGTGCGGTGAGATCGGCGCAAAAAAGGCGGACATTTCAGTGTCAGTCCCCAGGGAACGACGTGGGGCTTAACGTGTTAACATTGTTTGTTTTCCGTCATCATAAGAGCTTCGATGATGCCTTTGAGAATGCATCAATGCATCAACTGACATTATGGCGAAGCAGGCGTAAGGGTTGTGCACCAAAAAATTATTTGGGGAGTACCAAGCATCTTGAATGTCTCACTGGAATGTTATAAGTTATTTGGGTTCGCGTGCCAGTCGCAAAACTGCCTTCAACTAGGATTGCATTTGCGCTAATATTGATCATAATGAAGCATTGCTACTGTTTTCGAGGTTGTTATTAACAATAAGAGTTTATTTAGCTTGTTTAGTTACCAAGAAAGTAAATGTCGTTCTGGAATTTTGTATGTGATTAGGTTTCGCTTGCCAGTAGCAAAATTCCTCCACTAAGGGTGACAGTTGTTTCCATGCGGTGCCAAAGATATATTGATGTAATTATGAGATGTGGAATAATGGTGCTGGTGCAACATGTATACAATCTACTGTGGCCGAGACTGTTTTAATTGCGAAAAAGGACACCGGAATAATGTTCGAGGTAAACTTTCAATGCATTGACATGAAATAAATTGCGACATACGATCAGCTAGTGTATTGTTTTGCAAGGGCAAGAATGTATCATCAATCAATTATCGTCAACTGTTTCTACGATGAAAAAACTATTTCAGAGACTATTCTATTAAGCAGTTGTTTCTAAAATTTTATAGCATTATAGAATAATATCAGAAGGTATAAATAAGCGACTTATATAAAATAACAGCGTAGTTCTACGTCAACAATGCGGTCGTATCTTGGACACAACCTCCTATAATTTTTCGCAATGAAATTTATTCTGAGGTCAATGTAATGGGACCGCCGCCCCGCCGTGTACTATTCATATTTCAAACCAAAAATTAACCGGGCTGACGTATGCCGCACTAACCAAAGGATCGTCTTTCATGCTTCAAAGCTAACCGGACAATTAGTAAAACACAGGTTTGTTTTCGAGAGGCATCCACATTCGGACAGACTGCGATCGTACAGAGTAAGGGTACTTGAAATTATATCAATTACTAGTTGACCCGGCAAACTTCGTCCCGTCCAAAATTTATTTTTCGTTATTATACTCACGTTTTCTTACTAAGCGCACGTTCATGGGTCCAATCGCAGAACTGTTCATTGATTAATCTTCTAATCGACCCTTTTGAATTACCTTTTACTATGAAATTCCTAATACTTCTATCAAAACTCATCATTATAACATCAGATTATTTTCAGACACAATTCTCGTGCAAGATTTTTCAACCACTTGTAAATAACATGTGTCTTCGTTACATGGAATAAATGTTTGATACAGAAAATATGATAGAATAAAGACAGCCCTAAATCGGACAATTCCTTTCTCGAGTTTTGCCCTTATCAACACATTCGGCGATCCATTTTTATTTATATAGATAGAAGACGATTTACCACGTTTTATCACATTAAAATCCATTTCCACTTTCGAACGAAGACCAATCTCGTTAGCGCAAACATCAAATGTAATTGTAGAACATATGCGAATTGAATTTTCTCGACTTTTCCCATTTTTCTTCAGAGTTTTCCGACAATTTTCAATTGTCATGATTGGTTGAAATATGTGTATTATTTTTATGGGACCCCCTCTCAATTCCAGAGAAGAGTGGGGTGTCATACCATCATAGAAACATTTCTCGTACCCAAGAACCCTCATATCTCAAATTTGGCTCCATTTTCTTGATTGGTTCTCGAGTTATGCAGAAGTTTGTGTTTCATTTGTAGGTGAGTCAAACCACCATAGAAACATGTATTGCTCCCTAAAACCTCCATATGTAAATTTTGGTTCAATTCGCTTGATTAGTTCTCGAGTTATGCAAAATCGGATGGTACTAAAACATGACAGATGTGCGTCTTAAGTTCGTACCAACATAAAAAAAAAAATAAACCGGTTCCCGCATGCACGGTACGTTTAAATAAAAAAATCCCGGTACTTTCTGATCATAGTGTAAACCTATCAACATTGCTCACACAATGATTTTTGTGATACGATGTACACTGGCGCCCTTGACCACTCGACCACAGAAACTGATACAATATTGAGCCGAAATGGCTCTTTTGACATTTCGATTGGATTCTTTTTGACAACCAATTTGATTCTATCCGCATGACCCAGGTTATTTATTTATTCAGTCTTCGCCAAGAAATTGTCGGACAGACTAAAATTCAATTATTGAATCCTTATAACAAACACATTTCTGGACATATCGAATTCAAACAAATGATACACTTCATTGAACCGTTGGCAACTAACATCCAAGGGATTATTCTGTCCGTATAGAGTACGATGTGCTGCTTGCCGGAAGAAAACAAATTGTCTGGTTGTTCTACCTGGAGCGTTGATTCGAAGCTTGCCCAAAACTTCAGCACAGTCAAGATTGTTGTTAAGAAGGTCGAAAATCAGCAGTCTCTGGAGAAATTCTCGTCGTTTCTGCAGTGTCGGTAAGTGAATCAGTGCGCAGCGTTCTTCATATGTGGTCAGATGTTGGTCGTTGCGCCAGGGGAGATGACGAAGAGCATATCGGATAAAACTTTTCTGCACACGTTCCAGACGAGCGATGTGAACAGCGTGGTATGGGGCCCAAACAGTAACACCGTATTCCAATATACTGCGTACGAGCGACACATACAATGCTTTGAGGCAATAGACATCTCTAAATGCCTGAGTGTGGCGTCTAATGAACCCAAGAACGGCGAAAGCCTTAGCGGTGACCGTTGCAATATGCTGCGTAAATTTTAGCTTGTTGTCGAGCACGATACCCAGGTCTTTGACGGCTGCAACTCTTTCCACTTCGGTCGACCCCATCGTATATTCAAATGTGATTGGTGAGCAAAGTCGCGAAAATGTTATCGCATGACATTTCCTAATATTCACCTCCATGCCATTTATTGAGCACCATCCCAGCAGAGTATCTACATCCATTTGAAGAGCACAGCAGTCCATACTTGATGTTACTTCACGAAACAATTTCAGATCGTCTGCATACATCAACTTAGGCGATTTGAGAACAGCGCAAATATCGTGAATAAAGAGTACCAAGAGCAGAGGACCCAAGTG
The DNA here is from genome assembly GCF_029784135.1 of Toxorhynchites rutilus septentrionalis. NCBI lineage: Eukaryota > Metazoa > Arthropoda > Insecta > Diptera > Culicidae > Toxorhynchites > Toxorhynchites rutilus. Next base: position 292,515,933 of record NC_073746.1, read on the forward strand.
ACTGCCCTGCGGCACGCCAGAGGTGACAGAAAAGGGCGATGAAACTGACGAGCCAATCCGTACGTGTGCACTACGATCAGTCAGATACGAATTAATCCAATTGGTTAGCCAAAGTGGAAACCCGTATCGCTTCAGTTTTTCCACAGCAAGGGCGTGAGGAACGCGGTCGAAAGCTTTCGAAAAGTCCACGTAAATGGCGTCAACCTGCTGCCTTTTCTCAATTTTGTCAATCAGCAGAGAAACGTAGCTCATGAGATTTGATGTAGTAGACCGTTTTTTGACAAACCCATGTTGTTCGTTTGCGATGAGTTAGGTTATACCTAACTGCCAAGATTTGAAGCGTTTTCTCATTACATACAGCATACAGCACAGATTGAACACAGAAAAACTTTGAAAACGAGAAAAACCGACAGCCGAAGTATGTTCATTTAAGTACAGGTCGCTACAGGTCGATTATCCGGAGTATTGATTTTTTTTTCACTCCGGATAATGGAGTCAAAACAATTTTTTTTCTTTGTTTGTTTTTTTTTGCATGTATTTTTCGTTTTTTGAAAATAAAAGAGGAATTTGATTTTTGATTCATCCCCTTAAAGTCAGAAAACACCTTTGTCACATGAAAAAAATGGGTAGGTTATATCTATGATATAACGCAAGGTTGACGTGGGACTACCTTAGCTTTGCAATCATTAGTTTGTATTGATTAAATTTTTGATTGAATGAAACAATTTCCGAATTCAATTGAATTCAATATATTTGCTTTGTGAGTAAAAAGATTGTATAATGCCATGTAAGGTCAATTCATGCAATAGATTATGTTCTTCGTTACAAGTAAATTTAATGACGGTCATTTTACGTTTGGTATGATGACATTTTGGTTTTGATGTCTATGTTAGGCAAACACATTTCAGTCAGAAGAAAAATGACCCCGATTTGCATGTATTTGCAACGCCGATTTCTCCAGACACCTCGGTTTAGCAGTCTTTATTAGGCAAACACATTTCAGTCGGAACAAAAATACCCCTGACCTGCATAAATATGCAATGCCAATTTCCTCAGACACCTTGGTTCTGAAGTCTGTGTTAGGGAAACACATTTCAATCGGAACAAAAATACCCCCGACTTTCATGTATTTGCAATGCTGATTTCTCTAACGCTGCTTGGTTTTGAAGTCTGTGTTAGGGAACACATTTCGGTGCGAACAAATATCCCCATACTTTCATGTGTTTGCAATGCCGATTTTCCTAAGACTGCTATGTTATGATGGCTGTGTTGGGGAAACCGTAAATCGGACCAATCAAAACGAGGTAGTTAGGGCGTTTAGATAACGCTCAACATTTTACAGTTATTCGATTGTTTATCTAATAAAAAATAACATTTTATTAATTGCGATAGAAGCGTAGAAATATTCCGTATCAATTGATGCAAACATCTTTCCGATCCAGTAAGAAATGTTCGAGTTATAAGCATTCGGAATCTTGCATTTTTTCCTGCATGTTCTATGTTTAGGTTTTCATTTTACCCCCCATATACTCCGGTTAGACGTAGTCCCACGTCAAAAATAATTTATCCAGATTCTCTCAGGAGGTGATAGGCGATTATAAAATAATATTCGCAGTTATAAACAAGCGACTTGAATTAAACTACAGCGTAGTTCTACGCCAACAATGCGATCGTGTCTGGAACACAATCTCCTATATTTTTTTGTTTCGGACTCTGTTGCTTCAAACTGACTCTACATTAAAAAGTACGCTACGGAAGACGATTCTGATGCTCTCATTTGAAAGATGAGAAAAATTAGTACAGGATATAGTAGTGGAACAACTAAATAAGTGAATTTTAATAACATTTTGGAAGTGAAACACTTAAAAGTTAATAATTTTTAATGTGTTACTATAAATTTTATCCTAAAAATTTATATTAAACTAGAATGTTTCTATCAATTAAAATGAAATGAATTTGTTCTTTGACGCACAACTTCTATCTTTCTTAATTTGGCTGCAATATCGATATAAAAAAAATCCTGGTTGAAATTCAAGCAAAATCTTCGAAAATCACGATTTTTACCCCACTGTACATGTAATAGTAACTTAAACTTCACCTTAACGTTGAAAGGTTACAATTTTTCATGAAATAAGCCATATTTGAAATATAAAAAAAAATCCACAATTGTATATAATCGAATCACATATAATCGAGTCTGTATATAATCCGACCTGTACTGTATTCTATTAGTCGAATCATTTCATTTGATACCAATATTGAGGGTATTACAAAAAATACATAGTCGACCATTTTGTGGCGCCGACCTTTTCGAATTTACGTTGTTCATAGTGTAGTGTATTCTCCAAATCAAGCCATTCAGCCATTTTATTGCAGCGGCCAAATTGAATTTTTCAAGATCATGGAATACGCAGTTTTATAATGACAGTAGAATTAAATGTATGTTCCAAATTTCAGATTAATCATTCAACAGAAACGGGGTCAAATTTCTATCAATGTGGGGCAACCCAACAAGCATTCAAACTTACATAGAAACAGGTTCACATTCTTTTGAAACATTTTTGGGCATTTTCCATAAATAACTGTGTTCTACTGGTCAAGCCTTTTCATTTGATACCCATATTGATGGGGTTCTGAAAAAATAGGTAATCCGCCATTTTGTAGTGGCCGCCATTCTACTACTAGACAAGCCCTTTCATTTGATACCCATATTGATGGGGTTGTGAAAAAAAATATATATGGTGCCATTTTGTGGTGGTGTTCATTTTGGATTTGAATTTTTCATAAATAACTGTATTCTACTTGTGAAGCCCTTTCATTAGATACCCATATTTATGGGGTTCTGAGAAAATTTCCGAAAATCAAAAATAAAATACTCTGGATAATCGAATATAAAATTCCGGATAATCGAATCCCGGATAATCGAGTCCGACATGTATTATGCATTGATCCTGATTGTTTTCCTCTTGAATAAACTGGAATGAAATGAATGGCTTGTGTAATACTTATGACAGACATACAACTGTACTTGCGCTGTACTTCAAAAATTGTATGTCTGTCACCATGTACAGCGCTAGAACCCTGCAAGCAACTCGGTACAATCGCTGTATCTGTACCGACCTGTTTCACCGTTGTACATGGCTACAGTTGTACTGTGCGCAGCGCCATAGACGGTTAGTGACGGGTAGCATGAACAAGACGAATCAAAACACTTGGTAAACATTCTTTTCATTGACTTTCTCTTGAGTTAATAACGCAGATTGAAAATTTGTTTGCTGTGTTTGATAGTTTAGACGTATTAATGCATTTTGCTCGTGAATGACAATATCGTTTTATTTTTCTTACAAGCACAAATCAGTTCAGCTGCACTCGTTCGTTCGCAAACAGTTCGCCCGCAAAGACTTTCTTTCCCATACAGTTCACTCGCAAACAATTCGTTCACAAACAGTTCGCTCTCAAACAGTTCACTCGCAAACCGTTCGGAATCAGTTCGTGGGGAAAACTACTGTTCTTTAAAAAGAACGACCGTTCGTTCACTCTATTTGGCGAACTAGTTCTTTCGTACCGTTCGCGAACGGTTTGCCCAACTCTAAAGCCGGGTTCAGACGGTGCGAGTAAGCATACGAGTCGGTCTAGTCAGTTACTGCAGTGCAGCTACTCACACCGTGTGAACACATCATGCCAGTTATTGTCATGTGTGATCCGGCGTGCGAGCTACTTCAAAGTTTTTTGAATTTACTCGCACTTGCATGCTTCACAACGTCAAAAACAGAATTTAGCGTTCGAATCAGTGATGCCAAATGTAATGAAATGTCTCTATTTTTAAGATATTTGAAAATATGTGAAGATATTTATAGACTTGAAAATTATTGGAAAAACAAATAAAACCCTCATAGTTTCTAAACGAAATAATTGTTATTTCGTTTTGCACGCTGGCGGGGCACGCTTTCTTTTTGAGATAGTTTTCTTGAGAATCTCTAATATAGAATCATTATCAGATCACAACTTACAAAAAAAAGTATTGTTCTAAGAAACAGAATACATATTCGATTTAAAAAAGTACATTTTCATTCATTATTAAAATTTTTGAAGCGTATTTATTGCACCTGCAAATCGACTATCATTTTCATTTCACAAAATAAATAAAATTAAAAAAAAAATCTTTTAGACTACCATTTATAACATCACATCCTTTCGGAATTATCTGAGCTATGGATGTTTTCGAGATTCTAAAAAATATCGACAACAATCCCAACGATATTCCAAAACAAAGGCACATCAATGTCATTTCTAATTTAACTCTTGCAGGTACAGCATCCCTCATGACTGTATCTTGGCGTTGTATTCGTGGAGCAATTAAATCCAACAGTTTTTTCACTTGTTCAGGTGTTATTATCAACACTGCTCTGTAATCTCGGGGATCCTCATCGTAGAGTTCCTTCAATATTGTATTTGTTGCTCCTTTTCTTTGCATCTAATTCCTGGCCCGAATCCTTTTCTCTTTCTGCTTTTTCGGATAGTACCTTCAGTTCAAAGAAATTCAGCACAAAGTATGTATTTTTAAACACGATCAGCGTTTGTTTTGCTATAAAATTGTGTGATGATACATTCAACTGAAAACCTAAGATGAAAACTGCCAATAAAGAAGTCGATTTTGGACCAATCATTTGACAAATTCGGACCTGATTGCTGTTTCTGACTATTTGATGGACATTTGAAAAGTCGCCTGGCATCCCTGGTAAACCCGTGCCGTAGTATCTAGTTTCTCGCCAGCAGCTCACACTGTGTGAACGGACAAGGCGAGTCAACCAATTGTCAAGCGAGTCCACCGGGTCAGTAGCTGCTCATTGTCAAGTCAGCTACTAGCAACGTATAAATGGGCCTTAATGTACAACGGTGAAACAGGTTGGTACAGATACAGTGATTGTACCGAGTTGCTTCCATGGTTCTAGCGCTGTACATGATGACAGATATACAATTTTCGGAGTACAACCGTACAACCGTACAACGTTAGTACAGTTGTATGTCTGTCATAAATATCGTGTTGCAAAATTTTCCCCGATAGCAATAGCGCATGATGGGTACAGTGGGCATATGTGTTTCGCTTCGAATCCGTATGTTAACTCAATCAGTAAAAAGTCAAATGTCAAAACTTAGCCTCACGCTCCGGAAAATCGTGTGGGTAACCCAACTCCAAGGTACCCCTGCCGAGCGATGAATGGCCGAGGGGATTTAAAATATACCCGGTCGCTAGCGGAACCTGTGGGGGCCAGGGCATCCTCCACAGTAATTTGCCCTTTCTGTGTTTTAGCGGGACACTGGCACAGTGGACCGTTATTTCCCCAGCGTCTCGTGGGATTCAAATGAGTAATAAGGATGTTATTTCGGAGAAAGAACTACGCGTTCTGAACCGCTCGATGCGAATCAGCTACTGCCAACATGTCAGGTAGCTTTAAGTCCACTGAATATGAATCAGTGGCAGCATGTTATCACGAGCAAAGAACTACGCGTTCGGATTGAACCGCTGAGGGCAAGTCAGATGTTCAATCAGCCACCAGGAACTGTCGAAATGCTAGCCCAGATCGAACGACTGAACACATGTCTACGGCCTAGTTTGACCAGAAATTAATTAAGAATCATTATTCGATATCACCTTGACTTGGGACATAGGGTGAGCCAAGCCGTCCGTATCATTTGCAATTGTTATGGGTTGTTAATATCAAAACATGCCGGAAGTGGTATGATAGGTCAGGCCGCCCACGTGTCATCGAAAATGTTGAGGAGGTCAGTGATGATGACGTTAGTGTTAATTCAAGACAATCAACGAGATCTTTGGCTAGAAGATATCGGTGTTCAGCTGCCACTATGGCTAGAACACTTCATTCACTTGGTTACACATGTCGTAGGATGGGCTATCACCCATTTAAGGCAGACGCGAGAATATTGCAGAGACGATTCCAGCTGTCGCAAGCCTTGCTGGAGAGAAGCGAGTGTGATAACTTTCTTTCCAGTTTGCTAATCAGTGATGAATCGAAAATTTCGACCTATGTCCCATACAGAGAACTCCATTGGATAAGAAGAGTAATGTCACCGGAAACTATTTCGAAAAACTTCCGCAATTACCGTTCCTTCATGTTATGCGTGTTTTGGAACCGTCATGGTGTGATCCACTGAGAGTTATTGAGTAAGAGCCCCCGCAAACTGCAGACTGATTTGTCGACCGATAGTTTGGTCGGCTTCTTAATCAGTACGGAGAGGTATGCATGTGCGCACATTACGTCGATTCAGTTGGGTCGGTTTTTGCACCAGAAGGCCGACCCGACCAAACTGTTGGTTGACAGAAAGTCTGTAGTATGCGGGGGCTCTAAGGGTGAGACAGTCGATCGGCACCGATATCAGGATCAGCTTATCATAGTGGCCAACAAGCCAGGCAGATCCAATGTCTCTGTTGCTAGGAAACCCATACCTTTGTTGCACGATAATGCGCCCCCGCATAGTTTTGCCCAGTTACTCCGTGTGAGCATATGAACGACACAGTGGAATCAAAAGCGGAAGATAGTGTTCAACACGGGGCTTTGGCAACCTTATCCCAACCAATGCAAATTGAGCGTAGGTAGCATAAAACAGGGCTCGCGCTTAGGGGGCTCACGTATTGTTTAATGTTTGGAGTCATATATGTTATTATTTGATCAAGTTGGATAGTTTCCTTTAGCAAGCGATGTTTGGATATCTATCCGGAAGCTTTCTTGGGGATTTGCAATTAAAATCACTGCTGGAGAATCGCGCGGAGCACCTAATTTTTCATTTTAGGTTATGATTTCAATGCTCATGATTTTCTATGCTGGCTACAAAAAGGCGACCATCTCAGCAATCCCTTGGTTCAACATTATGATGATGATGATGTTGGATTAAAGAGGCTTTAAACTTTTCAGTTCATTCGCCTCTAAACTCAACATTATACCAAGGCGCGTAGAAGTATATCCTAAGGTGAGGCCGTTTCGTCACTAAGTTGGTTAGGGGAGCGGTATATGAAAACAGTACGGAAGAAAGCAGAAGGGGAATTATTTGCTTGAAACGTGAAAGAGACAGACTGATCACGAGCGAGCTTTTGCACAAGCGTATTGTGTTCTGTTCACAAACAAAACACTGTAGACTTCCAAGATGGCTGAAGAGCGTTTTCAGCAAGTTGGTCCACCTTATGATATACTTCTACGCGCCTTGCATTATACTAGTCATTTAGGAATGCTACCGTGGCCGAGTGGTTAGCGTTCGCGACTGTCCTGCTAACCACTGTCCGGACTGTCCGGTTCGATTCCCGTTCTGGCTGGGGGTTTTTTCGTCAAACTGTGTTCCACTGGAACATTAGTGCCATCCAGGGGGGCGATTGGCCATTGAGGGTAAGAACTTTTGAAACGTACCAATATTATCCACGTAGGGGAAGAGTTAACCTAGAATCGTAGTTTTTCTTTCCACGTTGTATGTGGACGGACCCTTCTCATGTATTGTACGGTATTTCCGTAGATCTGGCATCTCTGGCTCACTGACGTTCGACATCTGATGTCACAGTTTTCCGTCTTGTGCTTTCGAAAGAGAAAAATATAATTTCCAAATAATAGCATTTTAAGTCGAAGTGAATCAACATAGGATTGAATGAAACATTTTGCTGCAGATTAAAGTTTAGAATTTTTCAGCTAGCACGGCCAATGATCCACAGAATCTCGGAAATAGACTAAAACTAGCCGGGTAGCAAAGAGTTAAAAATAAATTATGAACAAGGAAGCGGCTGAGGATTGTGTGGACAAAGCTGTGTCCTATCTTGCCGAGGGCAAGATTGAACGAGCGGAGAAATTACTATCAAAATCAATTCTATTGCATCCAACAAAGCGGGCGGAAGGTATGATGAAATATTTTTTGAAATTTATTATCAGTAATGATCGACATTGGCCTTCGAATGTTCATTCCTTTTCCTCTCGGCAGAGCTATTGGAGAAAATAAAATGTGGAGCGTTTACAAAGAAGTCTTCGGGGAATACGTCGGACGATGGGATGCGGCAACGAGCGACTGCTGGCCAGAGCGCAAAGGCTGATTCTTCTACGGAAGCGGATTACACCCCAGACCAGCTCGAGGCTGTCAAAAGAATAAAAAAGTAAGTATTGAGAGGTGAGTTTGAAATTACGCTTCATCTCATCATCATTCTAGATGTAAGGATTACTACGAGGTTCTGGGAGTGTCAAAAGAAGCTACGGATACGGACATTAAGAAGGCTTACAAAAAGCTAGCATTACAGCTGCATCCGGATAAAAACAAGGCGCCTGGATCGGTGGAGGCATTCAAGGCGATTGGAAATGCTGTAGCGATTCTGACCGACGCTGAAAAACGAAAATCGTACGATCTGTATGGGGGAGAAGACCAGCAGCAGAATACGGCACGTCGCACCCGTCCGCAGTACGCCTATTCGCGTGGCTTTGAAACCGAGTTCACCGCGGAGGAACTGTTTAATATGTTCTTCGGTGGTAATATTCCTACGCAGCATGTTTATATGCGACAGCGTCGGTACCATCGTAGCGAGCAGCATCAACAGCAACACCGGGAGGTTGGGAAAATTGCTTCGTTCAAGATAAGATTCAGGTTTTACTTTACTGTTCATTTTTAGGCCCAATCGGGTTACGCGGCATTTATTAATCTTCTGCCGATTATATTGCTGATTGGATTATCGATGATGTCTTCGTTCTTCATTTCAGACCCTATTTATAGTTTGACGCCCAGCCAGTAAGTATTTGGGAGGAGCTACTGGTGTACAGCACTGTATTAACGTGGATGTTTTCACCGTTGCAGGAAGTTCTCAGTCGCTCGTAAAACAAATCAGTTGAAAATCCCGTATTATGTTAAGGATAATTTTCATTCAGAGTATCAGGGTTCGGTTGGTCGTCTTGAGGCATCCGTCGAGGAGGAATACCTTAATAATTTGAAGCATTCATGCTACCGAGAGCGGAATTATAGTAAGTGTTGTGAGCTTTTTTATTACGAAACGTTTCTCCTCATTAACCATGTATTGTCATCGATTTGGCGGCTACTATAATATATGCTACTTCATAAATTCATTGTTATTTGGACAATATTCATTTACATGTTCGTTTCCCTTTTTTCTCGTACAACAGAGGAAACAATGTTGATGAAGGCACGCAACTTTGGTGACCGCGAACTGTACTACAAGGCCCAGAACATCAACACGCCCTCGTGTGATAAACTTCAAAGTTTGCACAACTAGTCAACTTTTTTCAACTGTTAATTTATCGAACTAAAATAACATTTTACAAACCACTGTTTGCTTCAAACATCCCGAGTATTGTCTGCAGGATTTAGTCGTTGTTTTTAGGAGTTCCACAGAAAACTACAGTGGATACAGAGCTGAAATAGAGTCAGTCATATCATGGAATACTGAAGGATGGTAATACCTTTTCGTGGGTAAATTTTCTCTACGTTTGATTTCATATGTCCATCCAGTCCATGAACACAGTAGATTTTGCATGAAACACTACCTAACATGGATTGTTGTTAAATGCCGGTATTGTAACAAATTGTTTATTAATTTATTCAATATTCTTAGGAAAAACAATAAAAATTTGAATGTTTGATGGAAATACTGTACGTTTTGGAAAGAAAGCTTAAATAGAAAAAAACGATTGGTCAAACAAATGAATGATTGACTTTGAATACAAGGATGAATGCACTTTTTCATTCAATCAACAGATTGTATTGAATGCAATGCAGACGTCTTTGAATTTTTCAGCTTTACCCGATTGAAGACCGCATTTTTTGTCATCGAAAGCTGACATTTCACCACAGCTTTTAGAGGCGAATGAACTGAAAAGTTTAAAGCCTATATAATTCATCACCGTGAGAACTAGGCATGTAATCAACTCAAACTAGAATACCATGAAATGTTCACATGCTAAAATACACAAAAAATATTTCAATACACAAAACAATTAAAATTGAACAAGTTTCTTTCCAATTCATTTATTTGTAAGGCTCAATCGTATAAGCTTTGCGGAGCCGCTAATTCAAGATTTGTTTATACAAAATTTCAACTTAAATCTATGTTTAGTAGGTTTCGATCGATTACGGTTTACTCGAGGTTAGAGGGTGCAATTTTTGTGGGACGGGTCAGGTTAGGGATATGGATATGAGGTATCGTCTCAACCGAGGGTTGCCGCACGCGCTATATATGTGCATAATGACCAGGGATAGTATCTGGTGTTCGGCTATCTGTCGAGGGTGGGCGACGGTGAGGTGAGGGGACAAGACAAACTAATAACGAAAAAGAAAAAAAAACACAAAAGCATTAAATTCTTATACTAGACCGTTTCTCAAACATATAGATCAACAGCATATAGCAGATACCACGAGTTCCCAACACATCTCTAACAGCAACATAGGGTTGTCTTCCTTAGGCCTCAAGGGCATTCAGAAGGTACTCTCTGGCTGCGTAATTATCCGTACATTGCCAAACTGCGTGATCGATGTCATCGTAGCCGTTTCTACACCGACAGACATTGCGTTGAACAAGATTTATTCTGTGGAGATGCACATCTAGCCAGTAGTGGTTGGGCATAAGTGTACTCATTACACGAATGAAGACACGACTTACGTCCAAACCTTTGTACCACGCTCTCGAAGAAACATTTGGAATAATTGAATATAACCACCGCCCAAGACTTCCAGTGTCCCAATCGGAATGCCAACTCTAGAGGGAACTCTGACGCAGTAATTGGAAAAAATCATCGTATGAAATCTGTCTATCAAACAATTCGCACCCATCTTCCTGGGCACCCATCTTTGCGAAAGTGTCTGCCTTCTTATTGCCAGGAATTGAGCAATGTGAGGGGACCCATACAAAGGTTATCTTATAAGATCTTTCAATCAGTGCACTCATCTGCTCCCTTACTTTCGTGAGGAAATAAGATGGGTGCCTATTAGTTTTTATCGACTGGTAGGCCTCAAGCGAACTGAGACTATCCGAGAAAATGAAGTAATGGTCTGCAGGGTTGTTGAAGATCATCCCCAATGCGAAGTCGATTGCTGCCAGCTCGGCAACATAAACGGAACAAGGTTCCTGCAGTTTACGGAAGGCGCATGAATTTTTATTGAAAACGCCGAAGCCAGTGGATCCATTGAGGCGAAACCCATCAGTGAAGTATGTTTTGTGCAATTGACTTTGTGATACTTTTGGTTGAAAATATGGGGAATGAAAGTTGGTCGAAGCTGATCTGAAATCCCAAGTATTGCTTGTTTCATCGACAGGTCGTATTCAATTGAGGAACGGTTGATGGTGAAGTGAGCACGGTCTGGAGTAAACGATGGAAGACAAATATCTGACGAAATATAGTGGTGATAAATTTTCATTAACCGAGATTGTATGTTTAGATATATTGGGCCCTATTATAGAAATCGAGGCGATAAGAATTTTGTTCGTTAGCTCTATTTTACTATTATAGAAATCGAGCAATTCGATAGCACCGAGCGAGTGATAACTATCGATGGAAGTGTCAGAACTTTTCGAGTTGTTTGGTTCACTTGTTGCAGAGAATTATTTTGTTTTGGTTGCATACCTTTGAGAAACATTTCGGAAACGCTTCAACATATGCAATTTGCAACACATGTTCGTTTGTTTTGATCAGCATTTGTTTTACGGTGCTGCCAGAATAGTCTATACAAGGTAAGTGTTCAATCCAGCTTTATTTATATTTATATTAATCATGTTATAACTTACAATGCAGAATTTACTTCCAGCGCATATTTCAGTGGCTGAAAATCAGTGATGGAAAAAAAAAACCAAAACACCACCAGTTTGAACGGCTCCTTGAAACAATGGAAGTGAATGTAGACATTGCTCGAGGTTTTGGTGGAGGCAGTTCTAATATAATCCCGGTGTAGGAAAAGTTGGAGGAATTCAGAGAGAAGCTTAACGCAGTGAGACCAACAATGCATCTAGGTTCAGAATGGCAGAAAGTAAGTATTTCTTTTACGATACACATAACTTTCATAAGTAAATTTTATCATACTCTTTGAATTTCTTTCAACCGAATTTCCTACCTAAAAATTGCTTACTTCTACTAGCATACATCAGCAGGTTATTTTTGGCAGCAATTTTCATTTTTATTGCTATACTATGCCAAACTATACCACTTTCACTACAATAGATCAAACTAATGATCGGAGTGCTATAATGCTCTATACCATATGCTAAAGCTATCCTGCAAAACAATAATGATTTTATTTAAATTACAGGTTTGGACTCACACGAGGGGAAAGGTAAAGAAAACACTAGCACACAACAAGCGAGAATTTAGAGCAACAGGTGGTGGCCCCAATACAATAAAGCTATCGACGCCGCTATAACAAGAAAACGACGCTAAAAGAGAATTACATGTTCATTACATGAATAACAAAAATTGTTTTGCTAAAAAAGTGAAATTCGTGCATGACTCTTTACGGAATTCCATAGATTTTCTAATAATTATATTTTTTGTACAGCAAATTGTTCCACGCTGTCGTTTTTATAACACATGCATGCGTGCCTTACGCCTATTAAGCTTTACTCTTTGAGGGAATATCAATTTACTCTAAAACATAACCATATTAACACTTTTGGAAATAATTTCATAGCAGATGCCTCAAAAAATATTTGGCATCCTTTTTATAGTGCTTCATGAAATATTTCAAACTTGTTTCAAAATATTTCATCACAACCGTTGACAGTCGAGCTTGCTAACGAATCGAGCAGTTTTCCTCGATTTCTATAATTCCAGATTTTACTCAGTGTGATAGTGATAGTGATTGTATCTACGAGCTACCCTCCACAAGGTGCGAATTGAGGTTCCACGAGAAAGACCTTCTATGAAATTACGCCAGTAACCGCGTTTTTCTGCTTCAACTAATTGTTTCTGGTTTTGGAATTCGTGTAGCTCCACCAGTGTTCAAGATAGTCAAATTGAAATCATCACAAAATCCTAAAAAATAGCCGCTCTATCGTCATCGTAAGGATCACCCCACCCAGTACCATGGGAGTTCATGTCACCCAAAATTAGAACTGGGGATGAGAGAATCGAGACTAGATTCCAAAGTTGACTACGGCTAATGTTAGTATTTGGAGGAACGTATACTTGAGCTATGAATAGTTCTTCATTCTATTATTATACATAAGGCCATATTCCAGAAAACGAAACGAGCAATTCGTCTCGTCTCGTCTCGGCTTCAGTCACTGTCGAGACGAGCAAAATATCCTATTCCAGTACACGAGTTTCATTGAAATGGTTTATGTGATAGACTGGAGAGACTTCACTCACTTTTTCTCGATATGATCAGTGATGTCAGATGAGAAGACATGTTTTTATTTTGAGAAAAACAACAAACATTTTTAAAATTGATCAATCGATACTCTTTTCTCAGTGCCAAAATATTAAAAAAAATAAGTTTCATATATTTTTTGGTTTCATTTTTTTCTCAAGCATATGGTTTCATCACTCAGACGTTTTGTTATTATGGATTTACTGGGAGCAATTTTTGTTCACCTAATCAACGAAATATCAAGAAAAGTTTGAAATCTATATGCATGTATTTCCAATTAAGTAGTTGTTTTGAATTACTCCTTTTCGTTCAATATGATGTGAAGACACTTTTAGTGCCGTGTTAGTATATTCAAAACAATCATCTGGCATCTCTGAATATGAGTTCAATGTTTACATTTGATTGTGTTGTTTGGAGAAGGCCCATTTGAAAATCTGTAAAATCTTGCAAAATGATTGCAGTTGAAAACATACATTGCGTATGCATTACTTGTTTAGCCGTAAAACAGTTTTTGAAGATAAAGGCGAAACAAAAGAATATCGTTGCTTTGAATCAACAAGGTGAACAAACACATCAAACAAACTAGACGATTCGACTTATTCATCGATGAGCGCGGCCAAACGGTCGTCGAGTCAGATGAACTACTCGTCTGTTTTTAGTCGAGCTCGGCTTCTGGAATATGATAACAAGCAAGACGAGCGCTCGTTTGCTCGCCTCGTCTTCTGGAATAGGGCCCATATTATTTTTGTTGTTTCATGAGGCTATCGTTTGTTTCCATTCGTTAATTTGAGGACTATTTACCTTGTAGCACCATTCATCTATTAGCGAATTCGTTTTTAAAACTGAGTTAGTGCCACACTGACTCTGTAATAAAAAACGTTTTCAGTTTCACGAATGCGGCGGTTTGTTGGCGTGCGTTATATAGTCAGATTTATTTGTATTTGCGATGACAAATGTACAGTGTCGACGTTTGGTGGCGATATGAGTGCTTGGGAGGTATTTTTTTCTCTATCAGATCAGAAGGGCCTAATGCAGTGTAAAAATATAAAAGTTGAATGAAAATTTCTACTTCATATTGTTTGATTACTTAACACATGACACTCACTGTCCTGACACTCACTTAACCATTTGTCGATGCATTTCATCAAACACAGTTTTCGTTCAATATGTTTTAGCAATTTCAGAAAAAAACCTCTCATTTCATCACATTAGAAAAGTATTCGATACGTTAAAGTAAACTTTCATTCATAATTTTGATTTCGAAAGCATGTTTATTTCACCTGAAAATCCATAATTATTTTCGCCTCCCAATGAAAGCACACGAAGCTTTATGCCGTCTACGCGAATATACTCTTCAAAATCAGAATCCGAATTGGATTACGATTCCAATTATACAAAAGCAAAAGCAGCAGGTTTTCCATTTTCATAGTCTTTATTTTAGGATTTTCCAAAACAATACTCGGAACCAGGGTATGTTTAGGGCAGGTTTACCTTAAGGAGTCCCTACAGAAGCGCTTACTACCACTATTGAAGCAGCATGAGGGCCCGACCATCTTCTGGCCGGATCTCGCTTCGTGCCACTATTCAAAGGACGTGTTGGAGTGGTACGAAGCCAACGGGGTCACTTTCGTGCCAAAGGAAATGAACCCACCCAACGCGCCGGAGCTTCGCCCAATAGAGAAATATTGGGCGATTATGAAGCAGGCCCTCCGGAAGAACCCAAAAGTTGTCAAATCGGAGGCGGACTTCAAGAGAAAATGGATTTCTGTTCAAAAAAAAAAACTACAACCTGACGTTGTACAGAACCTTATGGACGGGGTAAAGAGGAAGGTGCGAGCATACGGGCTTGGGCTCGAAGTATGAATAAAAAGAAAATGCCAAAAGATGTTTAATAGTTTTTATTTTACTATCTAAAATTTTCAAAAGGATCGGTCTACTTGGCGAATTTCTACAGCGTTTTTTCCGTGATGCAATTTGATGTGACACACCCTTTATATTAACTTAATGCATATATTTATTCATTGCAGCGTAAAGATAATCTATTTAGATTCAAAACCTAATCAAAACATAGGAATTAAGCCATCAGAACCGGCCGAGATATCAGAACTCATTAGAGATATTGATGCTGCTGCTCCCGATTTCATTTGATGGAATATCCCTCTCGGGATAGTCTTGTTTAGTCCCATTAGAAAGCTGGGCCGATTCTGTGGATGTTACGCATGTTTTTACTGGATTCAACTCTTGCTTGATGTCAATCGAGACCTTTCAGCGAGCCTTCCGGTTTTGATTTCCCGAGGCATCGTTGGCCTTTCTGACAGTAGGTGCAGCTAAAAATAAACTGTTTTGTGTATTAATTGTATAATCTGGATTTGTTTATATTTACCTGTTAGTATCAGTTTTCGACGATATTGTTCTTCCAACCCATCGATATGCACGAAACAATCTGGACTGAAGTGAAGTGAGCAAATGTACATGTTCTTAGTATTGCTATGGATGCTTTGCAATCGCTGCTTTTCGTCAAAGCTAAGATGTCATAATTGAGAGTGTATAAGTGATACGTGTCCTACACACTTCGAGTCCAGGTTACCGTGTCATAAACGTACCCTGACTCGGAACTTGATAGTTCAGTATAGTTGTATTGGTGCGAAACTAACATCTTTCGGGTTGAACCTTGTGCGAAACTGAGTTGAAACTGAGTGAATAAAAAAACGTTTTGACAGCAGTTAGTGTGGCACTGGGGTCATCCGGTGTTCAGTTTCCGGAGAGAAGGAACCATTGCATCGGAATTTCCACCATACATCTTCTCGGGATTCTCTTGCCATCTAGCAAAGCATAATAGTAGCGGTCTAGCAGAGAAGAGCATTCAATTATTTTCCAACCGTAAAGTAGTTAGCAATAAAATTAAGATAAAATAACAAATAACAACCAATGCAGCAGAAAAACTATTTAAAATAATGTTGGAACCTGGATAAACCATACATACCTACAAAAAAACCTGAATAAACGCTATGTTATAATTTGGGAATGTATTATTTAATCAATATTTCAGTACTGTTAGTGTTTAAACGATATCAAAGTTGAATTATAAGGCCTTATTGCCGTATACACTCCACGGTGAAAACGAAATGAAAGGTATTCACGATGACAACCATACGGTGTCGATATCTGGATACGAAATTAGGTTTTAGGTCTTACTACTCGGTCCGAAGGCACTTTTAAATTGCTAAAATAACATATGAATGAAAATTTTCATCTGGCGTTATTTATCTACTTGAAGTACTTTTTTCTTACCCTAACTTGATCTATTTTCTATACACTTTCCGATATTCTCACTAAAACTTATCATTATAATATAAAATTATCTTCAGATACAATTTTTGTACGAGAATATTTTACCAAATGAGGAAAGCAAGGTTTTCCATTCACATTGAACATTAATTTGATACGGAGAAGTTAATTTTCATTCATAATTTCTGTTTGAAAAGTGTTCATTCTACCTGAAAATCTATCATTTTCTCTAACTCGTAAAACGAAATTTAATGGCATGTCGTTCATTTCGTTTTGACCGGGAAGTGTAAACGGTAAGGCCCATAATCTCTTGATAAATAACATTAACTTTGGAATTAATTCATGTATTTCAACATATCATACTCCTACTATCAAATCTACGTTTTTTAGTTTTTTTTATCTCTTCACGTTTAATTTTTTGCTTACCAAAATAACAGGAAAATATTTATTATTTAAAATATGTGATATTCGGTTGAAAAATGAATACAAAAAAATGGGTGGGTTATATCTATGATATAACCGCAAGGTTGACGTGGGACTACCTTAGCTTAGTAATCATTTGTATGTATTGATTGAATTTTTGATTGAATGAAACAATTTCCGAATTCAATTGAATTCAATATATTTGCGTTGTGAGTAAAATGTTTGAACAAATGCCATGTATCTAGTGTCTGCACGATCTTTTTTTTTTATCCCATTTATTTATTTGAGGCTCATTAGCATTTTAGCTGTAACAGAGCCGAATTTTAATCGTGTACATATCACATGATTATCATATCTATAATTAGCACATTACACACAGTTGCCATTCGCCAGTATTCCTTCTATACCATTACATATGGTACATTCACACAATAGCCATTTAGGCGTAAGAGTTTTCTATCTGTTCTTCCATTATCCAGTTAGACCGGACAGCGGAGACAGTTGATTGATCATTGTTGAGTTATTTATAGAACAGCAGCCCGATGTGTCTTGCAGAGCAGAGCAGTTGTATGGATGAATCGATCTTATTTCGACCGTGGATCGATCTCCATCGCTGATGATTGTTGCGTGGACGTAGGTATTCTGTAACAACACAAAGATGGTCAATGAGGGCCCTGAGTTTTGAACTCACGATCGATCGCTTACTAAGCGAACGCGCAACCATTGTGGCTACGGAGACCCCCCTGCACGATCTTACCAGGTACCTAAGTTTAGGAGACCGTGTTAGGGAAACGCATTCGAGTCTGCACAAAGGCAAACGAGTATAAAAGTACTCGCAGTTTGCATGTATTTGCAATGCCGATTTCCCCAGACACCTTGGTTTAGAAGTCTTTAAAGGTAATCAGATTTCAGTCGGAACAAAAATACTCCCGACCTGCATGAATTTGCAATCCCAATTTTCCTAGACACCTTGGTTCTGAAGCCTGTGTTGGGGAAACATATTTTAGTCAGAACAAATTGCCCTCGACTTGCATGTATTAGCAATGCCAATTTTCCCTCGCTCCATGGATTTGAAGTCTGTGGTAGGGAAACACATTTCAGTCGGAACAAAAATGCCCGCGAATTGCATGTATTTGCAATGCCAACTTCCCCACGCTCCATGGATTTGAAGTCTGTGTTAGAGAAACGCATTTCGGTGGGAACAAAAGCTGCCCCTACTTTCATGTATTTGCAATGTCGGTTTCGCCAATGCTGCTTGGTTTTGAAGTCTGTGTTAGGGAACATATTTCGGAGAGAACAAAAGTCCCCCTACTTTCATGTATTTTCAATTCCAATTTCCCCAACGCTGCTTGGTTTTGAAGTCTGTGTTGGGGAAACCGTAAATCGGGCCAATCAAAACGAGGCAGTTAGGGCGTTTAGATAACGTTTAACATTTTACAGTTATTCAATTATTTATCTAATGAAAAATGACATTTTATTAATTGCGATAGATGCTTAGAAATATTCCCTATCAATTGATGTAAACATCTTTCCGATCCAGTAGAAAATGTTCGAGTTATAAGCATTCGAAATCTTGCATTTTTTCCTGCATGTTCAGTGTTTATGTTTTCATTTTACCCCCCATATATTCCGGTTAGACGTAGTCCCACGTCAAAAAATGGTGCAGCACAGAAAATATATGATACGAAGAACACATGTGGGAAAATAATCTTCCGAAATTTGATAACATTTGGCAATCTTCACATCTCGCTTCCCTGTTATCTAGCACTTGGTCGACGATAATGCAGAAAGAAGAGTAAGAACACAGCAGTGGAACTATATACAATTCACTGACTAAAAAGTGTCCACATTTTCATCGCTTGTTTACGTGAAGAATATAATTTTTTCAGGCACACTTGGTTTGAGAGTGTATGGATTTCTAGCTGTCTTGACGCAAGGTCTTTAATGAAAAATGAGAAGATGAGAAGGGAAGGTTTATATAAACATGTTTATAATTACATAAGTTTATTCAAATATTAATATTGCCCTTATTTAACTATTCAGTGCAATTTTATCAAAATTTGAAAGAGAAATTAAAAAAGGAATGTTTTTTTCAATATTTTTATGAGATTAATCTATTAGAAATCCATGATTACCTTTGCTTTATTATTTACCCCCCATTATTTGTTAATTTTTCCTGCATTTCGTTCTTTGACCTATCATTTTGAGAGGTTTTTAAATTGCGACAAGATAGAAATTTGGTGTGAAAGAGCGAATTGTAGAAAATGAAGTCGCAAATTCTCTAAACTTTATAATTAAAGTTTTTATGTAGTATTTAATTTTTGAGTTTGTTTGAATGACAGATTGAAGTTGATTCATAGAAGAATAAGATTTCATTTGATATTACCATTTTTGAAATCGACTCAATGGTTGTAAAATTATGACGTTTTGGAAGAAATCTTACTTATTTAATCAGCAAAAGGCCCACGTGGCATGTGCTGTACACAAAAATCTTCTCCATTCACATGAATTTTATTTTTTTTTCCAATTGTTAACTTACATTCTCATATCAAGGATCAACATATCATATCTTTCCATTAATCCGCAAACATGCCTAGTAGTAACTTAAAAAAAACAAACTCATAAACGACAAAAAGAGTCTTCGTATATTTTTTATATATTTTTCACAGTTTTATAGTAGTTTTATAGCGCTTTTTTAGTTGGAGTGCCTTTTAATTGGCACTTCGCCAGTTGGAGCACGCGTCAATCAAGAAGCAATCATCCGTCATAATTGTATGTCAGTTTTACTCAGTTTTTCAATGCCATTTTTATTGAAGAGTCTTTGAACGTTAAAATCAAAAAATTAAGGCATAGTATAAAAGTATTTAGTTTTGCAGTTTGTTTGACAAATGTATTCGTTTGAAAATATTTATTAATATATATCCATATATAATGTGGATTATATCACATCCACTATTCAAGGAAGTTAATGATATTTTCTACCATCAATCCAAATGCAGTAATCTTAATTATTATTATGGCCGTACTAAAAGACATGAAAAACAACAAGAAAAACGCGAACTTTGAAATTTGTGAACTATTGCAGTATTACTGCAGTATTTTTGCAGCCATTCCATGCCAAACTGATATAGTGGTTTTCAGATTTTCGTGAAAATTGGTAGCTTCCCAGCAAACATTAAGTCGTATGAATAGCTATAATTGGAGGCGATATACATACAACCAAGACACATTTGTATGATATATGATGCAGATAACTAGCATATACACACAAAAGTGGAGGCGATATACGTATATGCCATATTTTGTACGCATATAAAGCCGTATATAACGATATGCGATGCTTTTTGGACTGATATGCCATTTGATCCGACAATGTTACCACTCAATCCATCGATGACATGGAAAATCGTGTTTTTGCATTTTATGCGAGTTTAGATATACATGATCGATATTTTGATTGATATTTTATGCGATTGTGATTTGATACGAATTTATATGTAACTTATCATATGCAAAGTTATACGATTTAATGTTTGCTGGGGTGATTCGATTTTTTTCACTTTTTCCCAAAAATGACTTTTATCAAAAACTCATAACTTTTGAACAACTAAGCCGATTCAGATTATCGATACATCAAATTGAAGTTAATGAGCTAGTCTTTTTTGGAAAAAATGTCAAACTTGCAAGAAATTTGAATTTTTTTTCTTGTAATTCTTGATTGTATCCGTTTTTATAGTTTACATGGTTTCGGGACCGACGGCGCTATATTTTTCTATATTTTTTCTTGAAAACTGAGGATTTTTAACTCAAAATTAGATATGTTCTTTTTTTTCTTTTTTGAGTTATAATTTTTTAAAGTTAACCGATAGTTCGGAATATTAATTTCTCATATTCTCAAAAATTCATAACATTTGAACTGCTAGAGCGATTCAGATGATAGATATATCAAATTAAAGCCTAGATTTTTTTGGAAAAATATTGCACTTGCGAAAAAAATTAATTTTCTTTTCGTGATTATTTATTAAATTATTAAATTGTATCTGTTTTTTTTTTATAAATAAAAAAAAATAATTTTTTGCAAGTGTGAAATTATTGACTTGAATTAACTATGTCGATTATCTGAATCGGTTCAGTAGATCAAAAGTTATGAATTTTTGAAAAACGTATTTTTTGGAAAAAAGGAGAAACATGATTTTTTGAACCATCGGTTAAATTTGAAAAATCATAATTTAAAAACGAAGGACACATTTTTGTGAAAACAGAGAACAGACACTCTGTTCAAGTTAGTTGTACCAGTATCGAACAAGTAATTGGCCTCTTACTTGAACAGAGTGTCTGTTCTCTATTCACTGGATACTTCAACTAGAGCGCTGACTGGCATCGTCTAAATCAGCCTTTAAGACAAGACGTGACAACTGGCTTCTTACTCTTCCTTCTGCATTTTCGTCGACCAAGTGCTAGATAACAGGAAAGCGAGATGTGAAGGTTGCCAAATGTTATAAAATTTCGGAAGATTATTTTCCCATGAAAAACATGTGTTCTTCGTATCATGTATTTTCTGAGCTGCACATTTTTTTGTATTAATTGTTCAACCGAATGTCACATATTTCAAACAATAAGTACTTTCCTGTTATTTTGGTATGCAAAAAAATTAAATGTGAAAAATTAAATAGAAAACGTAGATTTGATAGTTGGAGTATGATATTTTATTTATCAAGAGATTATGGGCCTTACCGTTTACACTTCACGATGAAATCGAAATGAACGACACGCCATTAAATTTCGTTTCACGAGTCCAAGAAAATGATGAGTTTTCAGGTGGAATTGAACCTTTTCAAATAGAAATTATGAATAAAAACTAACTTTTTCGTATCAATTTAGTGTTCAATGTGAACGAAAAACTTTGCTTTCTTCATTTGGTAAAATAATCTCGTACAAAAAATGTATCTGAAGATAATTTTATATTATAAATATAAGTTTTAGTGAGAATTTCAACCAATCAGAAGCCGAGTTGCAAGTGGTCCGAGTTTGACAGAAGTGGTGGTCCGGAATCGGCCCCCTATTGTCATGTCTCGTCTCAGGGCAAAATTTATTGTATTATTGTTGTGGTACGGGCAATCATCATCATTTTTTTTTTTTATCCAAAATATATATTTTATTAAGGCACATGTGGCGTTAGCCTGACGGGGCCGGGAGTCCAGTATTTTGACAATTTTTGTCTTACAACTAGGAATTGCAAAAGTATGGGAAGCAAACTTGGTTGGAGCCTGGTGAAGGGTGCACGTCGTGGGTAGGGTACTCATGGTATAAAGACATAAAACTTGACTGAGAAGTCAGTTGTAGTAGATTTTCGAAGTTATCAACCACCAATGGATTCATGATCTTGCAACGGATGAGAAATCTGTAGGATAATTCTGTGAACCGAAGAGTAAGCTGGGATACTCCTGCCAAAACTTCGAGACTCATCGTATGTGTCGAATGCAAACTCCCCATGGCTATACGCAAGCAACGATATTGTATTCTCTCCAGCTTGAGAATATGAATCCTGGCAGCTGATCGGAAGCAAAAACTGCCATATTCCAACACTGATAATATCGTTGTTTTGTACAACTGAATGAGGTCTCCTGGATGGGCACCCCACCATGTTCCGGTAATTGTTTGGAGAAAATTGATTCTTTGCTGGCATTTCTGTTTCAAATACGCAATGTGTCTCCCCCAGGTACACTTAGAATCAAAATATACACCCAGGTATTTGAAAAACATAGAGTGTTGGATCGTTTTGCCGGATAGGTGAAGCTGGAATTGGGCGGGTTCGTGCTTCCTAGAAAAAACGACCATTTCAGTTTTCTCCGTAGAGAATTTGTCTTATCATCATCATCATTGTCTCGACATTGTTCATCTAGGATTCAGCCTCACGGTAGATAGATCCGTAAACATGGTGAGACATATTTAATGATCGGTTCGTCTCATGACATCTTATCAGGTAATCCAGACTGGGTATATATTATGAATAGGCAGGCAAACAGAATAAGTAGATAATAACGATATACGAACCAACAAGAAAAGGAACATAAACGAGAGGTAGTGAGTCCTAAAAGTGATCCCAATGTGTAAAGTCTATAATGAGAAAGGGCTCCCCAAACATTACACTTCTCTGTTTTGTTGAAGGCGTTTAGTGGAACGAATAAACAGGCCATCGATCCGGGTTTGGTGCACTTCACTTGTGACGAAAGTAGAAAAAAAACGACTAAAACAACTTTAGCGGAGAAAAAGAGAAAAATCAACTTCGATTTATTGTTGACAGAGCACGAACAATAGACGTCCGGCTCTTACAATTGATCGACGAGGAATAAAATCGTACATGATTGAAAAAAAATGGTGGGAATATATTTGCCACTACCCGTGAAAGGGCTAGCGTAAAATGTTGGTGGTAATATAGCTGCCACTGCCTGTTTAGCGGTTAACATTTGATGGTAATCATGATTTTTTTTTATATTTGAATTTTTATGCTAGTTTCAACAAAAACGACTTATAGAACTCATGATCAGACTCAGCTGGTCCTAAACAGTTCGTATGTATTGAAAACATCCACAAATTGACGGTTTTTTAATGACTTTTCGGGAAATTTGCTCTTGCTGCTCTAAATTGAGAGTTATGATTACGAAAATTGCTCCAAAACGAATAGTTTCCGATTCTTTCGCGCTCAAAAAATTCAGGCGGCAAAAGCCATCAACGCGGCAGCGGGGATCATGCCAAATAGCTTTGGTCCAAGCAGCAGCAAGAGGTGCCTCTTGGAAAGCGTATCTTTGTCGATACTGAGGTACGGTGGCCCAGCCTGGTTGGCGGTTCTAGAAAACATCCGAAATCGGAGGAAGCTGAATAGCACTTTCAGAGTCATGGCCTTGCGAGTCGTAAGCCTTATAGGACCATTTCGACAGAAGCCGTGTGTAATCGCCGGTATGATTCCCATCTGCATCACTCTGGCGGAAGACAGCGAGTTCTACAAGCGCAGGGTAACCAGAAATATCCGGAAAACGATGAGAGCGAAGACGATGGACAAATGGCAGCAGGAATGGGATACGGCAGATGGACGTACAGGCTGATACTGGCACTATCGACCTGGCAAACACGGTGAGGTTAATTTTTACTTCATGCAGTCCCTGTCTGGACATGGCTGCTACAAACAATATCTACATTGGTTTGAGCACGCAGTGTCACCTCTCCGCCGAAGTGTGGAGATATGGAGGAAACAACGGAGCACGTCATTTTTGCCTGCCCCAGTTTCACCGAAAGGTGCGAGGGGCTGCCTGCACTTCAGGTCGGGAATATTGTGGAGACGTGTCGCGACGAGAGGATCTGGAATGTCGTGAGCAGTGCAATCACACAAATTATGTCGGAGCTGCAGCAAAAGTGGAGACTCAACCAACGTGATGACAATGCCTGACTGTGCAAGGTGAACTACGGCGACAGCTGTTGCAACGGATGGTACCCCACTAGAGTAGCTGTGACGGAGTGCGTGTCATGTTGGACCCTAAACTAATCTGCTCTTCGTTGGGAAGAGAAATCCTGCGAGGGTGACTGTGAAGGGGCGCGCGGCGAGTTGGAAGACGCTTATTAATCGGTGCACGTCTTGACAGATAAACGGATACTGCGATGGTCGTTGCGACGGAGCGAGTGACAAGGAAGCCGTATTTAGAATGGTGCATACCCCACGAAAGTAGCTGTGACGAGGTGCGCGTTATGTTGGAGGGCGCTTCCTAATCGGTTCACGTCTCGACAGGTGAGAAACCCCGCGAGGGTGACGGGTTGTGCGTCAAGTTGGAGGGCAATTCCTAATCGGTACAAGTCTCGACGGGTAAACGGATGCCTGCGAAATTGGAATAGAATGGAAAAGAAAGAAAAAGGGAACAATAGGTGAATTGCATGAGCATGGCAAATACCGACCCAACTGAATCGATGTTTTGTGCGCGTATACATACCTCTCCGTAATGATCAAGAAGCCGATCAAGATATTGGACGATAAAAAGTCTGCAGTCTGCGGGGGCTTCAAGGCCACAGTTACACGAATATCATCAGCAACTATCAACGATTTTTCGTTTTGTCGTCATCCAATAGACAAACGTAACCCATCGCTTTCGTGTAATCGATCCAGCACACAATGATTATATTGATGTCAAATTAAATGTGGCTGCATACAGTTTGTCTAGAAACGTGCATTGGCAAAATGAGAAAAAGAAAATAAAACAATATATTGAAAAAGGCTGTCCTCTTGGTGTAGTCCTATGTTACTCCGGTTGTGTCCCCGACATTACATTATTTTTTACCAGGTTTCAACTAAAACAACAATTTCTAAATCGGAAAGAACAAAAGGTCTCCTAGCTGCAGCAAGGATGTATACTATTCCTGTGACTACGGTAGGATAAACTCCTTTAATCGCAGAGATGTTGCTGGTCACTGTTTTGTCATCCATTGAAGAGCAAGAGATCGTGAACTGGCTAGAAGACATGGCCATTACAGGTCATACAATCTGTGTATAAATACCTATGTTCATCGTGGCCTACTACGCTAAAAATATGAGCAAAGCAGAAGTACAGTAGCGTCTTGATTATATCACGATTAAAAAAATTTTCGCGTCATATAATCGAAGCGTGATATATCCGAAATAGATTTTTTCTTATAAAAACAAAACTGTTTTTTCTACAATATGTTTAGTTTAAATACTATTTTTAGTCCGACATGCAAAATATACAGAAAACATTTATTATTGTATTTGTCACATGAGCTGTAGTACAACATATTTTAACACAATACAACATAACCACCTCTATTCTGTATTTCGATCGATTCGAAATATTTCGAACGACTTCATAAAATTCCATTTTGTATTCCGTTCGAGTTGTTTTTGCATTTCGTTCGATCTGTTTCTCTTCGAACATTAAATGAGCAAAAAGTTCGAAAAAGGAAATGCGAAATCATAACTCGAATGAGATAACGATTTCGAACGAAACGGAAATCCGTCGGAATACAGAATAGGGCTGAACATACCGAAATCATTGTCTCAGATTTTTTTTTCATAGCAATTTATCGTATTTTTTTTCTCTAAAAACAGTATATGAGCTAAAAATGCGATTTGTTCTGCCCTAAATTGTATAACTAATATTATAATAGTATAGCTCAAATTATTTACTTTCGTTTAGTGTGAATTAATGTTAATTACTCAGATCTTATTGGGAAATCCAGTGAAGCATCTTCATCACGAGCTGTGTTGCCAATAAATAAACGGCCAATTACTACTACATTTCAGTCTATTATTGATTTCAACTCATTTAACTTTTTTTACTTTTTAAACATTGTCCAATTTACTATTTAAAACGATTCATTGATATCACAATTTGATTATTGAAATTAGGAACACTAATTAGCTGAATTAGGAAAAATGAAGTTTTTGCTGGTTGAGGTTAGGACCAAAAAGGTGCAAAATGTTTTCCACCATTATAGGTAGCATGAATGCAGCAACGTTCCGTATGTTTATCAGTAATTTACGGCATTGAGCTTCGTATTACGAAATGGGGGAGTAGGCATGACAATATGGGTTTCCAGAAGAAATGAACAAATTATGAAATTTATGAAAAATTATGAATGAAAACTATTTTTCCCACATCAAATCAGTACTGTATGTGAATGATAATCACTTTTGCTTGCAAGTAGTGAAAAAATATCATACAAAAATTGTGTCTAAAGATAATTTTATATTATAATGGTAAATTTTGCTGAGAATATCTAAAAGTTTAAATTAGGGTCAGAACAACGTACTCCTAGTAGGTAAATAACGCCAAGAAAAAAAATCATACAAATTTCAGCAATTTAAAACTGCCTTAGGGCTGACTCTATCAGAGAAAAGTTGGCCTCATACAAACTAATGTCGTATCCAGATGTCGACACCATTCCGCCGTCAACGCGAATGGAAAATATTTCAAGCAAGTAGCACATTAAAAAGCATTATATACGCGCACGCAGTAATTTTAAGAGTACACAAACCTTAAATACAGTGGAATCCGTTTGTAATGAAATGGAAGGGACGTCATAAAAAGCGGAAAACCCCGTTTTTTTTTCTATAAATACAGTGTCGGACAAAACATAGAGACCACTAGAAGATTTTCGAGAAAATAAAGAAAATAAGAAATGAAAATATATATGGTATGTTTTTGGACGTTTCACAAAATGTTACTACTTTCTAGTCGAATTTCTGATTATTTTCTATTTAAACAATAAGCATCTTTCATCATTCGTCTTCCTAAGCTCGAAGCCGCCGGACGGTTTTATATCGTTATCGTCCATCGTTGAAGTGATACCGTTATTTTCGTGGCTGGTGAAGTGAGTGTTGGACACTAACGGGATTCCCTGTGAATTCATTGAAGCAGACACAACAAGCGAGAGGAAGAAACGCTGCACGCGAGCGCTGAGTGCTGGTGTGTTATCGCCGTAGCACCGTCTTCGACATCATCACCGCGTGGTGCGATACACGGGTTCAGCTGTACCGAACGATCAACACGCAGCACCGTTATAAATAATCCGCACTGGTGTGCATAATAAGTATACTCAAATTAATAGGTTAAGGTTATTAGGTTAAGGAATTATAAAAAAAATTGCAAAAATTATAAGAAAGTGTACATCTGCCATTTTAAATGGCAGAAGGGGAAGAAAGCGTTGACATGGATATCGAATCCACTGTCTCCCCCTCCCCAGCTACGGGTGCTGGGAAGTCGCTTAAACGCGTTCCCCCCTCAGAAGATGTCTCTTTACAGGAAGAGTTAACTCACCTCAACAAGCCTCCCTCAAGAAAATTTGCAAACCTTTCCTCTTCACCCCCTCATTCTCCCGCTCCCGTTTCCGCTCAACTCCCGAACTTGCCTCCCAGCCCTACTGATCCCGCTCCCGCTCAACAATCGACCTCGACCTCCCCCTCAGTTGCTTCCTCTCCTCGTGTCAAGGTCTATCCAGAAGATTCACCTGGAGCTGGCCCATGGGTTGTTTTTTTCCGGCCCAAACCGAACGGAAAATCCATCAATGTCATTCAGGTTTCGAAAGATCTGGCAAGATATTATTCCTCCGTGGTCGAAATCTCTAAGGTTAGACCGAACAAACTGCGTGTTGTCGTGAGTGATCGGAAACACGCAAATGCAGTTGTGATCGACGAGAGATTCTCCCTAGAGTATCGTGTCTACGTGCCTTCCCATGACGTAGAAATCTCGGGGGTGATAACTGAAACGGGTCTGACGTGTGAAATGATAAAGGAAGGAGTTGGTAAATTTAAAAGACTCCCGTTGGTGGGCGTTAAAATTTTGGACAGCCGCCAACTAGGGAAAGTATCCCAAGAAAAGGGAAAAACTAAATTCACGCCGTCAGACTCGTTTCGAGTAACTTTTGCTGGTTCCGCTCTCCCTGACTACGTCATGGTGGGCAAATTAAGACTGCCTGTGCGACTCTTCGTGCCAAAGCCCATGACTTGCCAAAAATGCAAGTCAGTTGGTCACACTTCAGATTATTGTGCCAACAAGGAGCGCTGTGCCACTTGCGGAGAGCAACATGAGGGGAAATCCTGCAGTGCGACTGAGCATAAATGTCCATATTGCGGGGGATCCCCACACGAGCTCTCAGTTTGTGAAACTTACAAGAGTCGCTGGGAGAAACAGAAGCGCTCTTTGAAGGAACGCTCGAAACGCACTTTTGCGGATATTTTAAAGGGCGCTTCTCCACTGGCCCAACAACAACAACCAATCATCACACAAAATGTCTTCGCCACGTTACCCGTTGACGAAATGGAAGCGGACACAGCTAACGGGGGCACACCGTTCATTTTCCAAGGGAATCCCCGGCGCAAAAATGTGACCACTCCCAAAGTTCAAGGACAAGCCCCTCCGGTTATACCTCCTGTTAGCATGCCTAAAAAATCGAGTGCAGCGGACAAGCAAAATCAGGTTCCTCCTGGCTTCCGTGGGAATAGTTCACCTTCGAACGACCCAGCACTCGAGGGGACATCAAAAACCCCAAATGTCCCTATTTTTCCGTCCAGCTCAACTCCCCAATCGGGATTTATAAAGTTGTCTGACCTTTTGGACCAAATCTTCAAGTGTTTTAATGTTTCCGACTCCATCAGAACCATTGTCATTTCAATGCTTCCAGTATTAAAGACAATTTTGCAACAATTGATGCAAACATGGCCCCTCCTTGCAATGATTATCACTCTTGATGTCTAATTCAAATAGAGAGGTCGGAGATATCACTGTTTTACAGTGGAATTGTCGTAGTCTTATCCCTAAATTGGATACATTCAAATTTTTAATTCATAACTTCAATTGTGACGTATTTGCTCTGTCCGAAACTTGGCTTTCTTCGCGAGATGATATCTCTTTCCACGATTTTAATATTATACGCTTGGACCGTGTTGACAGATACGGAGGGGTGCTATTGGGGATCAATAAGTGCCACTCATTTTTTAGAATTGACCTTCCACCTATTGGGGGGATCGAAGCTGTTGCTTGTCATGCAAACATCAGAGGCAAAGACCTTTGTATTGTCAGCTTGTATTGGCCTCCGAGAGCTGCGGTTAGCCGCAAGCAACTTGTTGACATGTGCTCACTCCTTCCTGAGCCACGATTGATCTTGGGAGACTTCAACTCTCACGGAACTGCCTGGGGGGAACAGTACGACGACAATCGTTCATCGATGATATATGACCTTTGTAACAGCTTCAATATGACCGTTTTGAATACTGGGGAAACAACACGTGTTCCTAAACCTCCTGCTAACCCAAGTGCTCCTGACCTCTCGCTTTGCTCGAATTCACTATCGTTAGATTGCAAGTGGAATGTAATCCAGGACCCCAACGGTAGTGATCACTTGCCAATCAAAATTTCCATCACCATTGGTTCGAATTCTTCTGAATCTATAAACATGGCATATGACCTCACAAGACACATTGACTGGAAAAAATATGCAGACGCAATTGCTCTAGCCATCAATTCCAGAGATGGTTTGCCTCCATTGGAGGAGTATAACTTCCTTTCTCGTTTGATATATGACAGCGCGGTTCGCGCTCAAACGAAACCTATCCCAGGCTCTACTTTTCGTCAAAGGCCTCCCAATCCATGGTGGGATAGCCAATGTTCCAAGCTTTATCAGGATAAATCGAACGCATTTAAAGCTTTTCGGAAACGTGGAACCATTGAGAATTTTCAAACGTATTTGGACCTTGAAAATCAATTTAAAAACTTGATCAAAGGGAAAAAACGTGCTTATTGGCGAAATTTCGTGGGAGGTTTGTCACGAGAAACGTCAATGAAAAAATTATGGAAAGTGGCTCGAAACATGAGAAATCGCTCTTCATCGAATGAAAGCGAAGAATATTCACATCGATGGATTTTTAATTTTGCACGGAAGGTTTGTCCCGATTCCGTTCCTGTGCAAAAAATTGTTCGAGATATACCAGGTGCGATCTTGATTCCGAGTTTTCGATGGTAGAATTCTCTCTTGCTCTCCTTTCTTGTAACAATTCGGCTCCAGGAACGGATAGAATTAAGTTCAACTTGTTAAAAAACCTCCCTGATGTGGCGAAACATCGCTTGTTGAATTTATTCAATCGGTTTCTGGAGCATAATATTGTTCCAGATGATTGGAGACAAGTACGAATTATAGCTATTCAAAAACCCGGAAAACCCGCATCCGACTTCAATTCGTACCGTCCAATAGCAATGCTGTCTTGTATACGGAAATTGTTGGAGAAAATGATCTTGTTTCGCCTTGATCGATGGGTTGAAACGAATGGCCTACTCTCAGATACACAATATGGGTTCCGCAGGGGCAAGGGGACGAATGATTGTCTTGCGTTGCTTTCTTCAGAAATTCAAATGGCTTACGCCGAAAAAAAAACAAATGGCTTCAGTATTCTTGGACATAAAGGGGGCCTTTGATTCTGTTTCAATAGAGGTTTTGTCAGACAAATTACACTCTCGGGGTCTGCCGCCTCTGTTGAATAATATGTTATATAACTTGCTTTGTGAGAAACAGTTGAACTTTTCTCACGGGGATTCGACAGTAAATCGGGTCTCCTACATGGGTCTCCCCCAGGGCTCATGTTTAAGCCCCCTTTTGTACAACTTCTATGTAAGCGACATCGACAATTGTCTTACACAAAATTGCAGCCTAAGACAACTTGCAGATGACGGAGTGGTGTCTGTCGTAGGATCAAACGAATCCGACCTGCAAGGACCCTTACAAGATACTTTGAACAATTTTTCAACCTGGGCCATTGGGCTAGGGATCGAATTCTCCACGGAGAAAACAGAGATGGTGGTTTTTTCTAGGAAGCATAGACCAGCAAAACCAAAGCTTCAACTTTTGGGTAAACCGATCACTCATGCTATGTCATTCAAGTATCTTGGGGTCTGGTTCGACTCCAAATGTACTTGGGGGGCCCATATTAGGTATCTGAGTAAAAAATGCCAACAAAGAATAAACTTTCTCCGTACAATTACCGGCACCTGGTGGGGAGCCCATCCCGAAGATCTCAGTGATGGAGTATGGCAGTTTCTGTTTTCAATCAGCTGCCAAAACACATCTCATTAAACTCGAGCGAATTCAGTATCTTTGTCTCCGTATTGCGTTGGGATGTATGCCCTCAACGCATACCATGAGTCTCGAGGTTTTGGCAGGCCTACTCCCACTAAAAGATCGCTTCAATTTATTATCGCTTCGGTTCCTCATCCGGTGTAAGGTTATGAACCCATTGGTGATCGGAAATTTTGAGCAGCTTATCGAGCTAAATTTTCATTCAGGATTCATGAGCTCATATCATGAATTCATCTCCATGCAGGTTGATCCTTCTTCGTATACTCCCAACCGTGTTTGTTTTCCTGACTACATCAATTCCTCTGTACATTTTGATCTGTTCATGAATGAGAAAATCCATGGAATTCCAGATTATCATCGATCGGGGATCGTTCCTACGATCTTCAATGCAAAGTATGGGCGTGTCAATTGTGATAATATGTACTTTACTGATGGGTCCTCTATGAATGAGTCCACAGGATTTGGAGTGTTCAACGAAATTTTTAGCACCTCCCACAGTCTTCAGAATCCTTGCTCTGTGTATATTGCTGAATTGGCAGCAATACATTGGGCGCTGGACAGCGTCGCCTCACGACCTGTTGAACACTTTTACATTGTAACGGATAGTCTTAGCTCTGTCGAAGCTATCCGTTCAGTTTTAGCATGGTACACAAATTCAGATATGCCGGCCCCTTGATTCTGCAAAGCTTTGGATCTGTTTCTTTTGGGCAACTTTCCACAAGAAGCATTTGTAGGGTTCTACTGAGTGCTCAGACGTCGATAGAACTGGGATGACAAAAATCATTCCATTCTAGCGACGCGGCACTCAGTATTTTCTTCTTTGTTTTGGAACATGTCTTTTGTGGAAACGTTGAGCTGCATCCTCACCCAAAGGGGGAGTGAAAGAGCTGTTCCTGTTTTTGGTTTGAAACTCTGCAAAAGAGCAGGTGCTTTGTGCCCAAATATGGGTTGGACGGAAGGTCCGGCAAAATCAGGCACTTGGGATTAAAGGTGGATGGCCTTAATGATTGAGGCAATTGTTGCCCACGATAATCGACTTTAGAAATGTTATGTACTTGCGCACTTTTGTGGCAATTACATAACTGAGACAAAATTGATCTCGCGCCTGGTTGATCTGAGGATTTAGAAATTCTAATCGGTCACTTTGTCCTGGATCGTGGAAGAGGCTGGACTGGCGGACTTTCCCAAGAGCCTCGGTGTGTTAGCTTAGGTTAGTGAGTCGCGGTTATTCCGAGCAAGCCAGTTTTAGGGTTCTTTTTTCTGGAAATTTCAATTTATTTTTTCCTAGATTTAAAAGTAGTGGCTCAAAAGGTAGAAAGAGTAGGAGTGTTATCGTGCGAAGCGTGGTAAAATCCCAGGTAATCTGTGCTTGTTATATCCATGGGTGCCATGTGTGCTGACATTCCACGTGGGTGGAAACATATATTTTCCGTTTGACAGTTGCGATTCCGACACACCGTTCAACAGCTAGAGCCGTTCCAGACCCCACGGTGCAGCGAGAAGGTACCAGCAAACCACGAGCTGAAGAGCGCGAAGCGCTGGCAGGAAGCAGCAAAAGCGACGACGACCGACGAAAGTGGAGGAGTTCCGCTGATCCGTGCAGCAGCAACATCCACGTCAAGCGGGAAGAAACCCCGCTAATCTCTGCAACGGCACCATCGACAAGCGGGAGGAGGCCCCGCTGATCTAAGCGGCATAAGCAACATCCAAAGTTGTATTGGACAGCGAACTCAAAAAGGTCGTGAGTAACAAACGAAACTTTACTAATTCCATGCGCATGTCGAAATTAGTGCCGGTACGGTCGTGAAAACCTATGAGTAGCGATCGTAGCCGAGCGAGTTAGTCGTCCGGTCTGCCAGGTTGAGGGTAGCCGGTTCGAAT
Organism: Toxorhynchites rutilus septentrionalis; assembly: GCF_029784135.1. Classification (NCBI taxonomy): domain Eukaryota; kingdom Metazoa; phylum Arthropoda; class Insecta; order Diptera; family Culicidae; genus Toxorhynchites; species Toxorhynchites rutilus. The sequence goes on from NC_073746.1 coordinate 292,549,503, forward strand.
CTCAATTATGAAATATATGATCATATAGAGAAAAATATGAGATTTTCCACGTACGTGTTGGTTTGATTGAAGTAAGATACCCAAAATCCCTAGGTCGTCCCAGCGGATGCATTTACTCCGCTCTGGTTGTGATTAAAAATATTGAATGAATAGCACACACGCATATATATATACCCCACCCACCCATCATATCAACCTATAGGAATGAAAGTGAGAAGATGAAGATGGAGCACTGGACAAAGCACGATTGATAAGTGGTGGAAGTACCTGGAAAATTTAATGATGATGAATGAAGATTTTTCGTAGTGAAGTTTAGATAGTTTTGAAGAGCCGAATAAGGAAGGGATAGCGTAGTGGAGTTTTTGGTTAGAGATTCAAAGATTAAAGGAAAATGAAAGAAGAAAGAAAAATGTAAATAGTTATTTAAGAAACAAATATTGAATATTTATGTTGAACATATAGAGACCATATTATGTTTTTTTTAAGTTAGAAGTCCCCTTTAGCTTTTTTTTTTGTCGGTTTCGGGGACAATAGAGTTCTAAAACTGGTTTTGTGATGAGATCCCAATTGCTTTCCTCGTTGGTTATTCTTTGTTGATTTTTGGTTGGTTCTGGTTTCCCAAGCGTGAAGGGAAAACGTGGAGTGTTTGAGTTACTGCCTGTGATGATAACGCAGGCAGATTGAGATCTACTTTGTCAGTCTGAGGTCGATTGTTGCGAGCAACAAACACCACAGCAATCAGTTCGTTTCCCAGCGTGCCTGGGACGGTCGAACTTGAAACTTCTCTTGTTTGGGGGTTCAAAGAAAAAACCTGCCCTTTGGCAGAGTCTCAGCTGGGCACCGAAACAGTGGTGAACGGTCTCCTTCGGGAGTGGCGCTTAAGCCGTTCACTAGCAACTCCCCCATTCATTCATACCCGACCGTCTCGGGTTACATTTGGCGCCCAACGTGGGGCCCACGAAAGTTTTTTGCAGAATAATTGATTAATTATATAAACTAAATTCCTTCTGTATATATTATTTCTACTATTATTTTCGAATTTACATACTTTTTTTTTTTAATTTTTTTTACATTAATTATTGATATTGGGTACAATTTTCTTATATATTTTTCGTGATTTTGAGTTTCTTAGTTAAGTTTCTGAATAAATTGATTTTTTTTTCCATTGATGAAATTAATGATAACAAACTTCTTCAACAAATACAATAAACAAAAATTTCATAAATATATTTTTTCCGCTTTTTGATTTTAAACCACATATCTTGTTGCTAAGCTACATCATTCATATTCCTACTAAACAAATACGGAACAAGATGAGTAAATTTCCATCCGCAGAGTATTTGAATTCGGAGGAGACCGACTATGAACTACAGATTCGTGACCGTTGGAACGAAGAAACAGTCGATTTAAATTTACCTGAAAAACAAAGATTTTTGAGAAAACTTTTCAAATCTGATCTTAAAGAAGGGCGAAATTATCGCTCAAAATTTTCTATTAGAGATGAGTTTGGGTTAATTGAAGAAAATATTTCTGAAATATTAAAAGAGTTGAAACGACATGGTGTTGATCAAAGAAGGGAATCGCGTATACTTCATTATTACTACCGAGCGAAAAGGTGTCTAACAAAAGATGAGGAAGATAAAATGCTAAAACGGGGGTTAGTTCGTAGAATTACGGAAATTTTGAAAGAATTTAAAATTGGACCACCAGCTTCTCCAGTAAATGACAAAATTAATGATATAATAAATCAATCCGAAGAAGCTGCTTCTAATACAACCGTAGTGGATCAAACTCCAATAGCTACAGAACAGGTAACGCCACTGTCCCACAACGTCACGAGAAGACAAACTGGAACAATCCCAAAATTAAACCAAACGAACACAGCAAACGTGCAACAGGAAAATGTGCAGCCAATTATAGCCATTTCAGAATCGAACCGAACGGGCACATCAATTCTGCAGCAAGAAAACATGCGACTACAAGGGAGAATTGAACAGCTTGAAAGGTTGATGCAAAATTTAATATCGAATCCTACGAGAGAGGGACAAATAGGAGCTCAGGAAAAAAAGAATAAAGGCACAGAAGGGCAGGAGCAGATTATTAAGAAGATCACTAAAGAGAAGAGAGTTGGGTTTCAATCTACAGACAGCGAATCGTTAGATGACCTCCTTCCCGCTGATGCTAACAAAACGAAAAAACCACAAACGTCCAGTAAACGAAAAGTCAAGGCAACCTACGATTCGGATGAGTCCGAAGCATCGCAAACTAGTCACTTGGCTCCCAGAAATGTAGACACTAGGCGTTTAACACAACGAACTTTTAGGGCAGGAAATAGGGTAGAGCATACTAGAGACGCTTACCGCGTAGAGAAGTGGAATATGAAATTCTCTGGTGAACCAAAAACGACAAGCATCGAAAATTTTTTGTACAAGCTAAAGAAAATAGCTGAACGCGAAGGGGTTTCGAACCAACGACTTTTGAGAGACATTCATTTACTTCTAGACGGATCAGCATCCGATTGGTTTTTTACCTTCGTGGACGAATTCACGAGTTGGGATGTTTTTGAAAAAATGATCAGGTACCGATTCGGCAATCCGAATCAGGACCAGGGGATTCGACAAAAGATGCACGAAAGGAAACAACTGCGTGGCGAATCTTTTATTGCCTTCGTCACGGAGATTGAAAAATTGAATAAAATGTTATCGAAACCACTATCGAAAACAAGAAAATTTGAATTAATTTGGGATAACATGCGACTGTATTATAGATCCAAAATATCGATAATCGAAGTAGAAGATCTGCAGCACCTTATAATGCTGAATTACAGGATCGATGCAGCGGACCCCAGCCTTCAGATGTTGGGGGAAGGCACGTCCAGAAGAGCAATCAATAAAATTCAGGCCGAAAGTGACTCGGACGAGAGCAATTACTCAATCCCGGTAAATACTCTCAAACCGAGCAAACAAACAGTAGAAACACCAACATCGCGTATCAGCTCTGGAGTACAAAATCCTCCAAATCAGCAGAGCAGATCAGCTGTAACTTGCTGGAACTGCCAAGAGCAAGGGCATTGCTGGAAGGAATGCAGGAGACCGAAAGTTTTATTTTGCTATGGATGTGGTAACCATGGTAGGACAATCCGTTTTTGTGAACGATGTTCGTCCAGTTATCGGCCTGCGTTTAGGCCTGCGCAACAGGGAAACTAAAAGTTGGGTGTACGTGTGGGAATCCTTGCATCCTTCATAATACAAAGGTTCCCGAAAATGCAAATACGATCGCGAACTATGAGCGGTTACAAATAATTTTCCACGTTCAAATGAACAATTTGTCGTGTCCACATATTACGGTAAAAATATTCGACACGGAAGTCGAAGCCCTACTTGATTCCGGAGCCGGAATCAGTGTCATTAATAGTATAGATCTCGTTGAAAAATATGGACTCGCAGTGAAGCCCGCAGCAATAAAAATTAGCACGGCGGATGGAACGCAGTATAAATGCTTAGGGATGTTAAACCTTCCATACACATTTAGGAATATAACACGCGTAATTCCCACTATAGTTGTACCGCAAATAACCCAAAAATTAATCCTTGGTGCCGACTTCTGGAACAGCTTCGGAATCAAACCGATGATTGATCTAGGTCATGGACCAGAGAATGTGACAACCCTAAACGGAGTCAGAGAACCAAAATCTTGTTACCACTTAGAACCTGTGGCAGACATTCCAAAAATAACGAATAAAGAGACAGACGATACCCTAGACATTCCTACGTATGAAAGCCCGATCGAACCCGTACCAGAAAACGTAGAGACCGAACACGAATTGTCGAGCGAGGAACGGCGAGAGCTGATAAATACCATAAAAATGTTCGAGCTAACTGCTCCGGGAAAACTAGGGCGAACCAATCTCATTCAACACGAGATAATTTTAAAGGAGGGAGCACAGCCACGAAACCAGCCAGTATACAAATGCTCGCCCTATATCCGAAAGGAAATTGATGCCGAAATTGAGCGTTTCAAAAGCATCGACGCGATTGAGGAGTGCTACAGTGAGTGGACAAATCCACTAGTGGCAGTGCGGAAATCGAATGGGAAAATTCGCGTGTGTTTGGATTCGAGACGAATCAACGCAATGACCGTAAAAGACGCTTATCCGATGCAGAATATGCAAGAAATATTCCACCGATTAGAGAGTGCAAAATATTATTCAATAATAGACTTAAAAGATGCTTATTTCCAGATTCCATTGAAAGAGGAAAGCAGAAATTATACTGCGTTTCGTACTTCAAAAGGACTTTTCAGGTTCAAGGTGTGTCCTTTCGGGCTCACAAATGCACCGTTCACGATGTGCAGACTCATGAATAAAGCCATCGGATTTGACCTTCAACCCAATGTCTTCGTCTACTTAGACGACATTGTGGTCGCGACCAAGACACTACCCGAACATTTCCGTTTATTGAGGGTAATTGCGGATCGTTTGAAAAGGGCAGGACTCACAGTATCGCTAGAGAAATCTGAATTTTGTAAAAAGCAAGTAATGTATCTAGGATATCTTTTGTCTGAGAAGGGAGTCGCAATAGATGAATCACGTATTCAGCCAATCTTGAATTATACAAGACCCAAGACAGTAAAAGACATACGTCGTCTAATGGGTTTAGCAGGGTTTTACCAGAAATTCATCGATAATTATAGTCGAATCACCACACCCATAACAGATCTACTTAAGAAAAGCAAGAAAAAAATTATATGGACACCGGAAGCAGAGCAAGCGTTTAATGAGTTGAAATCTGCTTTAACTTCAGCGCCAATCCTGGGAAACCCAGATTTCGCTTTACCGTTTAGCATTGAATCGGATGCCTCCGATAACGCAGTAGGCGCTGCGTTAGTCCAAGAGCAGGATGGTCGGACTAGGATAATCAGTTATTTTAGTAAAAAATTAAGCAGCACTCAGAGAAAGTATGCTGCAGTTGAGAAAGAGTGTCTCGCTGTACTGTTGGCTATTGACAACTTTCGGCACTACGGGGAAGGGACAAGATTCAGGGTGGTGACGGACGCCAGGAGCCTGCTCTGGTTGTTCAAAATCGGAGCGGAATCGGGTAATGCCAAATTGTTACGATGGGCCTTACGCATCCAATCCTACGACATCGAACTTGTTTATCGAAAAGGCAAAAGCAACGTGACAGCGGATTGCCTCTCACGTTCGCTGGACGTCATCTCAGTCGTACCTCTCGATCCCCAATATGAGGAATTGATTGATAAAATAAAATCAAATCCGACAAAGTTACAAGAATATCGCGTTATCGATGGGCAAATATACAAATATTGTTTATCTCCAAAGAAGCAAACCGATTCGAGGTTCGCATGGAAATGTTTCCCACCCGAGTCAGAAATAATCGAAATCATTAAGCGAGAGCACGACAAAGCACACTTTGGCTATGAGAAAACTCTAGCAGCGATTAAAGAGCGGTACTTTTGGCCGAAAATGGGAGAACACATTAAGCGATACTGTAGAGAATGTTTATGTTGCCAGACGAGTAAAGCTGGCAACACTAATTCGACGCCACCCATGGGCGTTCAGAAAGTGGTTGAGTACCCGTGGCAATTTGTCACGCTGGACTATGTCGGTCTCTTGCCGGCATCAGGAAAGAATCGCCACACATGTCTGCTAGTAGCAACAGACGTCTTCAGTAAATTTGTTTTGGTCCAACCTTTCCGTGAAGCTAAAGCGGAAACACTGGTCGAATTTGTCCACAATATGATTTTCCGTCTATTCGGGGTGCCTGAGATTGTGTTAACCGATAATGGTACACAATTCGTGTCGAAAGCCTTTAAAAAATTGTTAGCCGACTATAATGTAATCCATTGGCTCACCCCCGCATATCATCCTCAGGTGAACAATACGGAAAGGGTCAACAGGGTGATCACCACCGCGATCCGTGCAACGCTCAAAAAGGAGCACAAACACTGGACAGACAACCTGCAAGATATAGCAAACGCGATTCGAAATGCTGTCCATGAGTCCACAAAATACAGTCCCTATTTCATTGTGTTCGGGCGGAACCAGGTATCCGATGGGAGAGAGTATGCTTTAATGCGGCAAAATAGCGAAAGGTCAAGCCCAGATGAAACAAAGCTAGCGGAGGATCGAAAGAAACTTTTTGAAGAGGTCAAAATGAATTTAGAGAGTGCATATAAACGGCACGAGCGAACGTACAATCTACGAGCTAACACCAGTTGTCAGCAATATGTTCCGGGGGAGCAGGTACTTAAGAAGACATTCTACCTCTCAGATAAAGGGAAAGGGTTCAGCAAGAAGCTCGCGCCGAAATACGAGCCTTGCATTGTTAGGAAGGTTTTAGGTTCTCATTCCTATGAATTGGAAGACCTCGACGGCAAGCGAATTGGAGTTTTCTTCGCAACTCACCTCAAGAAGATGAATCCCGTTTCTTCTCATCTAAACAAATAACATTGGTAAAGCTATGTCACTCCTAGTGAGGAACCAGAAGATTACGATGAGAAAAAACACCTTCGGGGAAATATCTTTAGACAGCGACATTCCGCCTGGGTTTTCAAAACCAGTTATGGAAAGTGCTGACTTTGGTTGCGAGTTTTGAAGATTGTTCTTTGAGGCTTTTTAGTTGCGATTTCCACGAATAATTAGAAGGAGCCAGGGCTATGACCTGTGAATAGTAATGGCGTGACCATGAATCGTAAAGCGAGCCCAGCGATGACTTGCTGAATGGAAGTAGTGAATGTCGTGAAAAACAGCGAGCAATCGGAAAAACTCTCAGTCAAAGAAAGCATGAACTATGCTGGTTGGGAGAACTTTCAGAAGAGCTGTCAAATCCTTCAGAAAAAGGACCACTCAAGAGGACGATCCCGAGAAAAATTCGAAAAAGGGTCATTGAACGGAAAACACAACAGTTTTCCGATGTAGATAAAATTTGTATATAGTTATTTTAGTTAGTTTATTAAGGACCTGAATTCCCTAGTCTTAAGTACTATATTAGTCTTAAACTAGAATTAGTAAAAAATTTTTGTTCGAATTAATATTCACCTTTTTTCATATATATACTTTTTTGCTTCTTTTTAAATTCTATTTTTTTCCATTTCGTTTTTGAACCTAAAATTGAAGAATAAAATTAATTTGAGAATTAGTAAGTAAACTATTTTGGATACTTAGCAAAGGTTGATCCCTCTATGCGAAGAGAACCGTCGTGTGCTGTCGGTCATGCAGTTCAGATTTCTTTTTTTTTATCCTTTTCCTATTCCCGTTCCATTTCTTTTTTCGTCCTACATCTCATCGCCATCTTGGCATTTTGTTATGTTGCTGGCGTTGACCTTTTCCCGTATTCCTTTTCCAAATCCTGGTCCTGATCCTGATCCTAGGGCTCCCCCGGTTAAAGCTGGCATGTTGTACCTGAAAACAAATTAAACTTTTACAATAACAACATGTTATTGGAACGAAATACTTCCTTTCATCCGATAAAATTGACACCGTAACACTAAACACCTTCGACAACACCGAACTTCCTCGCGTTTCAAAACAAACTGAACCCAATACAAACAAAACGGTCAGAGTTGTTCATAGATTATCGACTGTAGATTCGTTGGATTGACAATAGCGTGAGTGTGTATGAGTGATACAAAAATAGATTAACCGACTTGCGTCGAGTGCGAGGGGTGTTCGAATGTTGAACAATCTATTTTTGTGAATTATGTAGTTGAAGGTTGGATATTTCGTTGTTCGATGTTATGACGAACAGGATTATTCAGCGAAATATGAGTTAGCGGAAACAGAAATATTTTCCTGGATTTATCCGGGGTAATTTCTGCAGACGTTAGCAGACCCTTTTAGTTAAGATGATAAGTGATAGTTCCGATTACTCGAAACAGTTTGAGGTGGAATGTATCGTGAATCCTCGGTTAGTTTCCACATGGGTGGATAGTGAGGTTAAATTTAGAGGCCCTATCTTTGTTATCTGAACATAAATCAGAGGTTAAAGATAGTGTGTCCAGTTTAGTATGACGTTGAGTTATGTATTTTTTTTTTAAATAAAGTGTGAATGCGATTGTCAATCCACAACGATTGTCTGTGGTTCAGGGTTAGTTTTTCTTCTTGTTTTCTTTTCTCTTAGACTGATGAGTATTTTTTACGAAGGTTGAGAGGTCAAACTGAACAGAACTTTTCTGATTTTTGCTGGAGACCGGAGTTGAAAAACGTTGATGATCAGTAACAGAGAGAACTACTGTTCCTCTCTGCAAATAGAGGTGGAGTCGATTTTTTTTTTGACGATGAACACATATGACCCCGAAAATAGCGATTAGTTTTGTGAAGTTTGACAACTCAGAAACCTTCGAAAATTTGATTGGTTTCAAAATACTTGTTTTGAACCAATCAAATTTTCGAAAATCTAGTGGGGAATGATGTAGCATGGTACACAAATTCAGATATGCCGGCCCCTTGATTCTGCAAAGCTTTGGATCTGTTTCTTTTGGGCAACTTTCCACAAGAAGCATTTGTAGGGTTCTACTGAGTGCTCAGACGTCGATAGAACTGGGATGACAAAAATCATTCCATTCTAGCGACGCGGCACTCAGTATTTTCTTCTTTGTTTTGGAACATGTCTTTTGTGGAAACGTTGAGCTGCATCCTCACCCAAAGGGGGAGTGAAAGAGCTGTTCCTGTTTTTGGTTTGAAACTCTGCAAAAGAGCAGGTGCTTTGTGCCCAAATATGGGTTGGACGGAAGGTCCGGCAAAATCAGGCACTTGGGATTAAAGGTGGATGGCCTTAATGATTGAGGCAATTGTTGCCCACGATAATCGACTTTAGAAATGTTATGTACTTGCGCACTTTTGTGGCAATTACATAACTGAGACAAAATTGATCTCGCGCCTGGTTGATCTGAGGATTTAGAAATTCTAATCGGTCACTTTGTCCTGGATCGTGGAAGAGGCTGGACTGGCGGACTTTCCCAAGAGCCTCGGTGTGTTAGCTTAGGTTAGTGAGTCGCGGTTATTCCGAGCAAGCCAGTTTTAGGGTTCTTTTTTCTGGAAATTTCAATTTATTTTTTCCTAGATTTAAAAGTAGTGGCTCAAAAGGTAGAAAGAGTAGGAGTGTTATCGTGCGAAGCGTGGTAAAATCCCAGGTAATCTGTGCTTGTTATATCCATGGGTGCCATGTGTGCTGACATTCCACGTGGGTGGAAACATATATTTTCCGTTTGACAGTTGCGATTCCGACACACCGTTCAACAGCTAGAGCCGTTCCAGACCCCACGGTGCAGCGAGAAGGTACCAGCAAACCACGAGCTGAAGAGCGCGAAGCGCTGGCAGGAAGCAGCAAAAGCGACGACGACCGACGAAAGTGGAGGAGTTCCGCTGATCCGTGCAGCAGCAACATCCACGTCAAGCGGGAAGAAACCCCGCTAATCTCTGCAACGGCACCATCGACAAGCGGGAGGAGGCCCCGCTGATCTAAGCGGCATAAGCAACATCCAAAGTTGTATTGGACAGCGAACTCAAAAAGGTCGTGAGTAACAAACGAAACTTTACTAATTCCATGCGCATGTCGAAATTAGTGCCGGTACGGTCGTGAAAACCTATGAGTAGCGATCGTAGCCGAGCGAGTTAGTCGTCCGGTCTGCCAGGTTGAGGGTAGCCGGTTCGAATCTCAATTATGAAATATATGATCATATAGAGAAAAATATGAGATTTTCCACGTACGTGTTGGTTTGATTGAAGATTTGATTGATAAAATAAAATCAAATCCGACAAAGTTACAAGAATATCGCGTTATCGATGGGCAAATATACAAATATTGTTTATCTCCAAAGAAGCAAACCGATTCGAGGTTCGCATGGAAATGTTTCCCACCCGAGTCAGAAATAATCGAAATCATTAAGCGAGAGCACGACAAAGCACACTTTGGCTATGAGAAAACTCTAGCAGCGATTAAAGAGCGGTACTTTTGGCCGAAAATGGGAGAACACATTAAGCGATACTGTAGAGAATGTTTATGTTGCCAGACGAGTAAAGCTGGCAACACTAATTCGACGCCACCCATGGGCGTTCAGAAAGTGGTTGAGTACCCGTGGCAATTTGTCACGCTGGACTATGTCGGTCTCTTGCCGGCATCAGGAAAGAATCGCCACACATGTCTGCTAGTAGCAACAGACGTCTTCAGTAAATTTGTTTTGGTCCAACCTTTCCGTGAAGCTAAAGCGGAAACACTGGTCGAATTTGTCCACAATATGATTTTCCGTCTATTCGGGGTGCCTGAGATTGTGTTAACCGATAATGGTACACAATTCGTGTCGAAAGCCTTTAAAAAATTGTTAGCCGACTATAATGTAATCCATTGGCTCACCCCCGCATATCATCCTCAGGTGAACAATACGGAAAGGGTCAACAGGGTGATCACCACCGCGATCCGTGCAACGCTCAAAAAGGAGCACAAACACTGGACAGACAACCTGCAAGATATAGCAAACGCGATTCGAAATGCTGTCCATGAGTCCACAAAATACAGTCCCTATTTCATTGTGTTCGGGCGGAACCAGGTATCCGATGGGAGAGAGTATGCTTTAATGCGGCAAAATAGCGAAAGGTCAAGCCCAGATGAAACAAAGCTAGCGGAGGATCGAAAGAAACTTTTTGAAGAGGTCAAAATGAATTTAGAGAGTGCATATAAACGGCACGAGCGAACGTACAATCTACGAGCTAACACCAGTTGTCAGCAATATGTTCCGGGGGAGCAGGTACTTAAGAAGACATTCTACCTCTCAGATAAAGGGAAAGGGTTCAGCAAGAAGCTCGCGCCGAAATACGAGCCTTGCATTGTTAGGAAGGTTTTAGGTTCTCATTCCTATGAATTGGAAGACCTCGACGGCAAGCGAATTGGAGTTTTCTTCGCAACTCACCTCAAGAAGATGAATCCCGTTTCTTCTCATCTAAACAAATAACATTGGTAAAGCTATGTCACTCCTAGTGAGGAACCAGAAGATTACGATGAGAAAAAACACCTTCGGGGAAATATCTTTAGACAGCGACATTCCGCCTGGGTTTTCAAAACCAGTTATGGAAAGTGCTGACTTTGGTTGCGAGTTTTGAAGATTGTTCTTTGAGGCTTTTTAGTTGCGATTTCCACGAATAATTAGAAGGAGCCAGGGCTATGACCTGTGAATAGTAATGGCGTGACCATGAATCGTAAAGCGAGCCCAGCGATGACTTGCTGAATGGAAGTAGTGAATGTCGTGAAAAACAGCGAGCAATCGGAAAAACTCTCAGTCAAAGAAAGCATGAACTATGCTGGTTGGGAGAACTTTCAGAAGAGCTGTCAAATCCTTCAGAAAAAGGACCACTCAAGAGGACGATCCCGAGAAAAATTCGAAAAAGGGTCATTGAACGGAAAACACAACAGTTTTCCGATGTAGATAAAATTTGTATATAGTTATTTTAGTTAGTTTATTAAGGACCTGAATTCCCTAGTCTTAAGTACTATATTAGTCTTAAACTAGAATTAGTAAAAAATTTTTGTTCGAATTAATATTCACCTTTTTTCATATATATACTTTTTTGCTTCTTTTTAAATTCTATTTTTTTCCATTTCGTTTTTGAACCTAAAATTGAAGAATAAAATTAATTTGAGAATTAGTAAGTAAACTATTTTGGATACTTAGCAAAGGTTGATCCCTCTATGCGAAGAGAACCGTCGTGTGCTGTCGGTCATGCAGTTCAGATTTCTTTTTTTTTATCCTTTTCCTATTCCCGTTCCATTTCTTTTTTCGTCCTACATCTCATCGCCATCTTGGCATTTTGTTATGTTGCTGGCGTTGACCTTTTCCCGTATTCCTTTTCCAAATCCTGGTCCTGATCCTGATCCTAGGGCTCCCCCGGTTAAAGCTGGCATGTTGTACCTGAAAACAAATTAAACTTTTACAATAACAACATGTTATTGGAACGAAATACTTCCTTTCATCCGATAAAATTGACACCGTAACACTAAACACCTTCGACAACACCGAACTTCCTCGCGTTTCAAAACAAACTGAACCCAATACAAACAAAACGGTCAGAGTTGTTCATAGATTATCGACTGTAGATTCGTTGGATTGACAATAGCGTGAGTGTGTATGAGTGATACAAAAATAGATTAACCGACTTGCGTCGAGTGCGAGGGGTGTTCGAATGTTGAACAATCTATTTTTGTGAATTATGTAGTTGAAGGTTGGATATTTCGTTGTTCGATGTTATGACGAACAGGATTATTCAGCGAAATATGAGTTAGCGGAAACAGAAATATTTTCCTGGATTTATCCGGGGTAATTTCTGCAGACGTTAGCAGACCCTTTTAGTTAAGATGATAAGTGATAGTTCCGATTACTCGAAACAGTTTGAGGTGGAATGTATCGTGAATCCTCGGTTAGTTTCCACATGGGTGGATAGTGAGGTTAAATTTAGAGGCCCTATCTTTGTTATCTGAACATAAATCAGAGGTTAAAGATAGTGTGTCCAGTTTAGTATGACGTTGAGTTATGTATTTTTTTTTTAAATAAAGTGTGAATGCGATTGTCAATCCACAACGATTGTCTGTGGTTCAGGGTTAGTTTTTCTTCTTGTTTTCTTTTCTCTTAGACTGATGAGTATTTTTTACGAAGGTTGAGAGGTCAAACTGAACAGAACTTTTCTGATTTTTGCTGGAGACCGGAGTTGAAAAACGTTGATGATCAGTAACAGAGAGAACTACTGTTCCTCTCTGCAAATAGAGGTGGAGTCGATTTTTTTTTTGACGATGAACACATATGACCCCGAAAATAGCGATTAGTTTTGTGAAGTTTGACAACTCAGAAACCTTCGAAAATTTGATTGGTTTCAAAATACTTGTTTTGAACCAATCAAATTTTCGAAAATCTAGTGGGGAATGATGTAGCATGGTACACAAATTCAGATATGCCGGCCCCTTGATTCTGCAAAGCTTTGGATCTGTTTCTTTTGGGCAACTTTCCACAAGAAGCATTTGTAGGGTTCTACTGAGTGCTCAGACGTCGATAGAACTGGGATGACAAAAATCATTCCATTCTAGCGACGCGGCACTCAGTATTTTCTTCTTTGTTTTGGAACATGTCTTTTGTGGAAACGTTGAGCTGCATCCTCACCCAAAGGGGGAGTGAAAGAGCTGTTCCTGTTTTTGGTTTGAAACTCTGCAAAAGAGCAGGTGCTTTGTGCCCAAATATGGGTTGGACGGAAGGTCCGGCAAAATCAGGCACTTGGGATTAAAGGTGGATGGCCTTAATGATTGAGGCAATTGTTGCCCACGATAATCGACTTTAGAAATGTTATGTACTTGCGCACTTTTGTGGCAATTACATAACTGAGACAAAATTGATCTCGCGCCTGGTTGATCTGAGGATTTAGAAATTCTAATCGGTCACTTTGTCCTGGATCGTGGAAGAGGCTGGACTGGCGGACTTTCCCAAGAGCCTCGGTGTGTTAGCTTAGGTTAGTGAGTCGCGGTTATTCCGAGCAAGCCAGTTTTAGGGTTCTTTTTTCTGGAAATTTCAATTTATTTTTTCCTAGATTTAAAAGTAGTGGCTCAAAAGGTAGAAAGAGTAGGAGTGTTATCGTGCGAAGCGTGGTAAAATCCCAGGTAATCTGTGCTTGTTATATCCATGGGTGCCATGTGTGCTGACATTCCACGTGGGTGGAAACATATATTTTCCGTTTGACAGTTGCGATTCCGACACACCGTTCAACAGCTAGAGCCGTTCCAGACCCCACGGTGCAGCGAGAAGGTACCAGCAAACCACGAGCTGAAGAGCGCGAAGCGCTGGCAGGAAGCAGCAAAAGCGACGACGACCGACGAAAGTGGAGGAGTTCCGCTGATCCGTGCAGCAGCAACATCCACGTCAAGCGGGAAGAAACCCCGCTAATCTCTGCAACGGCACCATCGACAAGCGGGAGGAGGCCCCGCTGATCTAAGCGGCATAAGCAACATCCAAAGTTGTATTGGACAGCGAACTCAAAAAGGTCGTGAGTAACAAACGAAACTTTACTAATTCCATGCGCATGTCGAAATTAGTGCCGGTACGGTCGTGAAAACCTATGAGTAGCGATCGTAGCCGAGCGAGTTAGTCGTCCGGTCTGCCAGGTTGAGGGTAGCCGGTTCGAATCTCAATTATGAAATATATGATCATATAGAGAAAAATATGAGATTTTCCACGTACGTGTTGGTTTGATTGAAGTAAGATACCCAAAATCCCTAGGTCGTCCCAGCGGATGCATTTACTCCGCTCTGGTTGTGATTAAAAATATTGAATGAATAGCACACACGCATATATATATACCCCACCCACCCATCATATCAACCTATAGGAATGAAAGTGAGAAGATGAAGATGGAGCACTGGACAAAGCACGATTGATAAGTGGTGGAAGTACCTGGAAAATTTAATGATGATGAATGAAGATTTTTCGTAGTGAAGTTTAGATAGTTTTGAAGAGCCGAATAAGGAAGGGATAGCGTAGTGGAGTTTTTGGTTAGAGATTCAAAGATTAAAGGAAAATGAAAGAAGAAAGAAAAATGTAAATAGTTATTTAAGAAACAAATATTGAATATTTATGTTGAACATATAGAGACCATATTATGTTTTTTTTAAGTTAGAAGTCCCCTTTAGCTTTTTTTTTTGTCGGTTTCGGGGACAATAGAGTTCTAAAACTGGTTTTGTGATGAGATCCCAATTGCTTTCCTCGTTGGTTATTCTTTGTTGATTTTTGGTTGGTTCTGGTTTCCCAAGCGTGAAGGGAAAACGTGGAGTGTTTGAGTTACTGCCTGTGATGATAACGCAGGCAGATTGAGATCTACTTTGTCAGTCTGAGGTCGATTGTTGCGAGCAACAAACACCACAGCAATCAGTTCGTTTCCCAGCGTGCCTGGGACGGTCGAACTTGAAACTTCTCTTGTTTGGGGGTTCAAAGAAAAAACCTGCCCTTTGGCAGAGTCTCAGCTGGGCACCGAAACAGTGGTGAACGGTCTCCTTCGGGAGTGGCGCTTAAGCCGTTCACTAGCAACTCCCCCATTCATTCATACCCGACCGTCTCGGGTTACACAGTGAGGCCGGAAAAGCACTCGCCGTACTTCCTTGAGAGAATACGAGAAAATTTGAGTGCTTTAACCAGACGCTGTTATGTCATTACCTTTGTCTGGGTCCCTTCACATTGCTCAATTCCGGGTAACGAGAGGGCTGACTCATTGGCAAAGGTAGGTGCAATTGAAGGCGATATTTATCAGCGTCAAATCGCCTTCAATGAATTTTATTCTTTAGTCCGTAAAAATACCATCGTTAACTGGCAACGTAAGTGGAACGAAGATGAATTGGGTCGGTGGCTTCACTCGATTATCCCTAAGGTTAGCCTCAAACCATGGTTCAAAAGTCTGGACTTAAGTCGGGACTTTATTCGCACCTTCTCTCGACTCATGTCCAATCACTGTTCGTTAGACGCGCTACTCTTTCGTTTTAATCTTGCCGATGGCAATATCTGTGCTTGTGGCCAAGGTTACCACGACATCGAACACGTTGTTTGGTCGTGCGAGGAGTATCTTGTTGCCAGATCGAATTTAGAAAACTCTCTTCGGGCTAGAGGAAGGCAGCCCAATGTGCCGGTGAGAGATGTGTTGGCTCGGTTAGACCTTGATTACATGTCCCAAATATATGTCTTCCTAAAAGCTATCGATCTTCGTGTGTGATTGTCCTTATATCCTTATATTCTCCTTTTCCTTTTCCTTCGCGAGAAATCAAATCCCTTCTTACTAACAATAGAATAAGGTGAAATGTAAATACATGTTAGATATAAGATAGCCTTAAGAATTGAGTATGATGAATGTGAGTGCGAATGTGAGTGTGAACATTGTCAACATATCCTTATATCCCATCCTTTTCCTAAACAAAATGTCACCCTTCTAAACTCGAGCAAGCCGCGAGTAATCGGTTCTCTACCTCATTAACATTAGAATTAATAAAAAATGTTTATGTATACTTGTAACTATACAGATAGGAGTTTGGCTCCTTTAAACTTATGTAACTGAGCCTGTAAAAATAAACGATTTAATAATAAAAAAAAAATAAGCATCTTTGGGAGCTGGGACCGACTCTGCTATTGTGCAAACGCTCTTGTTGCGGACTGAAAGAAAACCACAGCAAGAACAATTTGGGGCTCAACGTGTTAAACAAATCAACCATCAACGGAGTGGTAGTTTTGCCAAATTTCGTCTATTTGAAAGAAGCATAATACAAAGTTGTTAGTATATTGCTTTCAATAATGAAGCTTCTCACGCCATGCCCAAATAAATCTGATCTTTCAAACTCTTCACTCAACCAGTCACGTTAATTAACCGGGAAGGAAAACACTTCTAATGTCGACAGCAAAGTGAGCAGAAATCTCTTGATGAGGATTTACCTAATGACCCCATTTAATGCCAACACCAAGCAGCGAATGTTGGGAGTTCAATTTAGTTGTTTGTCCAACCACACCCATATAACAATAGTCCTTGTCAATTATCTAATTGGAATGGAGATGCGTGAAAGCTATGTACCAAGTTGGAAAATGTATCTCTGCAATTGTCCTTCAAAGAAAAATAACGGACCGTATTTTCACCCGAAAACCATTCGTTTTCATAAATTATACTTCTGGCATAAATCAAACTTAGCCACCGGAACGACTTTCACTCGCCATCAATCAATAGAGCAATTTATTTTCTGGATCCCACAAGAATTTCGATTTCCAAATTCATTCAGAAATTCATGGTTGTCGTAGTATTCTTGCATGCCATGCTATTAGCTCTGCTCTGAAAGTAGTAATCAGTCCAATTCCTGGAGTTTTGCCGTTCAAATGCCAAAGCTGTTAGTAACAACATGAAACATTATGCTTCATTCGCTACACAACATACTCGTACTTCATAACATACGATGCGGGAGCAGGTTCGCATCGTTCATCAATGGTCCAATTTCCTTGTGCTTGACGGTGAATAAAATGTCAGAGGTAACGAACTTCGCTAAATTGCATTGCTAAAAACTAATCGGTAATGCAATTACTTTGTCGTCCCTTTCACAGAATGAAATAGGAAATAATTCGCTGTTCTATGGATTGGAAAAAAGTTGAAGGTTTGCGTTCGAGACTAAGGATGACTTAACGATATTCGTTGTACTTTGAGTATCTTTGAATAAGATACGCCACAACTGCAATCGGCGTAATGTTGTTATCGTTTCTCTTTAAAGTGCATTCCAGTCAAAGGGTAAATGCAGAAAGAAGATAATTCATTGATCAATTCTATCAAGAAAAAGTACGAAAAGAGAAATATCCGAACTCCCTTTCAAATAATTGATGATTATGAGATACAAGTTTACTGTGTGACCATAAAACAATTTATACAAACAGTCGTTATTCGAAATTGTAATGCCGGTTTTTATAACCGAAGCGAAAAGCTACTGACGGCATGACTAAAACGATATCTCTTCAAATCAGCTTCAGCCTAATTGCTGTCGTACAGCTATAGCAATACCAATAATCCCGAGTCAAACATTTTGGGCCCATCAATGGATAAGTAACAGCGTGCGGCAGACAGCAAATGTTTGTTCAGTCTGGTGTTTCGTGCAAAATGAGCAGAAATAATCTAGTTGACGCATTGTCTGCCAGGTGTTGCTTCTCAATCATGCTTCCTATCAGCCTAATTGGCAAATTTCACAATCGATGAAACACGTCGTAGGCGTGAATGGCCATCGGTTTTCGCTTGGTAGATGCTGTTTGGATCAAACACAGACAGTGAGTGGAGAATTGGCGTGGTTAAGTTAGGCCATTCTTGCGAAAACAATTATTGCTTTGTTATGGGGTAATTTGAAGCGAGCACCTGATGAGACGCGTTATGTGGAAACAAAATAGTCTCGGCATATTTTATCGTGCTGTGGATAATCCAATGTGCAATAAATTACGTCCTATTAAACTTTAAGTTTTATTTATAATCTTTGGCTTTTCAAGATGTGATGAATGCGCTGCACTTCGGTCAGCTAAACCTAATCCAAGTATCTTTTGAAATAATTACTGTAATCTATTAAACAATCAAGCTAGCTCATTCCTATTATCCCACAGGAAAAATATTTCGGTTATTTCTGTACCCCAGATTGTATCAACAGAATACGAAACATGAAACTCAGCATTTGCTCCAATTATCCATTTTTTTAACTTTGTTACTCAATTGATAAATAATGAATGTACACTCACAATTAATTTTATCACATGTTTTATTTTAAAATGAGCTGAAAAATGGTTAAAAAATGTGCTACCCTCCCATACTAGTAAAGCATTTGTATAATAGGTATGCCAAAGCAATATAAAAGCAATATGAGAGAGCGAAACAAGAGACACATTGCAAATAAGCACGCATTAACCCTTTCCGCATACTTTGCTACCAACCGAAAACGATACAGGTTCACATTTATGCTTTCCTTTTTACTCTTGGGAAACACTTTCCATGCGTACTTTTGAGATCCAACTTCATTTTATAATGTGGTATAACATTCTCACGTATTTGTGCAACAGCACCAGTGGCTGTGTGGATAGAGTAGTAGGGTAAAACAGCCTGCATTCCATCCGGTCTTGGTTTAATCTAGGATTGGCCGATCTTTAGAAAAAGATCGATCTTGACGAACGGATCTTCTAAATGGCGTAGGGATCGATTCACTGATTAAATCGGTACCAAAGAATCGATCTACGCAAATGTTGAAAAGTGCATCCCAGACAACCTAATTATACAATAGAATATTAGAGATGAAAGTTGTTCCACTTAGTCAAGGAACAAACGTTTTTACATATTACAGCGCTCCTAGTGGACGGTTTTTGATGTTTTTAGTTCCTATGTGTTGGAAACATCAATGACTACAACAATATATTTTTGACGTAGAACTACGTCTTTCATTAAGGGTGCCAAATCAGAAAGCAGGTGACGTTTCTATGAAATGGAGTTAACGTTAATAACTATTTTTGCCGCGAACGGATTTTGGCGATTTACATACTAAACGAATCGGAAATTCCCTAAGATTTGTTTAATATGCTATACATTAGAATCCTCTGGTTTGCAAATAGTTGAAATTCATGAAAACTTTAAGCGTTTCCATTTTCTCATACATTTGTTCTGCCCATTTGTGTACTTTCCCGAACAGAGCTGTCAATAACGAGCCACTTATCGCCGACCAACGAAGGGGAAATCGTAGGATTTTCAAGTCTTCGTGAACAAAGGAAAAGTAGAAGAATTAAGGAGAATACTTGTCTCGAGTATAAACAGTGGATCTCGCTGAGGCAAACTTTCATTCGGCATCGGACTGTTGAGCAATTCAGTTCACTTTGCTTTCGCTGCGCTTCGATCTAAGATTGGACCCCGCCAGTGGTAATCCAACTTGGATATCGTCGTGTGGTTTTTTCTTTTCGTTTTTCGCGTTATTCGTATCGTGTGTTTTTCTTCTTTCCGCGTCATAAATTTGACGCTTCGCGTAGTGTGTGATGAGCAAGAAGAAGAGAAAGGCAGGCTCGAGCCCTGAAAAAAATGAACGCATTGTCAGGGGCAATAAAATTTCGAGGCAAGCGTCATCTAATGATGCACGCGGTGTTGGTGCAGTGAAAAGCGCTCGCACTGAGTCGAGCCTTCTCGAGTGTGACACCGCATCGAACACCAGCGAAGTAGGCGATAATTCGATGTAGTTATGAGATGTGGAATAATGGTGCATGTATATAATCGGCTGTAGCCGAGTCTATGTCTATTGCGAGAAAGGTCACCGGAATATGGTTCGAGGTAAATTTTCAATGCATTGACATTGCGTTGTCATTGTTTTGCGAGGGCAAGAATGAATCATCAATCAATTATCGTCAACTGATTCTACAATGAAAAAACCATCTCAGATATTATTCTACTAAAGCAGTGGTTTCTAAAATTTCACAGCATTATAGAATAATATCCGAAGGTATAAACAAGCGACTTAAATAAAATAACAGCGTAGTTCTACGTCAACAATGCGGTCGTATTTTGGACACAACCTCCTATAATTTTTTTTGTCATTTCGTAGATGTGTTGAATTTATCTAGAAATACAGTGTGACACATTGACGATTCGGAAGTATGGTTTACCAAACGTCGATGTGGAACTGTTGACTACGATACCTGTGTAGAAATATCATAAGGGCCATCAAGAGCAAGACAACCGTTTCGGATCGCGATTTGGTGTTGATCTTGAGGTGTTGAATGACACTTGTGAGTAGCAAATAATTTTCATTGTGCCGGTATCGGTGATTCGAGCTTTAAATATTCAAAAACGACGCCGACTTACTTTCACCAGGGGAAGGGAACCAGGGGAAGGCAAGGAATGTTAGTATGATGTTCGGGGCCAGGATTTTCTGACTGCATTATATTCTTATACCAACTTTCTATAAATAGAAATAGTTTTTTAGCACTTTGACAAACGCTTGGTTGATAAGATTCAGTTTCTGATAAAGTATTGAAAATAAATAAAAAATGGCCAAGATCGAAACTTTCGACCTTTGCATCGGTGATCCTCCATCAAACGATCCGTTAAAACACTTACAAATGTAAGGCCGAGCAGTCGAACATGGCCTTAAAACACTGGCAGCAAATGCTCATTTTGGTAGTTCGTCATGTGTTGTACAAAACCTGTTTTGCAGTTGAATAAACGTTTTCAAATCGTTCCTCTGGCATATTACCCAGGTAAACATCGATGGTTCAACGAATGCTTCAATTTGGCCTGGATTAGCTTTTGTACAACGTATAGTTCAGCATATTATCTTATTGAGCACTCAATACTATTGTTCGACCATTATTAAACTGATTAATTTTATTACAGCTAATGATCGGTTCGTGTCGGTAGGGCAAAGTATATTTAGCTGGATAACACGCCAGTGAATAGTTTTGAGGGTGCTTTGTTTGTTCAACAACTAATGAAAAAGTTGAACAGACGCAATTTAAGTCTGAAATATATAATTTATTCGACTAAATGATATATTTCAGACTTAAATTGCGTCTATTCAGCTTTTTCATGAGTTGTTGAACAAACAAAGCACCCTCAAACTTTTCACTGGTGTGTTATCCAGCTAAATATAAATGGTTGAACAAAAGCTTCAATTTTGTCTGAATAAGCTTTTATACAACATATAATACAGCATATCATTTTATTAGGCACTCAACACTATTGTTCGACCATTATTCAACTGACTGGTTTAATAACAGCTAATGATTGTTTGTTGGATAGCATTCAGAAAGTTGCCAAGGCTGGACGAGTGCGAGACATGTTGTAAGAATGCAGAACAGCAGCCCCGCAAAGATGATGATCGCATCGAATCCGATGGGGACATGAAGAATAGGAGTCCAGCGAGCACGGTGGTTGAACCGGATGAAACAAGACTTGGGAAGAATTTGTGTCACCCGGAATTAAAGAACTACAGCCTTGGATTGGAGACCGGCGAAACGTGGGGCAGATTATTTAATCTCAATGGGATGTTGTAATCATTGTAAATAAAACCGTTGTCTTTATAGATGCTTTTATTCAATCATTAATATTTACTTGGATAATACGCTAGTGAAACGTTTCTAGGGTGCTTTTATTTTCGTTTGTTCAACAACGCTTGAAAAATCCAAACAGACGCCATTTAAGCCAGAAATATAGCTTTTGTTTGACTATTAACATTTTGCCCAACCGACACGAACCGAAGATTACCTGGAATAAAATTAGTCAGTTGAATAATAGTCGAATATGCTCGAATATACGTTTCCACCGCAGCTTGGAGTTCAAGAATGTTTTCTAATTGACTTTAAACTATTTCACGAACAATATTGGCTATAAATTAATAATTTCTTCTAATTTGTGTGAACAAGGTTTGAATAGATGTTTTGATGACAAATAGTTCAGGCTATATCAAACAAGAGCTGGACAAAACTATCGTAAAAGCGTCATACTGATGAGAATTGTTTGTTAGGATAGTAAAGATTATAAAGTTTAGTTTCACTATTTTCAGTTGTTTTCGGATAAACAAAAGTAAATTTTAATTCTTTCTAGCCCAACCCAACACAATCATCTATCAGGCGATTCTGATGAACAATAGTTGCATGAACCGGAATAATCAGCTGAGTTGAGGATTCCTTCTCCGTTACGAACGGGCATGAGCTAACGAGAATAAGTATTGAGGAATAACGTTTTTGTTTTGTCGTTATTAGGTTCCATTGGAGTTCCGTCATGTTTTGGCCGAATTTGGCGAGCCGCCTACAGCATTGAGGAGGAGATGAGCCTCCCAAACTGTCCGGAATTTCGACCAATCAAAAAGTATTAGCGTAGCTAAACTGAAAAAGTGTATAAAAATGGTTAAAAATGCTACTTCAATGGTCAGATACTGAAAAAAACAGCCGATTAGGTTGACCAATAGCTTGTGCCGAAGTTGTTGGCATTTAAAATTCGCCAAACTTATATGGTATATTTCAACTACAATATACAAAAACAATGAACTAAAATTAGACAGATTCTGAGATGCCGCTTATAAATTGGCAGGACTATATCACTCTGGGTAGTAGAGTTAGAATATATAGGGTTGGGGAAAAAGAAATGTCGTATTTCTGATCGAAATTTGACGCTTTATTTAACATACTTAAATTTATCCAATTTAAGTCATATATGTGCCGTTTTGTTCGCAAACTTGTTGCCATTTAGAAGGCAACTTCATTATAGCACAACCCCCCCACCCTTATAAATCCCCCCCCCCTCCTTATTTGCAAAAAACTCAGACAGCCAGTTTTTGCAAGCCTCTTTTGAGGCCAACTTAGTATCACCAAGAGCGTTTTGCATGGACCAGAAGAGATGATAATCACTTGGAACCAGGTCCGGACTATAGGGTGGGTGCAATAGGACATCCCATCCGAGCTCCCGTAGCTTCTGGCGGGTCATCAAAGATGTGTGAGGCCGAGCGTTGTCCTGGTGGAAAACAACACCATTCCTATTGATCATTTCTGGTCGCTTCTGGTCAATCGCCTGCTTCAAACGGTCAAGCTGCTCCCAGTAGAGAACCGAGTTGAGAGTCTGGCCATAGCTGAGCAGCTCATAGTGCATGATTCCCTTCCAATCCCACAAAACACACAGCAAAACCTTCCTGGCCGTCAATCCGGGCTTGGCGATGGTTTGGGCCGGCTCACCGCGCTTCGACCACGACTTTTTTCGCTTTAAGTTGTCGTACGTGATCCACTTTTTATCACCAGTCACCATCTTCTTCAAAAATGGGTCGAGCTCGTTCCGTTCCAGCAGTGCATCGCGGGTGTTGATTCGGTCTAAAAGATTTTTTTGCGTCAACTCGTGTGGCACCCATACATCCAGCTTTTTTTGGAATCCAATCTTCTGCAAATGGTTCCAAACGGTTTTATGGTCTATACCGAGTTCCAGATTTTATCGGTTTCCACGACGATTGACCTACCAGTACGGGGTGTATCTTCGACAGTATCTACACCAGAACGAAATCGATTAAACCAACGCTGTGCGAATTGTTACAGTATCGGGTCCATAAACTACACGAATTTTTTCGGCCGTCTTCGTCGCAGTTTTACCTCGCAGGTAGTAAAAAGTAAAATATGGCGAATTTCTTGCTTGGTGGACTCCATCTTTTACGCGCTATAACTTGCGACTGAAAAGGACAATCACAACACTGTCAAAACGACACTTGTAGCACAGATTGTCGTCTTTAAATGGCCGTATAGTATGACCCGATGCGATAAGTACAACACAAGATATGTTTAAGTGTTGCCATATATTAACAATATACGACATTTCTTTTTCCCCAACCCAATACATAATACGAGTACCGGCAAGATTCTTCGTTTTTTTTTTCACAAATTAATGCTTTATTCTGCAAAAATGGTTACAAATTCAATATTCAAAGTATTACCCATCGTTAGTCTCAACATTTTCCTAACATTTTGGCAATTCACGGATCCCTTTGCGGAAATAATCGGCCGGTTGGACGGCTAACCACGAATCTATCCAATTTTTGACTTCATCAAAATTGTAGAAGTGCTGGTTAACCAGGCCATGTTGCATCGATTGAAAAAGGTAGTAATCGGATGGAGTAATGTCTGGAGAATACGGCGGGTGGGATAGGACCATCCATTTTAGCGTTACAGGTATATTTTGACCAGTTTCGGGACACGCGGCCGAGCATTGTCGTGCTGGAAAATAACTTTATCGTATCTTTGATCGTTTTTCTTCCAGCGCACGGCTCAAACGCATCAATTGTCAGCTCAAACATAATGATAATAAGACATCAAATAACTTAGAAATTTGTGAGATTTTTAATAAATACTTTTCTAGTATTGGAGAAAATCTAGCTAAAAGTATTCCTAGAAATAATTTCATCTCCGCGACCACTGCACATTATCTAGAACGAACTGTTTTCCTTAACCCTACTGACGATTTAGAGGTTGCTTCCCTGATAAATAATTTAAATACCAGGAAGAGTTGTGGACCAGATAACCTTTCTGCAATTATTATCAAAAATAACCTAAACGCATTTTCAAAAATATTCACTGAACTTTTCAACCAAATACTGAGGCAAGGTAAATATCCTGACTGTCTGAAAGTAGCAAAAGTAATTCCTGTTTTCAAAGCAGGCGATGCGTCTGATCCGTGCAATTATAGACCCATCTCCACACTGTCAATAGTTAATAAAATATTTGAGAAACTATTAGTAAATAGACTGGTCAGTTTTCTGACTAAATTCAATGTTTTGTACAAGTTCCAGTATGGCTTTAGAAAAGGATGTAGTACTTCTACTGCAATAACTGAGCTAGTGGAATTTTTGATAGACAAAATTGATAACAGAAGTATTGTTGGTGGCCTTTTTATTGACTTGAAAAAAGCATTCGATACCCTGAACCACAATATACTATTACACAAATTAGAGAGCTATGGAATACGGGGTTTAGCTAACGATATTATTCGCAGTTACTTGAGCAGAAGGCAACAGTTCGTGATGATCAAAGACGAAAGAAGCACTCTCCGGTCTATAAGTATAGGAGTGCCACAAGGAAGCAATATTGGTCCCCTCTTGTTCCTTCTCTACATAAATGACATAGGGAACTTGCCACTTAAAGGAATACCAAAGTTATTTGCCGACGACACTGCACTTTTCTACCCAAATCATAGTATATCTTCTATCATTTCATGCATCAATGACGATTTGCAGATACTCACGAGATATTTTGACACAAATTTGCTTTCACTAAATCTATCGAAGACCAAATACATGGTGTTCCATTCTCCGAGGAAGAAAATTCCTTTGCATGACAGCCCATCACTTGGGTCTGTAGTTATCGAAAAAGTACCCAGCTTCAAATATTTAGGATTGGTGTTGGATCCCACGCTTTCATGGGGAAGTCAAATAGATTTTGTGCGAAGGAAGGCTGCATCTTTATGTGGTATCATGTATCGTGTTAGTAAATTTGTGTCTCGAAATGCCCTTATGACTTTCTATCATGGTTGTATTCATTCCCATTTGCAGTATTTAATAATCGTTTGGGGTCATGCTTGTAAATCCAAGCTTAAAAAATTACAAGTATTACAAAACAGATGCTTAAAAATA
This sequence comes from Toxorhynchites rutilus septentrionalis, assembly GCF_029784135.1. NCBI lineage: Eukaryota > Metazoa > Arthropoda > Insecta > Diptera > Culicidae > Toxorhynchites > Toxorhynchites rutilus. The sequence goes on from NC_073746.1 coordinate 292,575,170, forward strand.
ATTTTTAACTTGCCGCAGTTATATTCCTCCTTTCAACTGTATACAAACGCGTCGCACAGAATTCTCCCTTTACGTGGTCTGTGCAAGTTGCAGTCTTGCTTGTTTGTATACGACGTGATTAAAAATCAGAATATGCTTTGTAACCTCATTCTACCGACCACAACTCATGAGCACAATACTCGGTATGCTCATAATCTAATGCGTTCGAGAACCTTCACAAATCTAGGGCAAATGCGTATTTCTTTCTACGGTCCATCTGTGTACAATGCCCTACCGGATCGTCTGAAAGGGTTGAATAATCGACTGTTATTTAAAACCAGTTTGAAACAGCATTTAAAAATAGAAGTTGGAAATCTTTTGACATAAAGTCGTGCTAATTACCAGTGGCACATTGCATTCATATCGTGTTTTAATATATTGAACTGTAGATGCTAGGTTTTTACATTTAAGGGATCCCTTCAAAGGAACATAGTTCCACTGGGTACATCCCTACAGAATATTAGTAAATAATGCTTATCACACACACCTTAACATGAACTGATCTAAAACTGTGTTAATATCTGTGGTTTTGTTTTTTGTTTTGTAGCTACCAATTTGTATTTGTTTGTGTTTCTATTGTCCAAAAAAAAAAAAAAAACAAAAAGGAGCCCATTACCAGGGGGCTCTGTGTGAGCTCTTTGGTGTGGGGGTGTGTTGGTGGGCCTAAAAAAAAAAAAAAGGTTCTCAAATGGGGATCAACATAGGGTAGGAGCCTGCCTGTTGGTCTCAAATGTTCCTATCTCACGCCTCCACGAAGATCATATGACGACATTTTTAGATCGGGCGTGAACTGGAAACACACACCTGGTCTTGGCTCCGAGAACGGGTGTCGAAAGTGGCTAAGTGAGGGGGTGCGAGCGAGTCAGAGCGCTATATCTCTCCCGGGGAAGGCCTCCCGGGTCATGGAGGCCTTGCCAACCCGCTGTCTCCCGGGCAAAGGAGATACACCCAATAAAATGGAGCTACGATCACGAAGAATAATTAGAATGCGATCACCCGAGGAGGGTCCCCGAACTGGAGCTGGTCCTGGAACGGGCGTAAGAGCGAGCGGCCAACGGCTGGAGGGCGATGTGCAAGAGCGGGCCACCAGCCGGGTTCAACCCGAAGAGCTACCGCCACACGGAAACAGCAGCCATCGACATCACCCAAGAAACGCTGCGCCTACGAGGCGTGTTGTGACTGCCAGACGGCAGTCGTCCACACTCGTGGGTACCACTAGGCGCCGGATCATGTGGACACACGAAATGAATGAATTCGTGATCCGCGCCTATTACATCTGCACTGCTTTGGAGACGGACATGAGTGGTCGCCCTCGAATACTAACAATGTTCGAGGAAGCGTATCCAGAGTTCGTTGGGAGGCTTGATCAGAACGCGATGAACGCGAGGCGTAGAGCGATAGTACGCAACAACATGCTCTCCCAAACGCAAATCGACGAGATCAAGCAGCAGGTGCAGAGAGAAATAAGCTCCAGGAACAACAGAGCAAGCGATGTGTCGAGACGAAGTTCAGTACGGCTGAGCAATTCATTCGCGAGTGGGGCACGCGAATCAGCACCAGTGGAGGCCACAGTACAACAACCCCCTGAGCCGGAAGACCCACAGCCAGATCAACAACTACTACGCGATCTGGTCTTCCACTACGACGAGGCGATCTCACAGTTCCGCGACACAGACCCATTGTCGCGCCCCAGGATCCCGAAGTTGCAGCATTCCCGCAGGCTGACAAGTGCAGTAAAGCTCATGAACGAGCACGTTCTTCCGCTGCACTTGGTTGATGCTGAGAACATGGAGGAGCTGCAACTGAAAGTTTACTGCGCTGCTGTGACGACCGCCAAAAGTTTAGGATACCGTATTAGGCCAAGAGGCGGACTGCTCCAACATCTCCGTGAAAGGCGTGAGCCTCCATGGCGAAGGAGATTGGAGCAACGGATCCTAAACAAGCGCGCCGCAATTGGAAGACTGATGGCGTACAAAAGAGGCAGCAGATCGGTGAAATTATGTCGCCAAGTTGCTGTGATCGTGCGGCCTACTGAACTTCGCCAGCTGGGAGCTCACCAGCTGACGGAAAAACTCGACACACTGGTACAGCAATTGAGCGTCCTTACAAAACGGCTGAAACGTTACTCTGACTCTGCAAAGCGCCAGGAACAAAATCGGATGTTCAGAGATAACGAGAAAGCGTTCTACGACCACATTAGCGACGAGAAGCCCGACTACCGCGAAGGTTTGCCAGATATTAGCGATGTGACGAACTTCTGGGCTGGTATTTGGGAGACCCCAGTAGAACATCGCGACGGGCAAATGTGGTTAAGACGGGAGGAGGAGAGTTGTGGTGAAATTGGAGAGATGCCAGCTATCATCGTCGGAGAGAACGATGTCCGCGAAGCCTCGCGGTACCTGAGGAACTGGGCAGCACCGGGCCCCGATGGTGTTCAGAACTTCTGGCACAAGAAGCTGACCGTCGCACATCCAAAGATAGCTGAGTGCTTCAACAAGGTGCTACGTGACCCACACAACCTTCCTGAATTCGCCACCCGTGGCGTCACCTTCCTCCTCCCGAAAGACAGCAACACATTGAATCCATCAAAGTACAGACCGATAACGTGCCTATCGAGTCTGTACAAAATACTGAGCAGCATAATTACCGCCAAAGTTTCTGCTCACTGCGAACAGCATCACATCATCGCAGAAGAGCAGAAAGGATGCAGGAAAAATACGCATGGCTGCAAAGACCAGGCCATCATCGACGCAGCCATAGTCGGCCAGGCGGTTTATAACCAGCGGAACCTAAGCATGGCCTATATCGATTACAGGAAGGCTTATGACTCCATACCTCACTCGTTTCTCGTCCGGGTATTGGAGCTCTACAAAATTGATCCCTTCGTCGTTAGGTTCCTGCAGCATGCGATGAGGCAGTGGAGTACGTCTCTGCACCTCAGTGATGGGGAAAATGTGTTGCAGTCTAGAACGCTGCAGATAAAGAGGGGGATATTCCAAGGCGACTCTTTCAGCCCGCTTTGGTTTTGTCTGGCATTGAACCCCCTCAGTAGGACGCTCAATAGAAACGGTCATGGCTATAAAATAAGGTATGGCGACGGCGCCCACGAAGAAGTGACCCATACCTTCTACATGGATGATCTCAAGGTCTACGCTGATTCACGTCAGCGTCTAGGTGTAGCTATCCGGGTTGTCGAAGACATAAGCAGGGACATTTGCATGGAGTTCGGCCTCGACAAGTGCCGCTGTGTCCATCTGCTGAAAGGGCAGCTTACCGAATCCGGAGGTTACGAGGTCTATGACGGCGAGTTCATAGGAGACATGGTTCGTGGCGAATCCTATAAATATCTTGGATTCCGACAGCTCACCGGGATTCGCCACTCCGACATCAAGACGGAGCTGCGAGACAAGTTCTTGAGTCGAGTGAACTGTGTCCTGAGGACTTTCCTCAACGCGGGGAACAAGGTACGCGCGATCAACACATTCGCGGTTTCCCTGCTGACCTTCAGTTTTGGTGTAGTCAAATGGAGCAAAACTGACCTAGAGGACCTTGAGAGGAGGATGAGGAAAGCATTTAAAGAGGCCGGAATGCACCATCCTCAATCGGCACTGGAGAGAGTTTCACTGCCACGCAAAGAAGGGGGACTTGGAATAGTCGACATATCTGCACTGTGTGTTGCCCAGGTACGACAACTGCGCGAGTACTTCGCAGAACGCGCCAACCAAAACGCGCTATACCGGGCTGTCTGCGCCGCCGACAGAGGATACAGCGCTCTGCACTTGGCGCAAGCGGAGTACCAACTCAACTGCAATCTGCAGACAGTGGAGGAGAAGATTGCAGCTTGGAAGCAGAAGGCAGTGCATGGTGCCCACCCCCATCAACTGGACCGGCCACACGTCGACAAGGCCGCATCTAATCTGTGGCTAACGCGTGGTGAACTCTCTTCAGTAGTAGAAGCCGACATGATAGCCATCCAGGACAGGATAATGCCGACGAGAAACTGCAGGCGGTACGTCTGGCATCAAGACGTTGATGACATTTGCCGGATGTGTCATCAACCAGGTGAAAACATAGAGCACATTATGGGAGGCTGTCCCGTTTTGGCCAACGCAGCCTACACCGAGCGCCACAACAACGTGGCCCGTATTGTTCATCGACAACTGGCGCTCCAATGTGCTCTACTGGAAGACAACGTACCAAACTACCGGTACCTGCCTGCACCTGTCCTGGAAAATGACCGTTTCAAGCTGTACTGGGATCGCACTGTTCTGACCGACCTCTCGATCCACCACAACCGGCCAGATATAATGGTTTACGACAAGAGCGACCGCAAAGTCACCATCATCGATGTCGCTATTCCACTGAACCAGAATCTGGAGGAGACCCACGGTCGCAAAATCTGCAAGTACCGACCATTGGCCGTGGAGCTCAAGGAACTGTGGGGGCTAAGGGAGGTCCCAAGAATTGTTCCAGTCGTTCTCTCTGGAACTGGAATTGTCCCGAAGACACTTCTGGAAGCGCTAAAGGTGTTGAATATGGAGAAGGAATTGGCCGGCATCCAAAAGTCGGTCATCCTTAGCACCTGCGCGATTGTCCGACAATTTCTCGGTCAGGACTGAAACAGCACGAGCATGCAGATACGTGCATTCCGCAGAGCCTAGTCCCCCTTTGGCATGAAGCCCGGGGGCAGGTGAAAATTCTGGCTAGGTTCGCCTAGTTAAGAAGTGAGATAAGTCTGCCAAAAAAAAAACCTGGTTTGGTTCTCAATTTTGGTTGGTTTGGTTCTTTGGTCAAAAAATTGGTTCTCAAATGGGGATCAACACTAGGGTAGGAGCCTACCTGTTGGTCTCAAATGTTCCTATCTCACGCCTCCACGAAGATCATATGACGACATTTTTAGATCGGGCGTGAACTGGAAACACACACCTGGTCTTGGCTCCGAGAACGGGTGTCGAAAGTGGCTAAGTGAGGGGGTGCGAGCGAGTCAGAGCGCTATATCTCTCCCGGGGAAGGCCTCCCGGGTCATGGAGGCCTTGCCAACCCGCTGTCTCCCGGGCAAAGGAGATACACCCAGACAATGGAGCTAAGGTCAAGACGAATACTACGAATGCGATCACCCGAGGAGGGTCCCCGAACTGGAGCTGGTCCTGGAACGGGCGTAAGAGCGAGCGGCCAGCGGCTGGAGGGCGATGTGCAAGAGCGGGCCACCAGCCGGGTTCAACCCGAAGAGCTACCGCCACACGGAAACAGCAGCCATCGACATCACCAACGAAACGCTGCGCCTACGAGGCGTGTTGCGACTGTCAGACGACAGTCGTCCACACTTGTGGGTACTACTAGGCGACGGATCATGTGGACACACGAAATGAACGAATTCGTGATCCGCGCCTATTACATCTGCACTGCTTTGGAGACGGACATGAGCGGTCGCCCTCGAATACTCGCAATGTTCGAGGAAGCGTATCCAGAGTTCGTCGGGAGGCTTGACCAAAACGCGATGAACGCGAGGCGTAGAGCGATTGTACGCAACAATATGCTCTCCCAAACGCAAGTCGACGAGATCAAGCAGCAGGTGCAGAGAGAACTAAGCTCCAGAACAAGCAGAGCAAGCGATGTGTCGAGACGAAGTTCAGTACGGCTGAGCAATTCATTCGCGAGTGGGGCACGCGAATCAGCACCAGTGGAGGCCACAGTACAACAACCCTCTGAGCCGGAAGATCCACAGCCAGATCAACAACTACTACGCGATCTGGTCTTCCATTACGACGAGGCGATCTCACAGTTCCGCGACACGGACCCTTTGTCGCGCCCCAGGATCCCGAAGTTGCAGCATTCCCGCAGGCTGACAAGTGCAGTAAAGCTCATGAACGAGCACGTTCTTCCGCTGCACTTGGTTGATGCTGAGAACATGGAGGAGCTGCAACTGAAAGTTTACTGTGCTGCTGTGGCGACCGCCAAAAGTTTAGGATACCGTATTAGGCCAAGAGGCGGACTGCTCCAACATCTCCGTGAAAGGCGTGAGCCTCCATGGCGAAGGAGATTGGAGCAACGGATCCTAAACAAGCGCGCCGCAATTGGAAGACTGATGGCGTACAAAAGAGGCAGCAGATCGGTGAAATTATGTCGCCAAGTTGCTGTGATCGTGCGGCCTACTGAACTTCGCCAGCTGGGAGCTCACCAGCTGACGGAAAAACTCGACACACTGGTACAGCAATTGAGCGTCCTTACAAAACGGCTGAAACGTTACTCTGACTCTGCAAAGCGCCAGGAACAAAATCGGATGTTCAGAGATAACGAGAAAGCGTTCTACGACCACATTAGCGACGAGAAGCCCGACTACCGCGAAGGTTTGCCAGATATTAGCGATGTGACGAACTTCTGGGCTGGTATTTGGGAGACCCCAGTAGCAAATGTGGTTAAGACGGGAGGAGGAGAGTTGTGGTGAAATTGGAGAGATGCCAGCTATCATCGTCGGAGAGAACGATGTCCGCGAAGCCTCGCGGTACCTGAGGAACTGGGCAGCACCGGGCCCCGATGGTGTCCAGAACTTTTGGCACAAGAAGCTGACCGTCGCACATCCAAAGATAGCTGAGTGCTTCAACAAGGTGCTACGTGACCCACACAACCTTCCTGAATTCGCCACCCGTGGCGTCACCTTCCTCCTCCCGAAAGACAGCAACACATTGAACCCATCAAAGTACAGACCGATAACGTGCCTATCGAGTCTGTACAAAATACTGAGCAGCATAATTACCGCCAAAGTTTCTGCTCACTGCGAACAGCATCACATCATCGCAGAAGAGCAGAAAGGATGCAGGAAAAATACGCATGGCTGCAAAGACCAGGCCATCATCGACGCAGCCATAGTCGGCCAGGCGGTATATAACCAGCGGAACCTAAGTATGGCCTACATCGATTACAGGAAGGCTTATGACTCCATACCTCACTCGTTTCTCGTCCGGGTATTGGAGCTCTACAAAATTGATCCCGTCGTCGTTAGGTTCCTGCAGCATGCGATGAGGCAGTGGAGTACGTCTCTGCACCTCAGTGATGGGGAAAATGTGTTGCAGTCTAGAACGCTGCAGATAAAGAGGGGGATATTCCAAGGCGACTCTTTCAGCCCGCTTTGGTTTTGTCTGGCACTGAACCCCCTCAGTAGGACGCTCAATAGAAACGGTCATGGCTATAAAATAAGGTATGGCGACGGCGCCCACGAAGAAGTGACCCATACCTTCTACATGGATGATCTCAAGGTCTACGCTGATTCACGTCAGCGTCTAGGTGTAGCTATCCGGGTTGTCGAAGACATAAGCAGGGACATCTGCATGGAGTTCGGCCTTGACAAGTGCCGCTGTGTCCATATGCTGAAAGGGCAGCTTACCGAATCCGGAGGTTACGAGGTCTATGACGGCGAGTTCATAAGAGACATGGTTCGTGGCGAATCCTATAAATATCTTGGATTCCGACAGCTCACCGGGATTCGTCACTCCGACATCAAGACGGAGCTGCGAGACAAGTTCTTGAGTCGAGTGAACTGTGTCCTGAGGACTTTCCTCAACGCGGGGAACAAGGTACGCGCGATCAACACATTCGCGGTTCCCCTGCTGACCTTCAGTTTTGGTGTAGTCAAATGGAGCAAAACTGACCTAGAGGACCTTGAGAGGAGGATGAGGAAAGCATTTAAAGAGGCCGGAATGCACCATCCTCAATCGGCACTGGAGAGAGTTTCACTGCCACGCAAAGAAGGGGGACTTGGAATAGTCGACATATCTGCACTGTGTGTTGCCCAGGTACGACAACTGCGCGAGTACTTCGCAGAACGCGCCAACCAAAACGCGCTATACCGGGCTGTCTGCGCCGCCGACAGAGGATACAGCGCTCTGCACTTGGCGCAAGCGGAGTACCAACTCAACTGCAATCTGCAGACAGTGGAGGAGAAGATTGCAGCTTGGAAGCAGAAGGCAGTGCATGGTGCCCACCCCCATCAACTGGATCGGCCACACGTCGACAAGGCCGCATCTAATCTGTGGCTAACGCGTGGTTAACTCTCTTCAGTAGTAGAAGCCGACATGATAGCCATCCAGGACAGGATAATGCCGACGAGAAACTGCAGGCGGTACGTCTGGCATCAAGACGTTGATGACATTTGCCGGATGTGCCATCAACCAGGTGAAAACATAGAGCACATTATGGGAGGCTGTCCCGTTTTGGCCAACGCAGCCTACACCGAGCGCCACAACAACGTGGCCCGTATTGTTCATCGACAACTGGCGCTCCAATGTGCTCTACTGGAAGACAACGTACCAAACTACCGGTACCTGCCTGCACCTGTCCTGGAAAATGACCGTTTCAAGCTGTACTGGGATCGCACTGTTCTGACCGACCTCTCGATCCACCACAACCGTCCAGATATAATGGTTTACGACAAGAGCGACCGCAAAGTCACCATCATCGATGTCGCTATTCCACTGAACCAGAATCTGGAGGAGACCCACGGTCGCAAAATCTGCAAGTACCGACCATTGGCCGTGGAGCTCAAGGAACTGTGGGGGCTAAGGGAGGTCCCAAGAATTGTTCCAGTCGTTCTCTCTGGAACTGGAATTGTCCCGAAGACACTTCTGGAAGCGCTAAAGGTGTTGAATATGGAGAAGGAATTGGCCGGCATCCAAAAGTCGGTCATCCTTAGCACCTGCGCGATTGTCCGACAATTTCTCGGTCAGGACTGAAACAGCACGAGCATGCAGATACGTGCATTCCGCAGAGCCTAGTCCCCCTTTGGCATTCAGAAGCCCGGGGGCAGGTGAAAATTCTGGCTAGGTTCGCCTAGTTAAGAAGTGAGATAAGTCTGCCTAAAAAAAAAAAAAGTTCTCAAATGGGGATCAACACTAGGGTAGGAGCCTACCTGTTGGTCTCAAATGTTCCTATCTCACGCCTCCACGAAGATCATATGACGACATTTTTAGATCGGGCGTGAACTGGAAACACACACCTGGTCTTGGCTCCGAGAACGGGTGTCGAAAGTGGCTAAGTGAGGGGGTGCGAGCGAGTCAGAGCGCTATATCTCTCCCGGGGAAGGCCTCCCGGGTCATGGAGGCCTTGCCAACCCGCTGTCTCCCGGGCAAAGGAGATACACCCAATAAAATGGAGCTACGATCACGAAGAATAATTAGAATGCGATCACCCGAGGAGGGTCCCCGAACTGGAGCTGGTCCTGGAACGGGCGTAAGAGCGAGCGGCCAGCGGCTGGAGGGCGATGTGCAAGAGCGGGCCACCAGCCGGGTTCAACCCGAAGAGCTACCGCCACACGGAAACAGCAGCCATCGACATCACCCAAGAAACGCTGCGCCTACGAGACGTGTTGCGACTGCCAGACGACAGTCGTCCACACTTGTGGGTACCACTAGGCGCCGGATCATGTGGACACACGAAATGAATGAATTCGTGATCCGCGCCTATTACATCTGCACTGCTTTGGAGACGGACATGAGTGGTCGCCCTCGAATACTAACAATGTTCGAGGAAGCGTATCCAGAGTTCGTTGGGAGGCTTGATCAGAACGCGATGAACGCGAGGCGTAGAGCGATAGTACGCAACAACATGCTCTCCCAAACGCAAATCGACGAGATCAAGCAGCAGGTGCAGAGAGAAATAAGCTCCAGGAACAACAGAGCAAGCGATGTGTCGAGACGAAGTTCAGTACGGCTGAGCAATTCATTCGCGAGTGGGGCACGCGAATCAGCACCAGTGGAGGCCACAGTACAACAACCCCCTGAGCCGGAAGACCCACAGCCAGATCAACAACTACTACGCGATCTGGTCTTCCACTACGACGAGGCGATCTCACAGTTCCGCGACACAGACCCATTGTCGCGCCCCAGGATCCCGAAGTTGCAGCATTCCCGCAGGCTGACAAGTGCAGTAAAGCTCATGAACGAGCACGTTCTTCCGCTGCACTTGGTTGATGCTGAGAACATGGAGGAGCTGCAACTGAAAGTTTACTGCGCTGCTGTGGCGACCGCCAAAAGTTTAGGATACCGTATTAGGCCAAGAGGCGGACTGCTCCAACATCTCCGTGAAAGGCGTGAGCCTCCATGGCGAAGGAGATTGGAGCAACGGATCCTGAACAAGCGCGCCGCAATTGGAAGACTGATGGCGTACAAAAGAGGCAGCAGATCGGTGAAATTATGTCGCCAAGTTGCTGTGATCGTGCGGCCTACTGAACTTCGCCAGCTGGGAGCTCACCAGCTGACGGAAAAACTCGACACACTGGTACAGCAATTGAGCGTCCTTACAAAACGGCTGAAACGTTACTCTGACTCTGCAAAGCGCCAGGAACAAAATCGGATGTTCAGAGATAACGAGAAAGCGTTCTACGACCACATTAGCGACGAGAAGCCCGACTACCGCGAAGGTTTGCCAGATATTAGCGATGTGACGAACTTCTGGGCTGGTATTTGGGAGACCCCAGTGGAACATCGCGACGGGCAAATGTGGTTAAGACGGGAGGAGGAGAGTTGTGGTGAAATTGGAGAGATGCCAGCTATCATCGTCGGAGAGAACGATGTCCGCGAAGCCTCGCGGTACCTGAGGAACTGGGCAGCACCGGGCCCCGATGGTGTCCAGAACTTTTGGCACAAGAAGCTGACCGTCGCACATCCAAAGATAGCTGAGTGCTTCAACAAGGTGCTACGTGACCCACACAACCTTCCTGAATTCGCCACCCGTGGCGTCACCTTCCTCCTCCCGAAAGACAGCAACACATTGAACCCATCAAAGTACAGACCGATAACGTGCCTATCGAGTCTGTACAAAATACTGAGCAGCATAATTACCGCCAAAGTTTCTGCTCACTGCGAACAGCATCACATCATCGCAGAAGAGCAGAAAGGATGCAGGAAAAATACGCATGGCTGCAAAGACCAGGCCATCATCGACGCAGCCATAGTCGGCCAGGCGGTTTATAACCAGCGGAACCTAAGCATGGCCTATATCGATTACAGGAAGGCTTATGACTCCATACCTCACTCGTTTCTCGTCCGGGTATTGGAGCTCTATAAAATTGATCCCGTCGTCGTTAGGTTCCTGCAGCATGCGATGAGGCAGTGGAGTACGTCTCTGCATCTCAGTGATGGGGAAAATGTGTTGCAGTCTAGAACGCTGCAGATAAAGAGGGGGATATTCCAAGGCGACTCTTTCAGCCCGCTTTGGTTTTGTCTGGCACTGAACCCCCTCAGTAGGACGCTCAATAGAAACGGTCATGGCTATAAAATAAGGTATGGCGACGGCGCCCACGAAGAAGTGACCCATACCTTCTACATGGATGATCTCAAGGTCTACGCTGATTCACGTCAGCGTCTAGGTGTAGCTATCCGGGTTGTCGAAGACATAAGCAGGGACATCTGCATGGAGTTCGTCCTCGACAAGTGCCGCTGTGTCCATCTGCTGAAAGGGCAGCTTACCGAATCCGGAGGTTACGAGGTCTATGACGGCGAGTTCATAAGAGACATGGTTCGTGGCGAATCCTATAAATATGTTGGATTCCGACAGCTCACCGGGATTCGCCACTCCGACATCAAGACGGAGCTGCGAGGCAAGTTCTTGAGTCGAGTGAACTGTGTCCTGAGGACTTTCCGCAACGCGGGGAACAAGGTACGCGCGATCAACACATTCGCGGTTCCCCTGCTGACCTTCAGTTTTGGTGTAGTCAAATGGAGCAAAACTGACCTAGAGGACCTTGAGAGGAGGATGAGGAAAGCATTTAAAGAGGCCGGAATGCACCATCCTCAATCGGCACTGGAGAGAGTTTCACTGCCACGCAAAGAAGGGGGACTTGGAATAGTCGACATATCTGCACTGTGTGTTGCCCAGGTACGACAACTGCGCGAGTACTTCGCAGAACGCGCCAACCAAAACGCGCTATACCGGGCTGTCTGCGCCGCCGACAGAGGATACAGCGCTCTGCACTTGGCGCAAGCGGAGTACCAACTCAACTGCAATCTGCAGACAGTGGAGGAGAAGATTGCAGCTTGGAAGCAGAAGGCAGTGCATGGTGCCCACCCCCATCAACTGGACCGGCCACACGTCGACAAGGCCGCATCTAATCTGTGGCTAACGCGTGGTGAACTCTCTTCAGTAGTAGAAGCCGGCATGATAGCCATCCAGGACAGGATAATGCCGACGAGAAACTGCAGGCGGTACGTCTGGCATCAAGACGTTGATGACATTTGCCGGATGTGTCATCAACCAGGTGAAAACATAGAGCACATTATGGGAGGCTGTCCCGTTTTGGCCAACGCAGCCTACACCGAGCGCCACAACAACGTGGCCCGTATTGTTCATCGACAACTGGCGCTCCAATGTGCTCTACTGGAAAACAACGTACCAAACTACCGGTACCTGCCTGCACCTGTCCTGGAAAATGACCGTTTCAAGCTGTACTGGGATCGCACTGTTCTGACCGACCTCTCGATCCACCACAACCGGCCAGATATAATGGTTTACGACAAGAGCGACCGCAAAGTCACCATCATCGATGTCGCTATTCCACTGAACCAGAATCTGGAGGAGACCCACGGTCGCAAAATCTGCAAGTACCGACCATTGGCCGTGGAGCTCAAGGAACTGTGGGGGCTAAGGGAGGTCCCAAGAATTGTTCCAGTCGTTCTCTCTGGAACTGGAATTGTCCCGAAGACACTTCTGGAAGCGCTAAAGGTGTTGAATATGGAGAAGGAATTGGCCGGCATCCAAAAGTCGGTCATCCTTAGCACCTGCGCGATTGTCCGACAATTTCTCGGTCAGGACTGAAACAGCACGAGCATGCAGATACGTGCATTCCGCAGAGCCTAGTCCCCCTTTGGCATTCAGAAGCCCGGGGGCAGGTGAAAATTCTGGCTAGGTTCGCCTAGTTAAGAAGTGAGATAAGTCTGCCAAACATAAAAAAAAAATTGTCATCGGTAGAGGTCCCCCGTAATGCTTTCATTCGGTTTTAGCAGCTCATAGTAAACCACACCCAGCTGGTCCCACCAAATAGACAGCATAACCTTCTGGCCGTGAATATTCCACGCGGCCGTCGATGTTGATGCATAGCTGGGGTATTCACACGTTGCCCAACGTTTTGTCGTAATGGACCCACTTTTCATCGCCAGTAACGATTCGATGCAAAAAAAACTCTTTCTTTTATGCAGTTAGAGCAGTTGTTCGCACATGAAAAAACGGCGTTTGACGTCTCGTGGCTTCAATTCATACGGCACCCAATGTCCTTTATCCACCAAAATGCGATGACTTTCCGCAGCTTTTTTCTTCATATTGAAATAATGAAGTAACACTCCCCGTAAAAACACTCTCGTTGGTACGAAATTCGACATAATCGAAGTGGCAAAAAACTATTTAGTTTACGCTTCAACTTTTTGACATATACTGGAAAAGTCGCGCAATAACAGTAGCTTTCCAACGAATGTCTGGAAATTTGATTCACTGGAATAATAATCAAGTTACGCCATCTGTTGTAAAACCGAAGAAACTTACCGGTACACATAATATATAAAACGAAAGCCAAATAGAGGCGTTTATCAAATCATAGCTAGATCAGGTATTAATAATAAATTGAGTAACTGTGAATCATGCTGTCATTTTTCAAACACAAAGCTCAGAAGGATGAAACTTTATTGAAAATCGCATTCGACAAAATACGTGATACGGTATAACTAAATTCTTTATTTGATGGTGCTTGCGAATCGTCTGATCGTTCGCAGCATACTTTCGGCCTGTGTGTTGGTGGAGTCACGTAGCAGGGCAATCACTTCCGCTACTCCACCCGGAGGAGCACCACTCGGACGTTTCGCGAGAATGGCCTGAATAGCCCCGGCACAAGCACCACGTTTACCTTCCCAGTACTCCGGATTAGGATCCAACTTCTCGAGGGTATCGAATGCCTTCGCAGCGACCCAGAACTCACCGACCCGATAACTGTCGTTCGCCACAAGTTGCAGTAAGGCGAACGCTTCCGGAGTTGAGTCCTTGGTGAGAAATATATTCCACGCTTGGTCGGCATGACCCGAGTGAATGTGGCACTTGGCCAGTACCATGGCGTAGGTGTTGTCTGTTTTGATCGTGATGTCGTGGATCTGAAGCAATAGCTCTTCGGCTTCCTTGTAATATCCGGTGGCAGCTTTAGCCTGAGCGTAGTTGTAGTTAAACACATCATCATTAACAAAGTAGCTTCGAATAGAGTTCAGATATACTAGGACCTCTTCGAACTGGCCGTACAGGAAAAAGGCTGACGCCATGCTCTGACGTCCCGGTATGGTGTCACACTCAGAGGCCGACCCACCTACCAGATGAAGACACTGCTGTGCATTCTTCAAATGTTCCTTCGATCCAGTCTCTTGACCCAACGAGGCATGTACTACCCCTTTCAATATATACTCCTGTGGAACCGATGGTTGAACTTCTTTCATCAACTGGTGTGCTTCCTGGATTTCCCCACGACGCAGATGATGAATCGCTAGATTCAATCGAGCTTCGGGTACGATGTCAATTAGTTGCGGCAGAACCTGAAGTGCCCCTTCTCCACTGCGGAACACTACCAAATTGTGCTTTATCAAATCCGCTCCAAATGTTCCATTATCAACGATATTCTTTATCTCCTGCTCCGCAGCGCGTCCATTGAACAAACGGAAACGATTACAAGCCTTCAGGTTGATGGCAATCGTACTATCTGGATGATGATTCAAATACAAGTCCAAAACCTCCTGCGATATGTCATAATAATCTAGTTTGTAGTAGCAAATGGCAATGTAAACATTTAACGCTATCAAATCCTTGTTGTCCAGTAGTACTCTTTTGTAGATATCAATTGCTTCCTGGTAATGCGACCGTAGATAGTGCATTCCGGCTAGACTCAGTTGGTCCTCTACGACATCTCGCAGCGAACCATGCAGCTCCATCAGCCGATCCTCCTCCCCGAGCTTGTGGGCCAAATGGAAAAGTAGCCGAATTTTCAGCGGGCTTTCCAGTAGCTCTTCTACCAACTTCTGAGCCTCGTCATACATTCCCAGATAGAACATACATACACAAATGTTCAATGCAACGTCTCCCAATGTACGATCATCAGCATACATTTTTTCGTACTGCTGCAGGGCTTCTTTGTAGTCTCCGATATGAAAATTACAGAAGGCTACCCACAGGTCCTTCAACTGTTCCGACACTTCATCGTAGTCTTTCGAGTACTAGGGGAAAATCGAACATAGTGCGAATATCAAAACAATTAGTGAAATAATGCGCCATTACCTGCAGCACAGTTTTCGCTCCTACGTAGTCCCGTTTCTGCAGAAAATCTTCGAAAGTCGGAACGACCGCCGTCTTGGTGCTGTTTGAACCGGCCGAATTGCGGCTACCTTTAGCCGATTCCGATTTGGTGCGAGATAGAATCTGTAATAATGTGTTATAATGTCACAATCTAAAAAGTTACAGTTGAAAAAAGGATATTATTCTTCTCACCATGATGAATCTTTCTCGATGTGTAGCAATGATTTCCGGACTGGAAGGGTCGCTAGCAAACGACCACTAATGTTAGGCCCAATTCCGATGCTTAGCAACGAAGATGCAGCGCATGCGAATTGAAATCGATCAATCCGAACGGTTGTTTACGTTGACGAATATGTATCGGGCCGAATCAGAGTACGAGAATTACAAACAATTTAATTCTTATACTGCTGTTAGAATCCGAAGAATTACTTATATTCTTCAGATGCTCATTCTACAACCTTTTTCTCATCTTACGAGGTGTGGCCATTGAAAAACGAAACTGGCGCTGAATCCAATTTATTTTGATTTTATATACATTTACTTGTTATCGTCCCTCTAAATCTTTTTCCCAGCTTCTTCAAAACATATATCTTTTCTTTTTTACAGATCCATTCGATTCTAATCTTGATCATTATAATGCAGATTGAAAAAAATTAAACCCGATACTTTGAAAAAATATTAAAGAAAACTCATAATTTTACTTCAACAAGATTTGCGATTTGCGTGTGCGATTTTTCGTATTCAATCTGCACCATTACATAAAATGTTTATACAACCGAAGGAATCAAACAGCTCGGACAACACCTAGGAACACCTGATTTCAATGAGATTGAGATATTGTCACGAACGATGATTGCCGAAAAATCTCGTAAAATTCCTGCTAGGGTAATACAATTCTGTGTAATGATCTGCAAATAATTGTCTGTCCGCTATTGAGTTTATGTGTACAATACTTTTTACGGCGACAATTGGTCGACGAAAGAACATCAATGAGTTTTTTATGGCCACAATTTTATTATACACATAAACCGAAACCAGAGATGGACGCCATAAATTATCACCCTTTGCTTGATGAGATATTTTCTTCGTTCAAAACGAGCGAATTTTCTGATCGATGTTTCACATGCGGATCATTGAAGCACGTTTCCATTGCAATTGCTATCGAATCATATTCGGTGTAAATTTATAAACAAATTCCAGAAGAATGTCCACACAAATTGGGATGAGAAGGGACTAATTTTGTCGCCAAAAATTCTAACGTTCAATATATTTGCAATGAAACGTAGCAATAACCAAAGGCATCTACATTTCCTGAAAGATACCCAAACGTGACAAAATTTCGGATTTTCGTCCCGTGCCCGTTCTGAAGTTGGAATAGCGCTCGAACGGGAGGAAAGCAACAAATTATGAATTGCTGTTCAGTATCGATTTTGACACAGCATATTTTCTATTGCTTCGTTAGCATCATTTGACTCTAATGGACCGGTATGATTGAAAATTAATAGGTATCAAAGCAGACAATTTCAGCATGTTATGTGGCGTTTCCCTTGATTATTTATGTTCACTGCATGAATATACGGACCCATTTTTGTTGTCTCCTGTTTTCATGCAGGCCAAAAACCCACGGGACAAGTGTAATCAGAGTATAAAACATATAGGTGGGGTTCCCGGGAAAAAATGCTTCACTTGTGAGAGAGTTATTAGCGTTTAAAGTGCTCTTTGTGCAGATACCAGCATATCGAGCTGAGAGGACACCTTCATTAAAGAAGAGTCGATTTTACCACAATGTGACATGAAATTCAATTACAGTGGAAATTTTGAACATGCCGAGAAGTGAAAGCGCAACCCAGGTTCAGAGGAATTATTGCACTTCATCAATTATATAATCGGTACTTGAAGTGGATGGAAGCTGTTTACCCGTTGTTATTAACATGGATATTTAAATTCAAGAGATTACGCAATTATGAATATTAAGCTACGGTCCTATATTTTTTCATACCAAATAGAAAAACCACAAATGCTACTTGAAACGATATCTGGCGAATAGAAAACAGCATTATATTAGGATGGGGTGAACCATTATTTCATATCAGTTGGCTGTAGTGATCGACATTCCGCAAAGTTTCACTCAATTTCAATTTCATAAATATGTTCGTTGAAAAAATTACATTTCGTCCCAACAGTATTTGCTGTACAGCTGCCGTCGTACGCATAGTTGTTCCATGTTCCCAAATCAGCAACTGAAAAAACGCTATCAAAGTTTTCTAACATATTTGTCTACCAGAAGCTTGAAGCATTTCAATTTTGCGATACACCGGGTTTTTTTTTATAAGCAATAAACTATTGTATGATGAAATGTAAAAGCTCCTCTCACTAAATCAATCAAGCTTGATTACTGGTTCAAAAATTCATGGTGGGACAGTTATGCCTAGAATATCAAAATGGGACAATTGAACTTGATGTTGTTTTTTGAAATACAGTAGAGCCCCGATTATCCACGAAATAGTCTGACTAGGTCACCGCTAATTACGAAAATCGCGGATAACACGATAAACGACTAAAAATGAGATGCTGTTGTATACGCACCTACTGTCAAAGGTATTGCACCTAGCATCGACGATGAAATAATTTTTTTTTAATAAAGAAGGTTCCGTCTCATTCCCCTACATAGGTTTGAGTAGGTCGGTTGTCTATTTGATAATTAATTATTACATAACCAGTTTTTACAAATAAAAACGAACTGTTTTAATTTGCAGATATGAAATCACCTCTTTGTGATATCGGTATTTCACTTAGTTTCGTCTATTCAAAAGTTTCTTCGGACATGTTTGTAAGAAGTCACAGCAAATCAGCAAAAGTTTAGTCAAATCTCAAGAAGAAACGCTTGCTGTCCCGTCAAACTATCCCATAGCATTTTCTGAGTTCATTGTAACCTGACTGCCAAAATTGTCGAGTCTTCAGATTAATCGAGCATTTGACCCGTTGGATCAATTTCAGGTTGTAGCCTGAAACGATTAGGTCGTTTCATGAAAATTTCAAATTGAGTTACGCCTAATGTTAGATATCAGACCACGAATAGAATCAGACGCTCAGAATAATCGATCAAGAACTTAGTAGTCCTCGACGAAAATTCTAGATTAGAGAATGCCTAAAGATTCGGAAGTAGAGACAGAAATATAAAAAAAAATACTAGAAGATTCGAAAGGTTTCGCAATCGGAAAGAACAGAGGAATCAACCTTTCCATTCTGAGCCGCCGAGCGAAGAAGTTCAATTTTGGTGAAAACGAGTGAAATTATTTTGAGTAGTTTTTTTGAAGTAACAGTAAAAATAGTTTCAAAACGTTTCGAGTATTAAGTTTTGATTATTTCCAGATATTTTCGGAGTGATTTGAATAGAAAAATCAATAAATCGTGAGTTGCGCGATTATTCAAATCAAGTAGAAGTGAGTTTATTGTTTGCTATAAAGACGCTTTTGTTCACTGTAAAATTTTATTTAGGACAATTGTACAATTGAGTACAATCAATTAGTATAACTAAAAGTTAGTGCAGCAGTGTGCTTTGCACCCAGTAAAACGGAGGTAAATTTTTATTAAAGCAACATTGGTTGAATGATTTTATAATAATGAAAGGCAATTTATACAGCCTTGGTGGCTCCGTGTACAGATTACAGTTACGTGCCCGAGTCCTAGTAGGGACTGTGCTTGCGTTCCGGCGATCAGCCATCGCTGTGAGATCTTGGTGCTACGGTAAATCCCCCGGAGTGGTCTATCGCCTCGTGGTTGCGTACCACTATAGACCATTCTGGAGCGCGTTGGTCAACGGAAGGGAAGCTCGGCCCCGTGTGAGTCGCACGCTACACGCGACCCTACTCCAACACGGTAAGCTCAGGACGGGAAAGTCCACCAACGCCAGCGAGATTTACCGGAACTCACGTCGGTGGGAGTTTTGGTGTCGGAGCGGAATAAATCATCACGCTGCTCCACCATTTGAAAACCCCATCGTTGCTGCACGGGTGAGCTCATCCCGGTATTAAAACATCAATTAGAGTGAGTACCCTGAAACAGAACGCTATATAACGGACCACCACCACAGTCACGCGTAAAACGACACCAATTAGTAGGGACAAAACATTGTGTTAGTAGGAGAATCATAGAGTTAGGAAAACACGTAAAGTAAAGAGTGACGTCACAAGCAATTTGGAATTGTTGGGAAAAGGAGTTAGGTGTTTGACGAAAATAAGAAACAAAGAATCGGAAAATTTCTGGAAAAGTTTTGGTTAATTTTTTTTATTAAAATATTAGCGGTTGGTTTTAAAATTAGTAACATTTTCTTATTTAGGGTCGGTTAGAGAGAAAGATTGGGTTCCTCAAAACGACAGAGAAACTTTTCGAAATTTTCGTCAGCAAATTGGGAAGTGTGGCAAGCCGCAATTTGAAGGAGGATACTGTAGCGAGGCCTACGGTACGCGCTAGTCCGGGCAACAATCACTCCGAATCCCGACAGAGGACCTTGGTCCTCTGGCGCAAAAGTCGGCGATTTTAAAAGGCTCGCACTGCACCCCCCTTACAAGCCTGAAATCGCTATTGAGCCTGCTTTACTCGACAACACTCGTTCACTCGATCTTAAACGAACCCCAATCATAGCTGTGCTCCTTTTTAACGAAACTAACATATCCAATTCCACAATAAGAAAAAACTCCACTATGTTCCAATCGCTATCACAATTCAGATTTCTCATGTCTGCATATTCACGCGCGTGCTCAAACTTATGTAGACTACTTTCTATTTTCTTTTTTTCTCTTTTTATTTCTATAATCATACAAAAAAAATCATTCATTATCATTGAGACGAAGATGGCAGTTCATTCTTTCATACACATACACAAACACGATTCGTTATAAAACAACTTCGTTACTCACAATTCAACCATTTAAATTACTTTTTTGATATGTGAAATACACTGTCGTTTAAAATCCACTAATGTGGTTGCTCTTTAATGTGCCTAGGCATCGAATTGAAATTAGTTACATCGTTAAAAAATAGGGAGTTATGTGACACTCTACTTAAGAAGTTAGGTGTTCGTGCTTCGTCTGCATTTCTAGTATTATAACTATTAATATCACTTCCTCTTTCAATTCGATTACACAAATATCGAGGCAGCAATCCATTTATAATTTTGAAAACGAACACCATGGTTAAATATACAATCCTTTGCTTCACAGATAGCCAATGAAGCGTGTTTAGTATGAAGGCTGAGGAAGTGAATCTATTATAATTGAATTTTATTATAATTGACAGCAAAGCAGAAGCAACGATGACAGCCGAATAAAGAAGTGGACAAACCATTGCTTTTGTCAGTCAA
Source organism: Toxorhynchites rutilus septentrionalis (assembly GCF_029784135.1). NCBI lineage: Eukaryota > Metazoa > Arthropoda > Insecta > Diptera > Culicidae > Toxorhynchites > Toxorhynchites rutilus. The sequence continues at coordinate 292,595,877 of NC_073746.1, forward strand.
TTAAAGCTATTACACAGTTGAAATCACAGGATCGTTTGTTATACACTGCGTTTCACAACTATAGAACCACTCCATTTTTCTGAGTTTCCAGTGATATGTAAGAAGTCGGTTGAACTGAAGTATACAGTGTACAATACAACAACTATCTTCATTTATAGGACTGCCCATTTGAACTTCGTGATTGGGTTCAGGCGCAAAACATTCAAAAAACTAAAATTCCAGAGGAGTTTGAGGAGTGAGACTTCTTTAAAAGATTAACGTCTATTTCACATGGATTACAACATGTTTCTAATTCGTAGGTCATCTTTATTTCTCAATCAGTTCAAATAACCCATTCGGGGTGGTTGTGATCAAGCTGCACCATGTTGTAGTGCTTTTAAGCTCTTCAAATCACTCATACTGCTTGTAAGCTGCATCTACCATTCGTACGATCACTGGGGAAGCTAACCCCATGGGTTTCACTATCTCAAGGAGAACTTCTATGATAAAAATAAATTAAACTTGAATAGAATTTTTTCATACTGGAAGGACTTACGGAACGTGTCAGGTAATTTTTCAACTCGTAACTTTGCAGGCGACAGCTTGATGATTTGAGGAAAATGTTTTCAAAAAGGCCTGGTTCAGATAACTTTTCATCAACACGAATGTAAAGGGTGTGTCACATCAAATTGCATCACGGAAAAAACGCTGCAGAAATTTAATTTTTAGGAATTATATCTTCAGCTTTCGCTTATAATCAGAAAAGAGTGTATAGATCACGTTGGCCATGCTTCACTGTCAATTTTTCGTAAATTTGGAAAAATGTCGTCGAACAAAAAAGAGCGTCGTGAATTAATCCTGTGCACTCATTTCGAGAATCCGGAGTTGTCACATCGGTACATCGGTAAGATGCTGGGAATCGTCCAATCCACGGTCAGCAGAATACTAAAACGATACTTCGAGAACCTAACCATCGACCGGAAGGTGAAGAACGGCAAAAATGGATGCTCCGTCAGTGAAAAAGATCACAAGCGTGTAGTTAAGTAGTTTAGACGTGATCCGAGAAGTTCGGTCCGGGATGTCGTCAATAAGCTGAATTTGTCAAGTTCATTCGTCCAGCGGACCAAGCAGCGGGAGGGCCTGCGTACATACAAGGTTCAGAAGGCTCCTAACCGCGACGAAAGGCAAAACATGAACGGGAAGACGCGAGCCCGGAAGCTGTACACCGAAATGCTGACGAAGCCGCATTGCCTGGTAATGGACGACGAAACCTACGTCAAAGCGGACTTTCGTCAGCGGCCGGGCCTGTTGTTCTTCTCCGCAGAGGACAAATTCAGCGTTCCGGAGGAGATTCACAAGCAGAAACTATCCAAGTTTGCCAAAAAGTACATGGTGTGGCAAGCGATCTGCTCTTGCGGAAAGCGAAGCGCCCCCTTCGTGATGACCGGCACGGTAAACGGGCAGGTTTACCTTAAGGAGTGCCTACAGAAGCGCTTACTACCACTATTGAAGCAGCACGAGGGCCCGACCATCTTCTGGCCGGATCTCGCTTCGTGCTATTCAAAGGACGTGTTGGAGTGGTACGAAGCCAACGGGGTCACCTTCGTGCCAAAGGAAATGAACCCGCCCAACGTGCCGGAGCTTCGCCCAATAGAGAAATATTGGGCGATTATGAAGCAGGCCCTCCGGAAGAACCCAAAAGTTGTCAAATCGGAGGCGGACTTCAAGAGAAAATTGATTTCTTTTAAAAAAAAACTACAACCTGACGTTGTACAGAACCTTATGGACGGGGTAAAGAGGAAGGTGCGAGCATACGGGCTTGGGCTCGAAGTATGAATAAAAAGAAAATGCCAAAAGTTGTTTAATAGTTTTTATTTTACTGTCTAAAATTTTCAAAAGGATCGGTCTACTGGGCGAATTTCTACAGCGTTTTTTCCGTGATGCAATTTGATGTGACACACCCTTTACATTCAGAAATGCAATGAAGTACTTCAGTATCATTTACTTTTGTTTTTTCATCAAAAACACCGTGATAATTGGGGCATCAATTCGCAAAATCCGGAAAGTTATGGTATTGTTTCATGAATAGGAGCTTCATATTCTGGACTGGTCAGCTTGTTTACCAAATCAAAACCCTGTCAAGAACTTATGAGGAGTGATTGTACGAATAGTAGATGCAGCTTACAAGCAGTATGAGTGATTTGAAGAGCTTAAACGAGCAGTATCCTCTGCGTAGAACAAGATACACAGTACAACATGGTGCAGTTTGGTCGAAACCACCCCGAATAGGTTATTTGAACTGATTGAGAACTAAAGATGACCTACGAATTAGAAACTTGTTGTAATTCATATGAAATAGACGTTAATTTATTAATGGAGTGAGAGTTTTTCTATTTAGTTCTACAGTTATGAAACACTGGAATTTTAGCTTTTTGAATGTTTTGCGCCTGAACTCAATAATGATGTTCAAATGGGCAGTCTTATAAATGAAGATAGTTGTTGTATTGTACACTATATACTTCAATTCAACCGACTTCAAACATATCTCTGGAAACTCAGAAAAGTTGAGTGGTTCTATAGTTGTGAAACGCAGTGAATAATTAAAATTTATATTATTCTACTATTCTACTTAGTACTAGTGGTGTGTCTTATTCTAAAACCTACAGAAAAATTAAATAAAATAATAAAAAGTTGTATCTTAATAATATAGATTACGGACTACACGCTAGTTGATCAGTAAGTTGAAGCTAGACTAGGACTAGGAGAGTTGTGAAGGAAACTAAACGTAAGCAATTGAAATATGAAATTGGAATCACTGTAATATGAAATAAATTACAAGTAAATTGTATTCTCCATATAAAATCGGATTGTGTAATTTTTATTTCCGTCCCGGAGGATATTATTTCGGAAATCTTTATTCCTGTTGATCGAAGTTCAACAGGTGCAAACACAAAATAAAGATATTTCAGTATGAAAACTATGTTTTATCAATACACAAATAATTAAACTATCAATCTGTAAGGTCGTGTACACCGGTGAAATGCAAGTTGAACAGATTTTTTCTCGTTAGCTCTATTTCGCTGTTAATCCTACAGTCGGGTGACAGCTTTTCGAGCTGTTTGGTTCGTTTGTTGCATTCCTGATGTTTTGCTTGTGGAAACATTCCAGTGATGTTTCAAAATATGCAATTCGCCGACGTTCGAGAAATAACTCGAATCGATAATCGATTAAATTTGCTGCGCTTTTCCACTCACCGTGGTTGCCGGATATAGAACCTTCAGATTATTACTTATACAGACCACTGCCCAATTCTTTTAAGGCGGGATCCCGGTCTGGAAAATCGAAAAAATTTTGCATTTTTAGGAAGCATATGTCCCCAGAAATGTTGTCCTAAAAGGATTTCACGATATTTGATTTCTTTTGAAAGTAACATTCAAAAGTATGAAGTCACATCAAGGGATATAATATTGCTAATATTACGAATTTTTAAACGCGTTTTTTTCGAAACCATGTTTTTTCAACTGGTGGTATCGATATCTCAGGATCTTCTCGACCGATTTGGCTGAAATTTTTTTTCAGCATGTAAATATGAATTATCTAAAGCGTTACATAGCTGTTCTTTGATATTTATTTTTTCGATTTTTTATGGGCTTTCTAGACGGAGATTTTTCATAAAAAATACACATTTTTAACAAAAATGGCCGCCATTTTGGAAAATTATCGAATTTTTTAAAATCCTTATGTAACGTTTTAGGTATTGTCCTAATGTTTCAAAATATTCATTGGAATTCGTTATGCGACACCCCGTTGCTTCAGAACCGATACCACCAGGAAGGTACAGATTTTCGGACAGCATCTACCCATCCAGCTGTCAACAGCGTAATAATCACTATCCGTGCTCTCAAAAAATGGGAAATACATCTTCAAATACACCTTAAACGATAACCCAAGTACCCGAACACTTCACTTTATTCTTAACATTCCAAAAAAAATCACGAAAGTTCATTATTTTCCGACCTTCCAGCCAGGGATCCCCGTTAAGCGCAAGGACTGCGACTCTTTGGATAGTATAAAAAACACATAGGGGAAAAGGGGGGAAATTGGACCACCTAAGCAAATCGCCTAATATTTCCAAACCAATACGGCCTAAATAAAAAATGTCACATTGTATACTGAGCTACACTTGTTTTCTCTCAATAAATAATGTTCAATCATTATATAAAGCTTCAATCTACCAAATATATCATAAAATAAAAGAGATGATTTTTGGACATTAAAATTTGATGCGGGGTGATTTGGACCATCTGTGGGGTGATTTGGTCCAGTGTGTGTTTCATCGAGAAAAACATATTTATGTTTATATGAAGTATTTTGGAATAATGTTACAATCAGTAACAATGTTTTGGAATCGATACAAGGTGTCTTGGCCAGATTCCAGACCAGAAAAGTTAGATTAACACCATCTCGAATTCTGCATGAATCTTTTCACTGTTGGTCGAGCATTTTCAAACACTTTTGATGCTTGGGCAAAGAAAATCCGTTCTCGATGGTCTGCGTTGCTCTTTCAAGCTCCTCCTTCTTCCAACTGTGTCTGTCTATCCTCTTTTTGTAATTCAGCGGCATCTGGAATCAATTATACCAATGAAAAGTCTCAAACCTGTAGGACCAATTCACCCCACAGAAACGTGTCCATGTCACCCCACACAACACGCAAAAATTGTTGTGCTGCAAAAACGAACGTGCTGAGAATAGACCGAAGCAAGTACCTCCTGGTTTAAGCGGTTCTTCTACGCACCAGGGGTCCTCAGCACTTCCCGGAGCAGCACCCAACACGTCTGCTCCTATTTCGCGGTCGAGGCAACAGCCACAATCTGGCTTGCTTGCGCTTTCTGACCTGGTGGACAACATTTTAAATGCTTTAAATATAAACGACCCTCTTAAAAGCATAGTATTATGTTTGCTTCCGATTGTGAGAACATTTTTGAAAGAAAAATGTGGTTTTTTGGCAGCGTTCATTTCCCTCGATGCCTGATTCAGTGCAAGAGGTCAAGGATTTGACCACTGTAATACAGTGGAATTGCAGAAGCATTATTCCTAAACTAGATCAGTTTAAATTTTTAGTTCACAGCTCTAACTGTGATGTATTTTCTCTCTGTGAAACATGGCTTTCTTCAGCCGATGAGCTGAATTTCCACGATTTCAACATTATTCGCCTCGATCGAAATGACTCGTTTGGTGGCGTACTATTGGGGATTAAAAAATGTCACTCCTTCTATAGAGTCACTCTCCCATCGATGACAGGCATTGAAGTTGTTGCTTGCCAGACACAAATCAATGGCAAAGACCTCTGCATTGCTTCGATATATATCCCTCCCAGAACTACGGTAGGCCGCCATCAGTTCTTTGATACTATCGAGGCAATGCCGGAGCCGCGGGTAATCTTAGGTGATTTTAACTCCCATGGAACAGCATGGGGATCACTCTACGATGACAACCGTGCCACTTTGATTTATGATCTGTGCGACAACTTCAAATTGACAGTTTTGAATACTGGGGAAGCAACCAGAATAGCCAACCCTCCTGCATGGGCAAGCATGCTAGACATATCTCTATGCTCTTCTTCGTTATCCCTGGATTGCATGTGGAAGGTAATCCAAGATACCCACGGTAGTGATCACCTACCAATAATTTTATCGATCGCTAATGAATCAAGCTCTCGTGAGTCAGTCAATATTTCGTATGACCTCACGAAGAATATTGACTGGAGAACATTTGCGGAAAAAATATCTGAAGCAATTGTTTCAATGCATGAACTTCCTCCACTCGAAGAGTATAACTTTATATCGAGTTTGATTTACGAAAGCGCACTTCAAGCTCAAAAGAAACGTGTACCGGCTACCACTTGCTGACGTCGTCCTCCATCACTTTGGTGGGACAAGGAATGTTCAAAGGTTTACTTTGAAAAATCATCCGCTTTCAAAAAATTCAGGAAAACTGGATTAGTGGAATGGTTTTTAAAGTACCAAGCTCTAGAAGTCAAACTAAAAGGTTTGATTAAAGCAAAAAAGCGTGGATATTGGCGGAAGTTCGTCAATGGTTTGTCAAGGGAGACCGCTATGAGCACTCTTTGGAATACGGCTAGGAAAATGCGTGGCTGGAACCATACAAACGAAAGTGAGGAATACTCTGACCGTTGGATTTTTAACTTTGCAAGGAAGGTTTGCCCCGACACCGTTCCTGCACAAAACGTCGTACGCGACATTCCACTTCAGAACGATTATGAGAATTTTTCGATGGTGGAATTCTCAATTGCCCTTCTCTCATGTAACAACTCAGCTCCGGGGTCGGACAAGATTAAATTCAACTTGTTGAAGAATCTTCCCGACTTGGCAAAACAGCGTTTGCTGAACTTGTTCAACAAGTTTCTGGAGCTGAATATTGTCCCGCATGACTGGAGACAAGTGAGAGTGATAGCCATACGGAAACCCAACAAGCCGGCTTGCGATCACAACTCGTATAGGCCGATTGCAATGTTATCCTGTATTCGTAAATTGTTAGAGAAAATGATTCTACTTCGTTTGGACAAGTGGGTCGAAACAAACAATTTGCTGTCAAATACGCAGTTTGGCTTCCGCCGAGGTAGAGGGACAAATGATTGTCTCGCGCTGCTATCTTCTGAAATCCAAATCGCATTTGCTCGCAAAGAACAAATGGCTTCCGTTTTTCTCGATATCAAAGGGGCATTTGATTCAGTTTCCATGGAAATTCTCTCAGAGAAGCTTCATAATCGTGGACTTTCACCAATTCTTAACAATTTCCTGTACAATTTACTGTCAGAAAAGCACATGATTTTCTCTCATGGCAGCTCGAAATCTTCTCGTTACAGTTTTATGGGCCTACCACAAGGCTCCTGCCTAAGCCCCCTCTTGTACAGTTTTTACGTCAATGATATGGATGATTGTCTAACTAGAGACTGCACGCTGAGACAACTTGCAGACGATGGAGTTATTTCCATCACGGGTACTAATCCCGTCGTTCTGCAAAAGTCGTTGCAAGATACCCTGAACAATCTGTTCACGTGGGCCCTCAAGCTGGGTATCGAATTCTCTACGGAGAAAACTGAAATGGTCGTTTTTTCTAGGAAGCACGAACCCGCCCAATTCCAGCTTCACCTATCCGGCAAAACGATCCAACACTTTATGTTTTTCAAATACCTGGGTGTATATTTTGATTCTAAGTGTACCTGGGGGAGACACATTGCGTATTTGAAACAGAAATGCCAGCAAAGAATCAATTTTCTCCAAACAATTACCGGAACATGGTGGGGTGCCCATCCAGGAGACCTCATTCAGTTGTACAAAACAACGATATTATCAGTGTTAGAATATGGCAGTTTTTGCTTCCGATCAGCTGCCAGGATTCATATTCTCAAGCTGGAGAGAATACAATATCGTTGCTTGCGTATAGCCATGGGGTGTTTGCATTCGACACATACGATGAGTCTCGAAGTTTTGGCAGGAGTACCCCCGCTTACTCTTCGGTTCACAGAATTATCCTACAGATTTCTCATCCGTTGCAAGATCATGAATCCATTGGTAATTGATAACTTCGAAAATCTACTCCAACTGACTCCTCAGTCAAGTTTTATGTCTTTATACCATGAGTACCTTACACACGACGTGCACCCTTCACCAGGCTCCAACCAAGTTTGCTTCCCATACTTCTGCAATTCCTCTGTCATTTTTGATCTGTCCATGCGACAAAAAATCCATGGAATACCAGATCACCTACGCTCCGATTCTATTCCGCCGATATTTTCGGCAGAATATGGGAAAGTTAGATCTGATAAAATGTTCTTTACTGACGGTTCATTCATAAACGGGTCCACTGGCTTCGGCATCTTCAATGAAAATTCCAGTGCCTCTTTCAAACTCAAAGATCCTTGTTCCGTGTATGTCGCAGAAATGGGTGCGATATACTATGCTCTAGGGATCATTGAAACACTGCCCATCGACCATTATTTTATTTTTTCAGACAGTCTCAGCTCAATAGAGGCAATCCGCTCAATGAAGGTTGATAAACGCTCATCTTATTTCCTAACAAGAATAAGACAACTATTGAGTGTTTTGGTCGAAAAAATTATTCAAGATTACCTTAGTATGGGTTCCCTCTCATTGCTCGATTCCGGGGAATGAGAAAGCGGACTCACTAGCTAAGGTGGGCGCTTTAGAAGGCACACTTTTTGAAAGGCAAATTGCTTATAATGAATTTTTCCACATTCCTCGTCAGTATACGCTCGTAAGTTGGCAGCGCATGTGGAGTGGTGATGAGTTCGGTCGTTGGTTACACACGATTATCCCTAAGGTCTCGACGAGTGCATGGTTCAAGGATTGAATGTAGGTCGTGATTTCATTCGCGTGATATCTCGGCTTATGTCCAATCACTACAACCTAAACGCGCATCTCTATCGCATTGGGCTCGCAGCGAACAATCTTTGTTGTCTGGTCGTGTATCCGGTTCCATGCTGCTCGCTCTCAGCTCTCTAGAGCACTGAGAGCACAAGGCAGACAATCGGATATCCCCGTCCGGGATATTTTAGGTAGCCGGGATCCTGATCTTCTGCTTCAGCTATACCTGTTCCTCAGAAACGCCGATGTCAACGTTTAATGATGTTTCCTTCGTTGTGTCCCCGTTTCATATCCCTCCTATCCAAACGATAAACTTTTACTTAGTCGCGGCAATACATACACACACTCTTTACAGATGCACGGGCCGAAGGTTGTGCAGTCCACTGATCATTCAACAAGAGCCAAAGGTTGTACCGCTCATGACAACTCTACACGAGCTGATGATTGCGCCGGCTAGTGACAATTCTATCCTGGATTCCTCGAGTCGAGAAAGAGGCACCACGCTAGATATGGGGTACAGACTAGGGGGCGTTGCTGATTAATGGTCAGCTGCATCCCAATAGGAAGTATCCCGTGTCGGGCACACGTACAGAGCATCGAAGACTGCGACATACCAATTCTGAGAACACTTGTAATACTAACCTCGAGTCCACCGCGAGTAATCGGTTACATATTACTAACATAGTCTAAGCAAACATTGTCAAAATATTGAACTCCCGGTCCCGTTAGGCTGACACCATATGAGCCTTAATAAAATATATATTTTGGATAAAAAAAAAAACACGCAAAAATTAAAATGCAATTAATTTCATTTATTTTTTACGAAACTTACAGTTTCGCTACATCAAATTGTTCCTTTTCTGTAGGCGAACAGAACTTTACTGCACAATACACTAAAAGTTTGTTTGATTAGCGGGAAAAACCTTAAAACCACTATCGGAAAACTCACATTTTTTGACGATGAAAGTGCTTGCTGTGTTTATGCTACCGTTTCCCTCTACTTGTGAAATTTTACCGAAGTTTTTTTACTTTAGGTAAATACGGTGACGGTGAAGAAATGACATTATAAAAAATTCAAGTAGAGCCGTAATTTTTAAGATAAAGGGGTGGTCCAAATCACCCCATATGACCAAATCACCCCGTGTTACCCTAGATAGTTTTTTGACAGAAGATTGTGGAACAAACCAGCAGAAAATATATATTTAAGTTTTTCCTTAGACGGCGCCAGTGGTTGTGTGGTTAGCGTAACAGCCTCACAATCCGATCGGCCTGGGTTCAATCCCAGCTGGCGTCGTTGGGATTTTCTGAGGCGAAAAATCTCTGGTTACGTTTTCCTTCGGAGGGGAAGTAGAAGAAGTTGGCCCGGCTCATGAGTTGTTGAGCCTGATAGGTAGGAACAGGTGGAATCGCCTCCCTGATGTCGGTGATTGGCACTGAAGTGGCGGAAATAGGCCGACGAAAAATAAGCGAAGATAAAAAAAGAAGTTTTTCCTTAAAACCGGTGCGAGCTTTCCAACCAGCTAAATATTTCTCAAGAAATTACACAGGAGGATCATTGGTACACTACCCAGCCTAGTTTTGTGTTCTGTAGAGGCGCGGTGTATCATTCTTGCTAAGACGATACCAAATAGCATATACCAATTTCAAACTTATTTCAATGGAATGATGATACCATGCATGATGACGTTTCCAAGTTTTCCATGAATTTGTAAATTCGAGTCAAGATTAAGTATTGAAACACCATGTTCGTGGTCTAACCTTTGTGTTCTATAGGTTCTGAAAGAATTTAGTTTTTCCATATTGACCATCTTTAAGGTTCCTTAAAAAAGGACACACAAAAACATCACTTTTGTTCTTTTTTCCGACGTAGTTAACTAAATATAAACACACACGAGATGAAAAGTAGTTATGAAAACGCAGATCGTACTCATACACTCCTCCACCTGCATCACCCTTATATGGTATGTTTATTTTTAGCTTCTTTTTTTTATTTATTGAATTTTTAACGCTTATAGCTTAGCTGTTCATTGACGTATTTTTTAACCGGTCGATTCGAACATAACCCATCAAATTTTTCCAAACTTTTCCATTTTCCAGATTATTGTAAGATTTCCAATAGTTAATACGTGAAAACAGGATTGAAATTAGTTAGATGGTTACATTTTCAGGTTTCCCAAATATACGTGCGATGAATAATGGAACATATCGCCGGGACGATTGATTTTAGAGGAACGGTTACCTTCTCAGGTTTCCGCAGTTAATATCTGCCGCCAAATTTGAGATTTTTGGATTTTCGTTTTGTCGACTGGTTGATAGTTCGCGTTTACATAATCCCATCACTTACCTCAGTGAATCCTGATTCTTACCTCTCCCCACTAACAACTCCCTTCCATGATAATCGCTCGGGAACCACGCTATAGAGGCGACCCTTCTGCTCTTCGGGCGGCGATTATCATACAAACATTCCTTCCCTTCCCCTGATGACGGTAAGGAGGTGACCGGCGTCATTATTAACTATTTAAAGCACGACTCACTGAAACTTGCACAATGAGAATGATTTGCTACTCCCAAGCGTCATTCAGTGTGTTCTTTGTGCAATTTCGCTGGTTCAGGTCAATCACGGAGAGCAACTACGAAGTGTACAGTCTACCCAAACTCAAGCTCAAGATCAGAAAAGAAGTTCAGTGATCACTGGATTATTGGAGAAACATGTTCAATGGCTGAGCTTATTAACCTTTTCTATTTTTCTTTTCTTTTTTATTACTGTTCTATCGAGAATAATTGAAATTAAAATAAAGTTTTCAAACATACCGCTTCATCGTTGATGTAGGACTATGAAATTATTTTATTTTATTCACTTGTTTAACTCTTTGGATATTAAGATATCATTTTAGAATGGAACAAAATTAGAGGATTAACTTCAATTTTAAATTTCTGAATGTGAACATTTCTGATGTAACTGAAAGGGCCGAAAGTTTGCTCAACCCTAAAAAGACTGTTAACTGCCCATTGACTCTGGTGAGAAACAGATTATTCGTCTCTATCTTTGAAAATTGAAACATTTAAGGAAAGATAAAACTCTATCTCAAGGTCTTGAGACAGGCAAAAACAAAGATTTTTGAATGGTCGCTTATTGTTTGAAGTGCGCCTAGTGCTGCTTAATTACACTAAACACATAGTGGTGGATAAGTGTAGAGCGAAAGCAGAACATATATTTCTGAAAAATAAAGCAGCAATTTTGGATACGCCCTTATGAAAAATGAGTCAAAATTGAAGTTGGTTTATGATAATAAAAAATATAGTTTTGGGTGAAAAATCGAAGAGGATCGGGTCAGAAATGTTTGTTAATTTGAGTAATTCCAAATGAAATCGACAAATGACAAAACATGAGTATTTTTGATTCGAATGAAAGTGTGTATTCCGTTTGGGTTAGAGGAAATGTGAGTTTTCCACAGCAATTGGGAATTTTATGACTCAAGCGTAACTTCTAGAAAGGGCGTATCGATTTGAGTAAGAGAAATCTTTGCTAATTTATATCTCGAAAAGTATGAGTCGTACCGGAATAGTGTCTTATGGCGGGTTTACATTAGGGAGATCTATAGCTCTAGATGGATTTATTCACGTGAAAATAAGTGTAAACGGGTGATAATAAATATGATACACTTATTCGAGGTATATATAACTTGAATAAATTCAGCATATGTAAACGCTTGTGAATTTCTCACTGGTGAGAAATCACTAAAGTTGGATGCAGTTCTACTTCAGGTGAATAAATTCACCGAAAATATGAATATATTCATTATAAAAGTTCACGCTAGTGTAAACGGTTGATGCGATTTCAATAAATCTCTAAACCCACCCTTAGAAAGAGTTATAGAGTATTGATGGTTGAATATGAAAAAAATGTACACTGAGAAAAAAAAATTTAGTACTTTTTTTTTATTTACAAAATAAAATTTTAATTTACGATATCAAAAAAATTGTATTTTTTCATATTTTTTTCAATTTTTTCATATAAAATAGAAGTCATGTAGAAAATTTAAAAAATGGGCCCAAGATGGTAAAACTATGGAAATTATAAGCGATTTCATAAAATTTCATGAACATGATGGTATAACACGAGAAATATTTTTAAAGGACCTATTTACTATTAAAAAAACAATAAATTACAAATATTTTTTTAAATATCTCGAGAATGGCTACATTTAGGAGAAGATTGATAATAACCTTTTTTGTTTTAAATAACATCAGGATTCATAATTTGTGATAAAAAATGACTGCTAACATATAAAAACTCGAAGTTTCGAAAATTTCTAAAAATTCGATGTTCCACAAAGTTCGTCAAAAATAGTTTTACCATCTTGGGTCCATTTTTTAAATTTTCTACATGACTTCTATTTTATATGAAAAAATTGAAAAAAATATTGAAAAATACATATTTTTTAATATTGCAAATTGAAATTTTATTTTGTAAATAAAAAAAAGAGTACTAAATTTTCTTCTCAGTGTTTTTTTTTTCAAATTAGGCCAACAATACTCTATAACTCTTTCTAACACACTATTTCGGTACGACTCATATTTTTTTAATATAAATTATCAAAGATTTCTCTTACTCAAATCGATACGCCCTTTTCAAAAGTTACGCTTGAGTCAAAATATGAACCATGATGATGTATTTGGAAAAGTTGTTGGAAATTATAAGCAAATTCATAAAATTTTATGAACATAACGGTATTACACGACAAACATATTAAAAGGGATTATTTACTATAAAAAAGACAATAAATTAGAAATATTTTTTTTTAAATATTTCGAGAATGCCTACATTTAGAAGGAGATTGATAATAACCTTTTTTGTTTTAAATCACATCAGGATTTATAATTTGTGGCTAAAAATGATTGTTAACATACAAAAATTCGAAGTTTCGAAAATTTCTACAAATTCGATGTTCCACAAAGTTCGTCAAAAATAGTTTTACCATCTTGGGTCCATTTTTTAAATTTCCTGCATGACTTCTATTTTGTATGAAAAAATTAAAAAATATGTATTTTGGATATTGCAAATTGAATTTTTATTTTATGAATAAAAAAAAGAGTACTAATTTTTTTTCTCAGTGTACATTTTTTTCATATTCAACCATCACTACTCTATAATTCTTTCTAAGACACTATTTCGGTGCGAGTCATAGTTTTTGAGATATAAATTATCAAAGATTTCTCTTACTAAAATCGATACGCCCTTTTCAAAAGTTACGCTTGAGTCAAAAAATTCCCAATTGCTGTAAAAAACTCATATTTCCTCCAATCCAAACGGAATACACACTTTTATTGGAATCAAAAATACAAGTTTTTAAAATCTGCATTTGTAGGACGATTTCATTTGGAATTGCAGATTTGCTAATTTGGTATGGAGTTGCTGCTTAGGAAATTGTGCATCGCCGCTACGCTAAGTGCTCGTCATAGACGGCACTGTTGATGGACCAAAAATTGCACGTGGTCATGGACAAATCAGAAGGAGGGAGTTTCGTTCAAATAATGCTTGACATTTTTCATTTATTCAATAGAATGTTTCAAAAGAAATTATAATTATCTCTTTTGTAACAGAAGATGCGATGAAATATATCCAATCAATTGAAGCTAGTATACGATCTTTCAAGCGTTTGAAATCTTTCACTATTTCGTTACCTGTTTATTTTTAGAATTTCATTTTACACTCTATACCTTCTGCTAAACTGAGTCCTACGTGAGAATAAATACTTCTTTGTGCTGTGGGTTCCACTTTCCGCATATGACTCAAGACAAGACATAACTCCTTCGAATATCCCTATAGAGCACCACAAAGCATTGTTCAATGGCACCGAAAATAGTTATTCCCGACCATGCCGTCTTCCGGTGGCACGAAGAAAGTCATCGGAATAACATGACAGTACAATACATAGCTAACCATCATCAGAGTTCTATCTCGAAGGAGAAAACACAGACTTGGCAAGCGTAGTATATAAATACTTCGCAAAAGATTTTCTATTTCAGTGCAAATTATATTTATGTGATGGCACGTGATGGATAGCAACGGATTATCGTAAGTTTTGTACGGCTCGCTCTGTTTTGTTCAAAGTCAGACATTTAGTTCCACTATGTTCTAAGCCATTGTTTGAAGACGGTGTGTCAAAGTAACTGGAAGAATCGTCGCGTTGTTTTCCGATGAACTATTTCACCGAACGAAGATATGCAAAAATCTCCCAAAACAACAGCTGTTTAATGACTGTAAAACTTCCATCAAATTAATGGCGCTATTTGGCGCCGCTCATTCAATCGGTAGCAAATTCTCGAAGGGTAAACATCAAAATAGCGTTTCAGTTTAGAGAATCTCGATTGTCCAATAATTTACGTCCGAAGCCCGAAGCTATAGCAATATTTGGTGCCAAGGGGAGCTTGCTTAATCGACAAATAACTCCTACATCACAACAACCGAGCGTCATAAAACCGATCATTATTTGAACCTGATGCGTGGCTCGGAAAATTACACCGACAGCGACATGGCACCGGGAAATAACTAAGCCCGACGGCAGCTTGAGCGCCAGCATTTCTGCTTCTCTTCCCTGAAATCTTTTCATCTCTCGGTTGTCTTTGACGGCAAACATAAAACGTCCTAAACGAGTGTCAGATTCAAACATTCGCCTCATATAAAATCGAAAACGATTACGAAGCCCCCCGAGAGTCACTGACAATGATCAGAAGTGGCAGGTTAAATGCCCTAGCGTGTGTGTGGGTGTGGGTGTGGGCATGGCTTTTTGGGAGAGTGTTTGGCTTACGACAGCCAATGGCATTGTAGCCTTGTCCCGACTCCGCATTGGTGATGATGTACTGCAATGGGGACTATAATCCTTGCTATAATTCGAACCAGTATAATGTTGGTGTGTCACTTGACTAAATGGTTTCCCTGAAAATCGAGGTGAGATTTTCCGGTGTACCCAAATGTGTTGTGCTTAACGATAATAGACATAGAACAACACCAACCCAAGTTCTGGATACTGTAATTTCGGTCTGGGATAAACTTGATTACTTCGGAGTGGCGCTCGGGTATCCTTCACTGCATGCTACTTGTTCAGTTCACGGTGGCCTAATTGTTGAGCCAGCTCAGATTATAATGAATGGGTAGCATTAGTAACACTTTTGAAACTAGACTTTTGCAATTTGGGGAGCATTTGATTTGTAAGTACATAATCCTTGGCCTCACTTGGTCAGAGCGGTATAATAACGGAAAACTATACGGCTTCACATCATCACATGCTGTTTACAGATACTGCGAGCGCTTTTAGAGACGTGCTCGTGGATATCACGTATGTTATGAGCATCTATGGTGTGATATGAGTAGCCAATATGATAGAGACCATTCAGAAGTTCGTGCGAATTTTTCTATAAATGCTCTGATAGTTAATAAAACATTTTAGTTTGGTGTGGCTATACAGTAAGATGCGTTTATTCGTTTAGAGCAAGAAGCTCAATTCCTTGTCCAATCAACCGTTCAGAGACAGCTGTCAATGATGGTTGACGGTTGAATATAAAAAAAATTACACTGAGAAAAAAAAAATTGTCCCTTTTTTTGTTTACAAAATAAAAATTCAATTTGCAATATCCAAAATAAATTTTTTTAATTTTTTTTTTTATTTTTTCATACAAAATAGAAGTCATGCAGAAAATTTACAAAATGGGCCCAAGATAGTAAAACTATTTTTGACGAACTTTGTGGAACATCGAATTTTTAGGAATTTTCGAAACTTCGAATTTTTGTATGTTAACAATCATTTTTAGCCACAAATTATGAATCATGATGTTATTTAAAACAAAAAAGGTTATTATCAATCTCCTTCTAAATGTAGCCATTCTCGAAATATTTAAAAAAATATTTCCAATTTATTGTCTTTTTTATAGTAAATAATCCCTTTTAATATGTTTGTCGTGTTATACTGTCATGTTCATGAAATTTTATGAATTTGCTTAGAATTTCCAATAACTTTTCTACATACATCATCATGGTTCATTTTTTGACTCAAGCGTAACTTTTGAAAAGGGCGTATCGATTTGAGTAAGAGAAATCTTTGATAAATTATATCTCAAAAACTATGCGTCGTACTGAAATAGTGTCTTAGTAAGGGTTATAGAGTATTGTTGGCTTAGTTTGAAAAAAATATACACTGAGAAGAAAAATTAGAACTATTTTTTTTATTTACAAAATAAAATTTTAATTTGCGATATCAAAAAATGTGTATTTTTCAAATTTTTTTTCAATTTTTTCATTTAAAATAGAAGTCATGTAGAAAATTTAAAAAAAATGGGCCCAAGATGGTAGAACAATTTTTGACGAAATTTGTGATTTTTTTTAAATATCTCGAGAATGGCTACATTTAGAAGGAGATTGATAATATTTTTTTTATTTTAAATCATATTTCATATTTGTGGCTAAAAATGATTGTTAGCATACAAAAATTCGAAGTTTCGAAAATCCCTAAAAATTCGATGTTCCACAAAGTTCGTCAAAAATAGTTTAACAATCTTGGGCCCATTTTGTAAATTTTCTGCATGACTTCTATTTTGTTTGAAAAAATATAAAAAAAAATTAAAAATATTTATTTTGGATATTGCAAATTAAATTTTTATTTTGTAAATAAAAAAAAAAGAGTACTAATTTTTTTTCTTAGTGTACATTATAATTATCAAAGATTTCTCTCACTAAAATCGATACGCCCTTTTCAAAAGTTACGCTGGAGTCAAAAAATTCCCAATTGCTGTGAAAAACTCATATTTCCTCCAACCCAAACGGGATACACACTTTCATTGGAATCAAAAATACAAGTTTTTAAAATCTGCATTTGTAGGACGATTTCATTTGGAATTGCTGAATTGTAAAATGTCAAGCGTTATCTAATCGCACTTAAGGTAGAACACGTAAAAATCTGGACACGAAAATCTTGTTGGAGTTCAAAAAATGCGTTTTCTTTCTCATAGTTCAATGTAACATATATATTTTACTACGCAACCTAATAAAATGTTTGTTGGTGCTATCAATATGGATAGAGGTACTCACCGGATTTTGTTGAAGTGGAACTGGTCTGTTACAGACGGAAATAATCACTTGTTGGAGGGATTCCTGCGCTTTGTCAATCTCAACCGGGGAGTTCAGAGGATGATCAATGTGGATGTTGCTATTGGAGACCCGCAGGAACGCAACCAAGTTGCCTCGATGGTAATTTCGTGTTGGTTTATTCATGACCTTCTACAGAAAACGCACCCAGATCCAGCACCACAGGGTAGTGGTCCGACGACAATTTCTCGAAGACGACAGGGACCTCGGAGAGGGCCATATTGAATAGAAATATTAGGTGGAGGAAAAAGAATTCCATTATTTTCTCGGTAGCTGGCAATTTCAAGTTCAGGTTTGTTTGTTGTTGTCATATCTCACTAAAAAATAATCTTTTGCTCCATTTGTTTGTTCCATTCAGTTGGGAGTTACAGGGTGTTAACAATGGAGGTCAACGAAGAGAAAATTCAGTACATTTTACTCTTTTTCTTTTAGAAACGCAAAAATGCACGCCAGGCCGCTGAAATTGAGAATGGTGTTAATGGTGTCGATACTATAACAGTAAAATACGTGCAATATTTTTTTTAGTTCAATTTTTTTTTTGTTAATTTTTAATTATATTTTTTAAGAGATAATTTTTGAGATTTTCAACGGGATTGAAGCCTGGAGAGGGGGCCAGTCAGTCAGTCAGTTTTTGGTCCCTAATCCACTGCTTGGTTTCCTTGCATGTCAATAGTTGGCAACCTTGCCATTGCGGCTAATAACCTGGAAAATTCATGTTTGAAAACTATTTACCAAATTCTGCTGAACGGATTTCTCGATATTTTTCCATTTTTCTGAAATTGCGACCTTGAGCTCTTCAATCGTGGTGCACCGCTTTCCTTCAGTGTAGATTCTGCGTACGAGGATCCCCATGAGATTTTCAATAGGATTGAAGCCTGGAGAGGGAGTCGGTCAGTCCAAAAAATTAAGTTTTTGGTCCCTAAGCCATTGCTCAGTTTCCTTGCTGGTATGAATAACTGCATTCTTTTGCTGGAATGTGACGATATCAACGCAAGAACGGTTGAAGATTTTAGAACATGTATGTAATCCTTGAATGATGTGAAAGCTATCTTGAGCTTTCCAGTTGCACAGAGTCCCACCCAAACTATGCACAAGTCTCCACCAAAAATCCTGGTTGAAAAATACGGTTCCTTCTTCCGTAAATCATGCCAATACCCGTTGAAACCATCAGGACAATCCAAATTGAACTTTTTTTCGTCACTGAAGATAACCTAGCGATGTTAAAAGTAAAAAAAAAGTTGAGGAACCTTTCGTTATGGTATATAGCAAAATGTATTCATTTGAAAACGTTCTTTGTCATGACATACCATGTCCCACTGTTGATTCATGTGAGGTTTGGCAAAACTCAGACGTCTTTCGATTTGAGATGGTGTGAGATTAGGAGCTTCAACCTTTTTAGCCCTCTTTATGCATGTACTTTTTACCAAAATTTGACGAATTGTCTCCAATGAGACATTTAAATTCAAAGATTGCTTTATTTGCGATTTTGAAGTATTTGAAGCTGTTCTAATTATTTCCCGCTTATCCGCTTATTAATTATTTCCCGCTTATTCTTCTTTTTACCGTGTACTTGAGGGTTCGTCAAATAATTGAGAACTACTTGATGGGATCGTCCAATCCGACGATCATTTTCTCTAAACCCAAAATTTTCTCGGTAAAATTCATCGTTTTCTTCATCCGCGAGCACTTTTCCTTTCGGCATTTTCTAGATTTATTAATCAAACTAACTAAAAACAACGGAAAACGTAATTGGTCTTATAGAAACTTGACACTTTGGAAATTCAAGGACATTTGTTTACCCTCGACGCTTGCACACACACATAGGAAAAACATGCAGTGTATCATAGTTGCCAATACAAGTACACTAGAATATAAATTGAAGCATTGTTTTTTTGCAATAACAAAAAACAGCAAGATCATACCCTGCTCTTATATAAGTTGGACAGAGTGTATGTCCAGGTTGGAATGGACCCGCTTATTGAGGATCGATTGAGGAATCCTGATTGGGTTATCCGGCTCCAAAATTTTATAATAACCGGCCTCGAAGTTCTCCGTCGAGTTGATGCCACTTTGATTTGGTCTTCGGTGGCCCCACTACTCATGCCGGGCGTTTACATTCTGTCAAATATATAGAGGGAATTATAATGTTCAATCTTCCCGCTGAACGTTTTTCAATTTTTTTTGAAGTTGGTACTACTGTCAGTGGTCTTAATGACAATTTTGAGTAATATTTCATTTAGTTTGTTCACATCGGCATTTAGAACAAGTTATTTTTTTCCTCGGCGATAATTGATATGAATTATTCTATTGGTCAAAGAGTTTTGATATGAATAATTCTATTGATCAAAGATATTGTATAAAACTTTGTGTTACAAACAAAATTTCTTGTGCTGAAAATGTTGCAAAATACATTACATTTGATGACTCAGCCATGTTGAAAACACGGGTGTATGAATAGTATAAAGCATTCAAAGACGACCGGGAAGATGTTCTGTTCTGTTCTTGTTTTTTAGGGACTTTAACCAGAAGGTCCCTCATGGCCGAGAAGAGATGGATGATTTACCACGTCGAGGACCTCTATCCATCTCTTCAACTGATAGAAACATCGACAAAATAAAAGGAATGGTGCTCGGGAATCGTCATAAAATGACGATTGAAAGGTTGGTTTGAGAAAACCAACCCTTGAATTAAATATCTCTCACGAAACTGATCGTCATATTTTGGTTGATGTTTTGGGCGAGAGGGAAGTTGCAGCACGACTAGAGTCAAAAAGCTAAATTTTCTTCAAAAATTTCATTGCAATCAAGTGGCTGAGGATATGCTTGAACGATCAAATTCTGATCCCACGTTCATACAACACATTGGTACTCGCGACAAAACATGAATGTGACTTTTTCCTTATTCCGAAACTCAAACTACCGCTTCGTGGGGCCCGTTTTGACAACATTCAGTTAACGAATTCGCTACGTTAACTTAAAGCAATTCCTAAATACTGCTATAAAAAGTGTTTCGATGACTG
This sequence comes from Toxorhynchites rutilus septentrionalis, assembly GCF_029784135.1. Taxonomy (NCBI): domain Eukaryota; kingdom Metazoa; phylum Arthropoda; class Insecta; order Diptera; family Culicidae; genus Toxorhynchites; species Toxorhynchites rutilus. The sequence goes on from NC_073746.1 coordinate 292,616,425, forward strand.
GATTGTTCTTTGGAAAAAGTATATTGCTTCAGAAGGGGCCTATTTGGAAGGCGATAATATGAATTTAGATGATAAATAAAGCATCTGCTTTGAAAACACAAATTCTCAGTATACTACACGGACTGAAAAGTCCCGTGATTGTTAAAGAAAACAATCAGTTTTGGGCAAAGCTGTATTTATTCCTCAAAATAGTTTCCTTCGAGGGCAATGCACTTGGTATAGCGAGTTTCCACCATTTCGATTCCCTTTCTGTAGTACGAAACGTCTAAGTCTTCGAAATATGCCCTCAGTGTCACTCTGTAGACTGCCTATTGGGCTCAGAAATGTGGTAATATATTCACGTTTCATCCATTGTCACAAAACGTCGAAAGAAGTCCACTCGAGTACGCTTGAACAACGCCAAACCGTCTGTTGAATCATCAACGCGTAGCTGTTTCTGGTCGACGGTCAGCAAACGCGGCACCCATCGCGCGGATAGCTTATTCATGTCCAAAATTTCGTGCAAATGTAACCCACTCGTTCTTATGAAGTGCCTACGGTGATTTTTACTCCACTGTACTTAAAATTGCTTTTTCACTTTAACGTTGAAATATTTACCTTTTCTTAAAATGAGTCATATCTGGAACATAAAAAACAAATCATATCTGAAATATAAAACTGTGTATAATCGGGTCTTAAAATGTATATAATCGAGTTCGACCTGTATAGTAAACATAGGATACTCGTAGTTTGTTGGGCAAAATTCTGAACCATAGCAAATTGGAGAGAAATTTATTTCTGCGATATTGTTCAAAATCATATAAAAATGAATCTAGCATAACTATTATTCATTAAAATATAGGAGTGCTATTCATGAACATAATATCTAAAAGTTATACATTTTGAAATGTATGTACCATACTATTTTCAACAATATTTGATACTGCCATGATCGTATGATAGGAAGGAGAGCAAACTCAATCGCGTGTTCACCAACAATCTTTATTTCAACTGAACTGTGTAATCTACCAAATCCACAAATTAAAGCTCCTCAAGAAACAATAAAATCACTAAGTCAGTTGGACAAAACTGTATGCCTCAAAGTATCGCACTTCGGCGTGCTTTGTAACACAAGAGAAACGAAGAGTTGCCTGCAATTTACCCATAACTTCTACTTAAGCACTGCATATCTTTCAGGCGAAGGAAACCATCCACAAAAATACTCAGCTGGTCTAGATACACAGAACCCACAGACAGTGGCGCTCGGGGAGACGTTTTGGCTCCCCTATTGCTATCATTATTCACCTCAACACCCGCCACTAACACAGAACACAGAAAAGCCGTGCCGCCAACGCGCGTTAGCTGGGGCAATAACATAGACGAAGGGATGTTCAATTTGGCACGTTATACAGTGAACCACGGCATCGTGGTGTGTGGATGAAACCCTACCAAGCATCCCTTCGCGACGCAAGCTTTATGCTTCGACGTTTGTTTATTACATTCGGTTAGGCACAGTCTTTCCGGGGGCTTCTTTTCCACTGAACTTACCCTAGTCGTGGTGGTTTAGAATGTAACATGGAAACAAACAAGATCTAAATTTACGTTTCGGGGGCAAGCGAACTATCCACTCGTTTGCTTGCATGCTATTTGAAAGCGCAAAAATTTAACTTTTTCAGAATGCTTTAAGTTTTTTTCTTCCGGTGAATTATTGCTGAATGTTTTACCTCAACAAAAAAAAAAATCACTTACTTGAAGTACGCTAGCCAGGATGCATCTCCCTCCAAATGAACATGTGACCATGTGACTTGCTCGAAGCGAATACTGCTTATAGAAGTTTTTTCCAAAACAGTCACTCTTACAGGCAAACTTTAGCCTGATTTTGACTGTGACAAATTGTATTTTTTTTCAATTTGATGGAATTACTATGGTTAACTTTATGAACTTGTTTCGTGAAAAGTAACGTTCTGTCATTGGAACGTAGTTTCGCATCAATTCAGGATATCGTACAAAGAAGAAATATACCTACATATAATATACCAAGCCTTCTCAACGTGAACTCTATTGGCGTCATCTTAATCAGTACTCGGTTGAGATTACGATGACGATGTGTGACGCTAACCACTCGGCCACGGAGCATCGAAGTTGAACCCAGAATGTATGGATATTCGACCATGAAAGGAAATACCAACAATTAATTTAATCTCCAACGCTTTTTCTGTTCGATAATGTTGGTTGGTGACTAGAAAATTCAATCGAAGTTCAACTTTAAAAACAAACTCCGCAAAAGTTCTACAGCTCAACTAATCGATAAAGCGCTAACAAAATCATCTGACTTCATCATGAAACTTACCATCCCCCTTCCCCAGGTGTGAAGTATACTTCAAAGAAAGCTATTTCGGGTGCAAAATTAAAGGAAGTCTTTCAATGTCATTCGAGGATGTTATCGAAAGGTATTTAATCGTTCCGGAAGGGTATCTATTTACAAGAAACTTTGTTGGAAGAATGCTCTTCGCCCATCGATGACGCCATTTGATTTTCGCATGATTCCAGATAGGATTGATAAATTCGATAAATAATGATGATGATACCATCTCCATAGAGGTTTATTTTTCAATCCCATCATACATGCCGTGGTTCTGTTCAAAACAATGATCATACACCACATTTGGTTTTATCCGACGAAAATACGGGTTTTCATGTACTGGAGACAATGGCGTCGAGTGGGAGTGCGAACCGCACCCGGGTACACGATTTGGGAGGTGAAAAAAGATCCGAAAAATTCAATCAAACATTTCTGAATGTAGGGGACATCAACAAATACCTTTTCATCCGAAATACACCATATACAGCTAGCTTTGAAAGCATTGTCAACTTCTTTGCGACCCAACGGGGATTTTTAACAGGAGAGATACCGCCCAAAAACTCATCCACTGTATGTTCGATTACGATTTCATCTGTTTTGAACATTTTTGGTGAGTGGTTCTTGTAGAGGTGGATGAAGATCAATCTGTAGGAAAGGCGTGCGACCATGAACAGAGTTGTTGTAAAGCTTAAGGCTCTGGAACTCTTAGACGAAAAACGCTAGAAATTGGTAGACGAGTTTTCAGACATAAGACATCCAAATGCAGCGACCCTTATACAGCGATAGGCATAAAAAAAGCCCACCTATTTAAAAACTTTTCTCAATTTCTGGACTATTTAATCAAAAACTAGTACCGTAATATCATAGAATTGTATCTGAACTATATCTTTTTCAAGTAATTAGGTAGTTTTGCCATTTTTGTTATATTTTGTTTATTTCCTTACATGACTTCTTTCAATTCCACACTTGCGATGACAAAAATAAAAGCGCACCCCCAAAAACTAATATTAAGATCATTGTGTGTGCTAGCCATTTATTAGGAATCACCCAACATGCAGCAATACGGCACACACGACTTGCCTCGTAAACGATACCTACTCGAGTGATGGCTGCACTCAATCGTTGTCGCTCCGAGCCCGAGCGATATATAGCAACGAAGTGAACTCACTAGAATACGAGCAGTAAACCGATGATTGAGTGCTGAGTGTATGGTGTGCTGTCACTCACACCTTAGACTTATGCATGCTGTGCAATTATCCGATTCGCGACTACGAAGCTGAATTTGACAGCTTGTGTGCGTGAAGCGAATGTCAACAAAGAATTGCAAAAAGAATGTGATTTTTAAACGCACCGTTTTTAACGTTTTTTGCAGAAATTTTCGTAATGGTGAGTATGTATCGAAAGAACTATCCTCTAGGATGCTAATTTAGTTAAATCACATAAATTTACTGCAGAGGAAAACGTTTTCTTACCGCATCCAAAGGACACTGTCTTTACTTGTGAAAAAGTAAACAAACTTTCAGGATACTAAATTTTAATAAAAAATAATAATTGTGTGCAAAATTTATCTTCCAAACGGTTGGAAAATGAGTTTTCCTTATGCAGTGAAAAAAACTTTGCCGTAGCTTAAACTGAATTTAACTTATGAGTGTTTTTCTGTGACCTTGTTTCATGCATTATCAGGAGCCATCAGTCCGAGAAAATGAAACCTGCTACGTGGCTGTGGAGTTTGCGGATGTGTTCGATTACGCTGCGGGTGGAAGCCGTTCAGTCGTCGAAGGCGAAAGAGTATTCAAAGTTGAACATCTTTTAATAGTTGGTGTTGAAGAAGTTCACGATGAAAGCTTCAGTATTTTCTCGTCCTGCCTCCAGTCATCATCTCCAAGCTCGGAACCCCATACAATAAAAATTCGTACGAAAATCTCCTTCTCCAAATGGTTGTTTTCGTGTTCCTGTAAAGCTGGCAAAGGGAAGTGCACATTTTGCACCAAGTTGGACTGTTTCACACTTTTTCAAAAGCACGGCCCTCAATAAGTCTTTTCCTGGCTTCGCTGATGGGAGGTTGTGGCAAATTCAAGTCGGGAACTGCTGATGGCCTAAGAATTAAGCGATCAGTGGCACGGCTTGTTGCTATAAAAAGTAAAATAATAATAAAAAAAAATACAATATTATTGCTTCAAGGCGTGTAATACACTTCATACTTGGAGAGTAGAAGTTCGACACGGTGAAATGGAGGCTACAAATACGGGTGGTTTTTGTAGGTTCTATCTTTAGCCGTAGTCGTTGGATCCAGTCGGAAGAGCGATAGCCGGACGGATCAACGAATCATCCGGGAAGTGAATAAATCTCCAAAAGTATTAGTTAAGTCATTCAGGAAACTCTCTCGTTGGCAGAATCGGGCAGAACCGTACGCCGTAGACCAGTTGAGCATGGATTCAAGAGCAGATTCACAAAAAAACGTTCGTTTATCAGCAAGAAAAAAACTAAAACGATAGGAATTTGTCCGGAAACATCCTAATCCTGAAGTCCTGATCTCAACCTGATTGAGAACTTGTGGGCCATTCTCGACAACAGAGTGGTGAAAGATGGTGTTACTAATAATTTATTTCACGGCTCTCCAGAAGGCGTGGAACGGAATCGACCCTCGCACCTCCAGAACTTGGTCGATAATATGTCCAAACGTCTTCAACCAAAATCGTTGAAAAAAAAAAAAAATTTCATCATTTGAACGCCTTACAACAACTGGAACAATTTGTTCGGAAGTTGTCTCCATTCTACAACGTTTTGGAGCAAGATCATTTGATAGAAATATCAAGATTTCGATGACATATTGGAATTCACGTGTAGTGCTTGGTTTGATCGCTAATATCGGCAATGTTTCTTAGAAACCGACATTAGCACTGTATCTGAAACTGTTTCTATGACGATGTGTATCGTGTATCCTAATGAAGGAAGCTTTTCGAAGATTAAGCTCATCGAAAACTATTTGAGATCGGCTATGTCGTAATCTCGTCTGAGCAATTTGTCGAAACGAATTAATGAAGTTGATCGATTTTTTAAGAAGTAATTCAGACTGAGTCAGCATAATTTTGCGTTCCTGAAATCCGATAGAGTAAAACACAATCGGTTCGAATGTGACAACATCGACACGCAGTTGTCGAATTGCGTGGCAATGCATCGGCATCGAACCTGAAGAGTTCATTTCTGATATTTGTAATTGATTTAAAGTGTAATTTTTGATCCATACAGTACATTTTGAATAAATTTGTAATATTATATTTTGAATTGAATTGAGTTTTTACCCGTTTTTTATTGTTTCTTTTTGTAGAACCACAAAACACATGACATGAAAAAAAATCCTGAAGGAGGAAGGGTGTCTGGGTGCACCGGGTGCGAAAGCTCCACTCGACGCCACTGACTGGGGAACACCGCGTAGGCAGACCTGCCAATCTGGCTATATAAATTGCTTAGTCTTCAAGCTTCATCAAAGGCTTTCGCGTAGCATTACAGCTCACACCCGAATGGATGAATTTTGCTCAGAAATGCAACCTTTACCGTGTCGTTCCATCATAGCAGTTTGAATTTTGGGAAATAGCACGGTAACCTTTACATGAAACGATTTTTGCGACACATCGATTGATCGATTCTGTGTTCGAAGCTCAAAGTTATGCAAGTTTCAGGGTGCGAGGTTAGTGGAATTGAAAAAAGCAGACGCATCCCCGAGATCAAACACGAGCTGTTGCTCTTGAAATGGGAATGACATAAATTTATTTCTACCAGCTGACATTCGTTGTCAGATAAATCGTGTTCTTCTAGATCGGATTCCTATCAATCCTATAATGCAAGAATTTGCAAAATGTTTGGGTATTCAGAAAGCATCGTGTTGTCGAAATATCAACAGTCCGATTCGGACGGACGGAAACGAAATGGAGAAAGTATGTGGAAAAAAAAATGAAACAATCCTCTCCATAAACCAACGGACTTTATTAGCCCGTTCCCTATCAGTGCGAGCTTGAAGTAACAACTTTGTGTAAATTGAATTTCCTGTTTTTCCGCTGGTTGTTTTTTGTTTGTGGTGGCTTCTGATTTACGTCGGTCCCGGCAGTAAGGACAAGTCAAAGACCCGCGTTATCCTTACGCTAGTATTGCAATCAGGTTTGAAATAGGGGACCGCTTGACATCATCCTCTTGAGATTGGAACCCAGCGGAGATACAATATGAAAATGAGAATTTGTTTGTGTGAAATAGGAATCGTCCCCAAGTTTTTCGGCTGTAAGCGTTCACTTCATCACTGGGGTTGACAATAATTTTTCCATTCCTGATATTAAAGTCAATCGTTTTTCCGGGCATTCGTATTATCCTCGATGCGAAAAAAACCCACTAAATTACGAACAAGGGCAGGATTTGAAATAAATTGATGGCCATTTTATTGTATTGACCATATTTATCTATGATCGACATTTACAGCACAACATAATGTTGAATGTTTCATGTTGAACCGAACGATGAGTTATGCCGTCATCGTTGGCTTTTTACATCTTTACAATCCTAAAAGTGGATCGTATCGCGAATATTACGCGGGAACCACGTTGAAATTGATGTCCTCCGGCGGGGAGAATCCGTAATTGGAATGTCATAACTACCGGCGTAAAAAGCGGCGTACTTTTACGATAAAATACCGTAGACCGCAGGGATGGGAGAATGGGAAATGTTTATCCAATTACATTTTTAAAGCAACTATCCAGAGCAACCACGCTGTCACCATGTGATGGAGATTCAATGCTCTGTGGGTTATAAACAAATTCTGTGCATAGTGAAAAGAGATTATTACAAAAGAGTGTCGAATGCCTTTCCGACAACCGGTTGTGCTATTAAGTTCTTTACAAAAAATAGCATACTATCCATAAATCGATACCTAAATATTGTAACTGACTCTTATTCGTTGATTCGAATCATTGAAAGAAACTGTTATAAAATATGTAAACCTAAACACATAAGGATTTTTTGATTATCAACGAATAGATATTACAGATATTACAGTTGCCAAAAAAAAAACGGATTTTGTTTCCATAATTGTTGATTGTATTTGTTTTTTTTATTGTTTACATGATCTCGGAACCAACTGCGCTACATTTTTCCTTGAAATCTAAAGTTTTTTTTACACAACATATCCAAAAATCAGAGAGGTGTTGTTATTATTGAACGAAAACTGAAATCCTTGATAACTTTGAAAAATCATAACTCAAAAACGAAAAACACACCTCTTTGATATTCGGAAATGTTAACATCTCAGCTTTCAAGAAAAAATATTTTAAAAAATGACGTTCATGTACGTTATTGAAAACAATTACAATAAATAATTACGAAAACAAAATTCGATTTTTTTTCCAAGTATAATATTTTTTCAAACAAAATTAGCTCATTGGATTGAATTTGATACGTCGACCATCTGATTCGGCCTAGTAGTTATAAATTTATTAATTTTTGTGGCGGAAAAAGGGGGTAAAAATTTATTTTTTTTTTGATTGGCTCAACTTCAAAAAATACGCTACGTAGACGACGTTCCATTTGAAAGATATGAAAATTCAATACAGAAAAACATAAAAACATCAAACTATGTGGATTTAAGTAACATTTTGCAAGTGAAAAATTTAAAAGTTATTTGTTATTTGTTATCAAATTAATCAAATTAAATTAAATCTCATATTCAACTTCTATCTTTCCTAATTTCACTGCAATATCATTTTGAACAATTCATGGTGAGCCTTTAATTAAAATCTTCAAAACTAACGATTTATTTACTCCACTATACTGAAAATAGTCAATCAACTTTCTTAACGTTGAAATATTTTTTTTTTGAAATAAGTCATATTCGAAATAAAAAAATTGCTTTAAAACTGAATATAATCAAATCATATATACACGACAAACAATAGAAGAACAGTGCGCGAAGTCGATAATTTTAGGTGGTTTTTGAAATGATATGTGGATTTGACAATTTCAAGGAGTGATGATACTCGCACGTATTCTTTCCAAAAACTCATGGAAACGCCTGTCACGAATCGTTCATTTTGAACGGCTGAACGTATCAATATGAAACGTTCACAGGATTTTAGAGGAAACACTAAACTAAAAGTTCATATGCTAATATTAGAATTTACAGCAAAACTTTCAAATTTACGGAAGATTTTCTAAAGCACTATAAAAACGTGTTTATGATACTTTTTTAAATTCGATGCAAAAAATTCTAATAATTTTTTTTCGTCGAAGCATATTAACTTTGTTCAGCATTTATTGCAGACGTGTTTAATCATATCGAGACGTGTTTTATCACGTCTCGTTGTTTAATTTTAGACTTGTTTAATCATATCGAGCCCATCGTGATCCGTCAAGTGTTAAAATAACAATCGAAACAAATGCGAGCGCTGAAGGTGCGCCACCTTTATTCTTGAACGAGGTTTCAAATCCTTTTTCGTTGCTCTAGAGTTTGTCCTCTGGATTGTTACTATCACTGAAATTTGGTAAGTTAAAGCAATAAATTAATAGAAATAGTCTTCTTTAAAAATATGTGTCGTTGAGGTAAGACCGTCACCCTTTGAGTGGGATAAGCCCGGGATAGTTTGCGATCAGTTGAAGGTAATTAAGATATATTTTTCATATACACTCGACAAAAAAATTAGAGGAACAGAGTGCGAAGTCGAAGATTTTAAGTGATTTTTGACATGCTGTTACTTCGTGAAAAATCAACGCATAGCGATGAGATGTACACCACTTTGAAGATACTACTTTCAGGTTTTAGAATATTTTAAGTACATATTTTTGCTTTGGTTTGTGTAGGTGTAGTGTGCAACAATATCGCGAACAAATAAAAAATAAATTTTTCGTTGTTTTTTCAAGGATATTCTGGACGAGCACAATTTTTTACTAACCAATTCAATAGCAAATCGAATTAACCTCATCAACCAGCTTTTAGTTGGTTCCAAGAACGTTCCTATATGACCTTCCCACACCGAGATATTTCAGTTTGAATTAAAAACTATCCCTTCATCTTTGATGATGAATAATTCAATAAACAACCATTGAACCGCAAATCGAAAGGCAGTTTTGAAAACACCAATAAATTATGCACAAGGATAAAGCGTTACTTTGACAAAAAAAAATATTTAAATTTTTTGCATCGATTTGAAAAAAGTGGCAAAAACAGGATTTTTGAAATGATTTAAAAAATCCACTGTAATTCTGCAAATATTGCAGTAACTTCTAATGTTTGAAGACAAATTTTTAGCCTAGTGTACTCCCTAAACATCCGTGAACATTTCATATTGATACGTTCAGCCGTTTTTTCTAGCCGATTTTTCAAAATTTGGAGTGAATTAGAGGAGCATTAAATCGCAAATCGTATCAGAAGTACAAAATCCTTTCGTTACTTTCGTTTTCATGCGTTTGTATGTACAAATATTGTAGGGAGTAATGACACTCACACATATTCATAGGCATACACGCATACACACATACACGCACTCTTCACCTACAAACTCATAAAGACGAAAGTTACGAATCGTTTATTCTGAGAGTCGGCCAGGATTTTGTTTTCTGATACGATTAAATGCTCCTCTAATTTTCTCCAAACTTTGAAAAATTGGCTAGAGAAAAAACCGTCGAACGTAACAATATGAAACGTTCACGGTTGTTTAGAGAACACACTTGGCTGAAAATTTGCCTGCAAACATTAGAAGTTACAGCAATATTTGCAGAATTGCAGTAAATTTTGTAAAGTACTACAAAAATCCTGTTTTTGGCACTTCTTTCAAATCGATGCAAAAAATTTAAATTTTTTTTTTTTCGTCAAAGTAACAATTATCCTTATGCAGAATTTGCTGGAGTTTTCAAAACTGCCTTTCGATTTAAGGTTGCGATGGTTGTTTATTGAATTATTCATCATCAAAAAAGAAGGGTAATTTTTCATTCAAACTGAAATATCTCTGTGTGGGATGTTCTACGGGAACGTTCTAGAAATCAAATAAAAGCTGATTGATAAGGTTAATTGGATTTGCTATTGAATTGGTTAGCAAAAAATAGTGTTAGTCCAAAATATCCTTATGCGTTGATTTTTCACGAAGTTACAGCATGTCAAAAATCACTTAACATTTTTTGACTTCACACTCTGTTCCTCTAATTTATTTGTCGAGTGTATTTCAGATGCCTTGCAGCTGTTTCTCAGAATCTGTAGAGGACCAAGAATGGAATACGTGTATTGGGTGCAAGGAATGGGTTCATGAAATTTCGAATGACCTGCATTTATTGTTCTTAAGTTGTTCGTTGAGACTAACTGAACTGATTCACTGATATGCATTCATTATTCTCATTGTTTGATTTAAGTTGTTTGATAGGATTAATTAGATTGATACCTTCATCATTGAACAAAAATAATGGCCATTTGATGGTCTTAACCAGAGTAGTAAACTAATTACAATCAAAAAGAATTTGATTAGTTTGATTGTTATCATAATCACAAAACCTGAATAAATTTACCTATGGTCATGAACTTAATCTTTTCTGTGATTTGAGGTCGAATCCTAGCGTGATTAAAGATATTGATTCATGTGAAAACAATGACCGCCTGGGGGTATCCGGAACTTTCCCGGAAGTGTCCAATGTGGTCCTAAGTTCCATCAAATGTGTGGAGTTCTATGAGGTGTCGCATGATAGATTCGCCTAATTTCAAATTCCTTTCTTCTCCATATTCCATGTTCACATGGGCTTGTTCCGATCATATCTCCGGAATCGGTAGAGCGATTCGAACCATATTCGACAGTGACATCTAGAATTTGAACAGCTTTTGGCTATTGTCACATTCGAACTGGTTCAGCTGTTGTCAAGTATATTTAGTGACAAATTGAGATGACGGTGTTACCCCCATGGGTGCCGGTTCACCCGCACTGGTAGGTGAACTCCGTTTTCATGTTAGTTTTGAAAATTGACTGTTACAACATAACAATGTGTGCCCTCATCTATATATATATATATATATATATATATATATATATATATATATATATATATATATATATATATATATATATATATATATATATATATATATATATATATATATATATATATATAAATGGACTTCCGTCTGTCTGTCTGACTGTCTGATTCTTATGGACTCGGGAACTACTGAACCGATCGACATGAAAATTGGTATGTAGGGTTTGAGGCCGGGGAAAGTTTTCGTGATACTTTGAGACCCCTCCCCCCTCTCTAAGGGGGGGGGGCTGCCATACAAATGAAAAACAAATTTCTGCTCTGCTTTACTCGAGAATTAGTCACGCAAATGGAACGAAATTTGGAAGAAGGTTTTGGGGTGCAATAAATATTTCTATGGTGGTCAGACACTCCACCCCCCTCCCTAGCTCCCATACAAATGAAACACAAATTTCTACATCACTCGAGAATTAATCAAGCAAATGCAACCAAATTAGGCATCTGGAGGTTTCAGGGTGCAATAAATGTTTCTATGGTCGTTAGACACTCCACCCCTTCTCACTAAAGGGGGGCTACCATACAAATGAAACACACATTTCTACATCACTCGAGAATTAATCAAGCAAATGCAACAGAATTATGCATCTGAAGGTTTTAGGGTGCAATAAATGTTTCTATGGTGGTTGGACACTCCTCCCCCCTCTCTAAGGGAAAGGGTGGGTTGGTGCTGCCATACAAATGAAAAATAATTTTGTAAATGAAGCTGGCTCAATGCGGATGAATGGAGCCGATTGTTTAGATTAGGAGATTAGAATAGAGAAAATTAATGTTTTAGGATAGGTTCAGCAAAAAATATTTGGTGCTGAGAAATTTTATTTTCTCCACTCGTTTTGTTCTCCGTTGATGATCCAAGTTTGATGATTCATTCGTTTTCACTACGATTTCTAAAACGTATCGTCACGGAGCTCGATTGTGTAGTCTGTGTTTGGGAACACTCATACAAATGTATTCGACATGATATTGTGATAAAACGAGTCACCACAGCTTGATGGAATGGTCATAAATTATGATGCATTGAATTATGCGGGTTTTAAATCTATAATTAAACAAAACAAAACAAAAACAACAACAACAACAACTGTAACATACATCTACAGAAAATCAACCATCAGACTCATTTCATTACACAGTCTCGTATTCTAATTTCTACAGAGTGCAGATGGCACTACCTAATCGGCGCTCCGCTGGGAAGAGAAATCCTGCGAGGGTGACTGTGACGGGGCGTGCGTTACGTTGGAGGGCGCTTCCTAATCGGTTCACGTCTTGACAGGTGAGAAATCCCGCGAGGGTGGCTGTGACGGGTTGCACGTCAAGTTGGAGGGCAATTCCTAATTGGTACACGTCTCGACGGGTATGCGGAATCTGGCGAGAAGGATTGACAAATTGCTGGCAATGCCTCATGGTAGATTGGAAAGAAGAATACTGCGAGGACTTCGACGAAGCGAGCACCTAGGAAGGCGTCACCAAATCGGTGTGTACCTCACGAAAGTTGCTGTGACGGAGTGCGCGTTATGTTGGAGGGCACTACTTAATCGGCGCTCCGCTGGGAAGAAAAATCCTGCGAGGGTGACTGTGACGGAGTGCGCGTTAAGTTGGAGGGCGCTTCCTAATCGGTGCACGTCTCGACAGGTAAACGGATACTGTCGCGGAGAACAGAAAAATGCCTGCCTGGCAACGCCTTATCGTGGCCTGGATGGAGGAACACTGCGAACATCTCGAAGGAGTGAGCATCATTGAGGAAGCCATCGTCAAACTGGTGCATACCCCACGAGAGTAGCTGTGACGGAGTGCGCGTTAAGTTGGAGGGCGCTTCCTAATCGGTGCACGTCTCGACGGGTAAATGGATACTGTCGCGGAGAACAGAAAAATGCCTGCCTGGCAACGCCTTATCGTGGCCTGGATGGAGGAACACTGCGAACATCTCGAAGGAGTGAGCATCATTGAGGAAGCCATCGTCAAACTGGTGCATACCCCACGAGAGTAGCTGTGACGGAGTGCGCGTTAAGTTGGAGAGCGCTTCCTAATCGGTGCACGTCTCGACAGGTAAACGGATACTGTCGCGGAGAACAGAAAAATGCCTGCCTGGCAACGCCTTATCGTGGCCTGGATGGAGGAACACTGCGAACATCTCGAAGGAGTGAGCATCATTGAGGAAGCCATCGTCAAACTGGTGCATACCCCACGAGAGTAGCTGTGACGGAGTGCGCGTTAAGTTGGAGGGCGCTTCCTAATCGGTGCACGTCTCGACGGGTAAATGGATACTGTCGCGGAGAACAGAAAAATGCCTGCCTGGCAACGCCTTATCGTGGCCTGGATGGAGGAACACTGCGAACATCTCGAAGGAGTGAGCATCATGGAGGAAGCCATCGTCAAACTGGTGCATACCCCACGAGAGTAGCTGTGACGGAGTGCGCGTTAAGTTGGAGGGCGCTTCCTAATCGGTGCACGTCTTGACGGGTAAATGGATGCCTGCAAAATGGTCATAAGCGCAGTGGAGAGCAACGAATGGTGAATAAGAATATAGAGAAAAAGGGAAGGATCAACGCTAGTTAGCGTTGAAAACTCGTGAAGTGCATGAGCACAGCCGTCCCCTGAACTGCCCATGATTGCATAGGAGACGTAATCGACAACACCATTAGTGTTGGGAAAACGCATTTTTGTTGTTTTTTTGGCCTACAAGCATAATCATGCAAATCTCCGATGAAATGATCTGTCCAGTTGAAGGATATTATCGGCAAAAAGAGGGCCTAGGTGATTTTGCGGATTGAAACATATTTTTTCCATTTAAAAAACGCTTGCGTTTGCGTTATGCGGACAATCAATCGTTTCAATGAACATTTGTCCGCATAGCTAAACGTAATCACCAGGTTGCTCTGTTTGTAGCGTTGGTATTTACAATTCCGATAATAGGCAAAACGTCTCAGTCGGTAGTTTCAGTTGTTATCGGATAAAATCAAAAAGGTTTGGAAGAAATTTAGTGAAATATCTGCAAAAGGTGCTCTTGATTTGTTGCGAGTCTATGATAGTACTTTTTTCCTGGGTGAACAGCAGGTTCGTGCTTTTCATTCAATTGAATTTGTAAAGGCATTCTGCAATGTCGGTAATTTTAGCATCATGATTTACTGATATCATGATCAATCGCATAAAAATGTTGGAGTTACTTACTCCAACGGTATGAGTAAATGCTGAGTATGTGGAATAATCCAATGTCGAATCCGAAGAGATATAATGTTAAGAACCAATATTATTTCAATTTTACTAATGATCTGATTGTTTCATTATCTACTTGAAGATTCAAATGCAGAAATTTAGGTGATTATAACATTAAAAAACACAATTTCTTCTCTTTGTTCATCGTGTACAGAATTATATGTAGTCATTATATGAGCAGCGTTTCAATGATTTCTTATATTCATCTATTAGGAAACACTAAGTAATAAGACACTATCGTGACAGACATGTTTGGACTCTACAAAGAATGTGATACAAATATAAATTTAGCTTATAGCACATAATACTGACAATTGTTGATTTTTGAACGATGTATGAGAACTGTATGGAACTACGTCTGTTGTGCGGACAAACAGTGATTGTTCGGAAACGTTTTTTCAAAATTGTCCAAATGTTTTCGAACAAAAAATGTTTGTTTGCATGTTGAGTAAACGTCATACATTGTGTAGAATGCGAAACATCGAAAAAGTTGATTTTGTTCATTTTGTCGTTTACGTCTCCTATACAAACATGGGCAGTGAAGTAGTCGCCTAGATGTGGTCCCAGGGGGAATGAGGCTACGAGTAGAGGGCTTGGTTTTTGTGGGTGCGATCCCCACTCGACGTCTTGGTTAACCCTTCCCAGGTAAGGCTGGTAGAGCGTTCCTCACCTCTATAAAAGAAAAAAAAGAGTGCAGATGAACTGGATGAGAGAATAGATTGCTTTTGCAAATCGTTCACTCAGAACGCGGAATTTCCGTTTGAAAAATGCTTACGATTTTTCAATAGTTTGAGTTCCTTATACACCCCGTAAAAAAACCGCGTTAATAGGAAAATCCGCGTGAAAAAAAACACGTTAATTCGAAAATCCGCGTAAAAAAACCGCGTTAATTGGAAAATCCGCGTAAAAAACTCGTAAAAAACCGCACAAAAAAAACCTTGGTGTAATATATTATTCAATTCATTGCAATGAATTGTTATGGAGTGCCCAAATCAATTGATGTAAAAATCTCGTAAATCCATCATGAAACGATTGAGCATTAATTGTTAGTACAAAAGGAGACTTGTACCTTCGATTTCAACCAATCAGAAACGTGGAATTTCCGTTTGGCTAATGGTTTAGATTTTTCAGTTGTTCGATAGTTAGTTTCGTGATCTATTTTCGTTATTTTCTTCAATGAAATGAATTGTTATGGAGTGCCCAAATCGATTGACGCAAAAACCACATCAATTCATCATGAAATGACTGAGCAATAAGCGTTTTAAATTGGACATTTTTCACGATGCGATCGATTTTCGTTTTTCAATTTGTACCCCAATATGTTCCCGAAAGACGTAATCTTACGTCAAAAGATCTTGTAGTAGCTGAAATGCATGTTTCCAACTTACTCGTTTCTTCAATTCGAAACTGACTAACCCGACTCTGATAGTAACTTCCAATGGGTAAGCACGGTAAATACACAAATTGTCGCTATATCTGGTAATACGTTGGGCGAGGAAGAGCTTTCCATTGGAGCTGCGTCTGTGTTTCCTTGACGGGTTTTTCCAGAGTGTGGCCGAACTTCATCGTGAAGTAGAATAACTTAGCGCGTGTTATTAGATTTGGTGTTTTTTTACATTCTGTATGCGATCGCTTGCTTGATCGACATGACCATCTTTAAGTAATCCTCTGTAATTTTCCCAGATATAATGTCTGCTATGTTTTTTAAACGGTTTTATTTAGCTGTAATCTGTTTGTATGTTTGTAACTTTGTAACATGTTTGTCTGTAGCGATGACCCACATTAATAGAAATTTGACCCCCTTCCAGTTGACCGATTGATCTGAAATTTGGAACACACCTTTATCTCGGTAGTCATTATATAACTGCGTATTACATGATCTTGAAAATCCAAGATGGCGGCCGCTACAAAATGGCGGATCACATTTTTTCTCAAAACCTCATCAATATGGGTTTTCCAAAACCCCATCAATATTGGTATCAAATGAAAAAATGACTAGAAGAATACGGTTATTTAAGAAAAATGCAAATTCAAGATGGCTGCCACTACAAAATGGCTGACTACATATTTTCTCAAAACATTAATGAAGTGGGTATCAAATGAAAGGGCTTGACTAGTAGAATACGGTTACTCATGATAAATGTAAATCCAAGATAGCTGCCACTACAAAATGGCGGAATACATATTTTCTCAAAATCATTACTTTATTAAACGGTTTTATTTAGCTTGAACTGTTCGTATGTATGTTTGTATGTCTGTATGGTTGTCCTACATTAATAGAAATTTGACCAATAGGAACTGACCGAATTTATAAAATACCTTTATCTCTGCTGTTATTTCAAAACTGCATATCATCTCAAAAAAAAGGTTGATTGAGATATGTGTATCGAACGAACTAACTTGACTTGGAGAACACACTATTTATTTTCTGCAATCCACTCAATATCGGTATCAAATGAAATTTTTTGACTTATAGAATACATTACAATGGTTTTATTGTAGAGAGATAATCTAATGAAACAGATAATGTACTAAAAACTAGAAAATAGAATAAGTAAAAAAACTTTTTAAGTTAAACGGTTTAATTGTGATATAAATCGTGGGGCACGTTGGATTTCCATTATCCACCATTAGTGACTCATCATATGTCCCACGATTTTATTTTAGTATTATCAATGCCCTAGACTAATGAAGGAGAGGTGTGATAACTGCTAACTGCTACTTGCCTAATTATTTTCTAGCTTTTAGTACCTTAATTTGTGTCCACGCAAATGACTAAATTAATTGAATGTTATCAGAAGGCATAGAAGCCATTGGTCGGAGAACATCATCATTTCTCATTTCTCAGTATTAAATACAACCCAGTTCCTTCAGATCCTAGAGGTTAAATCGATTATGTCGTGTTGCTGAAACATCCGTTACTTTTCTGGTGGTAATGAGATGATTCCGAGAACGAACACTTATTAAAACATAACTTCCTTTCGACATAAGCGCAAATTACATGTCATAACTGTCGCTTTGCATGGTTCAACTTGCGTATGTAATATATGGTGCAAACATATTATAGGTACGCCTCTGCAGCTCATATGAATTCGATCATGATTTATTAGCATTCGTGGGATACAGAGTCCAACATGTGACGCCACCGGAACGTTACATTCTGCATACAGAATGCATCCTTTCGGTGCCCGGCAACCGGTGTGATACTTGATGTGCGATTCGTAAACACGCCGTTGCGACCACGTGCTGTTCTTTCTCTCCAGAAAGTTATTTCTCACTCTCATTCCAAATTTTACTCAGATTTTCCATTTCCTCTCGGTGTTTCTCTGGATTTCCATCCCGTTATGAATGGTAGCGGGTTTGGCGCGTGTTTCGAATCTCTCCGCAAGTCTGATGAATGCATCTCTACGAGACCGTGTGTCAATATCTTTTTCGCCGCGCCTGCACAGTTTCGTCGGTGAGTCGGTGAGGGGCCGATTTGGGTGGGTTGTCGTAATTGGGCGGGGTGGGAAGTGGTTTATGCCAGTGTTAAAGTTCGAATTCCCATACGCGTTCCGCTTCAGTCTAGCCGTGACCGTGGAATTCGTTGGGTCGCTTTCCGGGTTCTTCTTCCGGTTCGATAGGGGAAAAGTGACACTGTGAATGGATAGTGTTTAGTGTTTAAAGTGTATATTTTCTTCCCTTTCCTCTGACTGTTGGTTTTGTATCGTCTTTCGCTGTTTCCTACCAGTTAAAATATGCGTTATCTACTGCTTACTGGAAAACGTGAATATTCTCTTGTTGACGCTGCTTGTATCGTGAATGCTGCTTCTTTCATACCCATAAATATATACAATTTTTACGATCTTCTGCCAGAAAGTAGGATTTTATGGTGTGAGATGGAAGTGTTAACAATCTGTTGATTGATAGTATGCAATGTTTACCCGAAACTTCTGCCAGGTGACCGAGGAGATTACAAAGTAATGTGTTTTATGGCCTCATAACAACATATGTGGATAACGTGAGCGAAAAAACAAATCGCATGAAATTACCAAATATATTCGTCAACAAAAACAACATCTACCAGCCGTAACAACAAACCAAGTGGAATAAATTATATTGAACTGAAATTGGAGGTATTCTCGGAGGAATTTGCGTGCTAGCATTGTTCATGAAACTATTTGTCGAGCGTTGGAATCAATGGTGTGAAGCATTTTTTCCACGGCTCAGTTACATCTAAAGTTGTTATTGCGAAGTTTTCCCGAACAATTGAGGAAGTTCTCTGGTGCAAAATGTGCTCTTGATGTGATGGATAAAGTGCTCGTCTAAGGTAGGTATTGGGGACGTGATATTATAACTGAATT
Source organism: Toxorhynchites rutilus septentrionalis (assembly GCF_029784135.1). Taxonomy (NCBI): domain Eukaryota; kingdom Metazoa; phylum Arthropoda; class Insecta; order Diptera; family Culicidae; genus Toxorhynchites; species Toxorhynchites rutilus. The sequence goes on from NC_073746.1 coordinate 292,635,367, forward strand.
TAATTAAAAGAAGTGCTTTCAAGTGCAGCGAAATGTATAATATTGAGTTGAGGAAAAATAAATCCGATATTTTCACGTAAAGAAGAAGTGCTTTCAAGTGCTGCGAAATTTGTAATATTAAGTTGAGGAAAAATAAATCCGATATTTTCACGTAAACAACTTACGGCCCTATTGAGTATTGTGAAAATGATCTGATCAGTTATTCCATCCTAAGATTATGATGACGATGGCATTTTGTTTTCATTTTGATTTATTGCTTCATTCTAAATCTAAATCAACCAAGCTTTAATCAACACTACGAAGGGAAACATCATGAGAAAGACTGACTTCGTCTTCTAGTTGAATTTATTCATTAACCTTATCCAAACAGCAACACAATTAAGTAATATAAGCTACGTTTCTGAGCTCTTTGTTATGCTTCGATATAACGTACAATTCGATACAACGTACAATTTTGAAAGTGAAATGTACGTTATATTGAAGGTACCCTGTATAAAGAATAGAAATTTAAGAAGCATGTTTTCGTTTCTATCGAAATAAAATTGATATTTTGTTGATATTCGTTTTGGATGCTACAAACAAAGCTAAGGCAATCAATCTTAAATTGTCTTATCGTTCTAACGCCATCATTCTGCTATTTACCGAGAAAAATTATGGGTTCCTTCTTTACCCAACCTGATATATGGAACATATATATATATATATATATATATATATATATATATATATATATACATATATATATATATATATATATATATATATATATATATATATATATATATATATATATAATGGATTTCTGTCTGTCTGAATTGAAAATTGGTATGTAGGGGTTTTTGGGGCCGGGGAAGGTTTCCGTGATAGTTTGAGTCCCCTCCCTCCGCTCTAAGGGGGGGGGGGGTCTGCCTTACAAATTAAACACAAATTTCTGCATTACTCGAGAATTAATCAAGCAAATGAAACGAAATTTGGCATGTGGTGGTTTTAGGGTGCAATAAATGATTCTATGGTGGTTAGATACTCCTCCCCCTTCTCTAAGCATTACTCGAGAATTAATCAAGCAAATGAAATCGAATTATAGGTTTTAGGGTGCAATAAATGATTCTATGGTGGTTAGATATTCCTCCCCCCTCTCTTAGGTGGGGCTGCCATAAAAATGAAACACAAATTTCTGCATAACTCGAGAATTAAACAAGCAAATGAAACCAAATTTGGCATGTGGAGGTTTTAGGGTGCAATAAATGTTTTTACGTTGGTTAGACACTCCAGCCCCCTCTCTAAGGGGGAGCTGCCATACAAATGAAAGACAAATTTCTGTATAATCCGAAAACTGATCAAGCAAATGGAGCCAAATTTGTCATGCGAATGTTTTAGGGGACACGAAACGTTTCCATGATGAATAGACACTCCTCCCCTCTCTCTGAGGGGGGGGGGACTGCCATACAAATGAAACATGAATTTTTGCATAATTCAAGAACTAATCAAGAAAACTGAACCAAATTGGGCATGTGGAGGTTTTAGGGGGCAAGAAACATTTCTAAAGTGGTTCAACACTCCTCCCAACTTTCTGAGGGGGAGGAATGTTTCTACAATGGTATGACACCCCTCCCTCCTCTGGAATCGGAAAACTCTGAAGTAAAAAGGGAAATTTTCCATATTTTCTACAATTACATAGTGACAAGTGCTGTTAGTCCATTTGATGTTTGAGCTAGCGAAATTGATCTTTGTTCGAAACTGGAAATGGATTTTAATGTGATGAAACGCACTATTATACCTTCTTCTATCTATACCAATAAAAAAGTATCACCGAATGTGTTGATAAGAGCAGAACTCGAAGAAGGAATTGTCCGATTTAGGGCTGTCTTTATTCTATCATATTTTCTGTCTAAAACATTTATTCCATCTAACGGAGAAACATTTGCAAGTTATTTGCAAGTGGTTGAAAAATCTTGAACGAGAATTGTGTCTGAAAATAATCTGATATTATAATGATGAGTTTTGTTAGAAATACTAGGAATTTTATAGTAAAATACCTTTTACTATAAACGGGGCCGATTAGAAGATCAATCAATGAACAGTTCTGCGATTTAACCCATAAACTTGCTCATAGTAAGAAAACGTGAATGTTTGAAGGTATTGATAACAAAAAACAAATGTTGGGCGGGACGAAGTTTGCCGGGTCAGCTAGTGCTTTAATAAAAACGAAGGAATATTAGTTTTAGCAAAAAATTTCAGCAGAAGAATGAATCGAAGAAGCGAGTCAGCTCTTGCATTGTTATGCAGGTCAGAATATAGTTCTGGAATTTAATATGTTATAGGAGAACTTTTAGCTAAAGTTGACCAAGAATCTTTATATATAAAAAAAAAGTTTTGCCCCACGTACGTATAAATCATCATTACAGGAGCACGGCAGATCAGATTTGCGTCTTCTATATATTAAGTTAGCCTTCACCCAAATTAGAATGATAGAATACTTTGGAGGATATTTCAGATGATTAGAAAAAATCGAAAAAGCTGACTTTGGATATTTTATACACTCTGTCCAGCTTCTGTAAGTTGTAGAATTATTGAGTTTAAATATGATAATTTTAGTTGTCCTGTTTTTATGAGACCATTTCAAAAACCATAAGTATTATCAATGGAAAATTCAAAACAATCGGAAGATTTACAGGGAAACTTCGATATAACGTACCCTCGTTATAACGTACCCTCGATATAACGTCACTCGATATAACATACATTTTACCTCGATATAACGTACACATTTCCAAAGTGTAAAGGAAAATTTTTTTCAATAATTTTTTTGTGATAAAACAATGAATTACCTGTATTGTGATGCTAAAACAAGTTTTGTACTTTCAATAAATCCCGAAATACAGCTGGTTTAGTGATTCCGGTTTCTAAATGAATCAAGCTTTAATCAACAGTACGAAGGAAAACATCATGAGAAAGGCTGGCTTCGTCTTCTGATTGAAGTTAATCATTAACTTGACTAAAACAGCAACACAATAATGTATTATAGACTACGTTATAACGTACAATTCGATACAACGTACAATTTTGAAAGTGAAATGTACGTTATATCGAAGATTACCTGTATATGTCAATAATTGGTAGCCTTGCCATTTCGGTTGATAACCTGGAAAGTTCGTGTTGGCATACTATTTATCAAATTCATCCAAATTGAACTGTTTTTCGTCACTGAAGATAACCTATACATTGAAGAACTTTTCGTTATGGTATATAGAAAAATGTATTCTTTTGAAAACATTCTTTGTCATAACATACCATGCCCCACTGTCAGTTCATGTGAGCCTTGGCAAAACTTAGACGTCTTCCGATGTGAGATGGTGTAAGATTAGGATTCTTAGCCTTTTAAGCACTCTTTGTGTAAGGACTGTTTGACTAACTTGATTAATTGTCTCCCGGGAAACATTTCGATTTACGTAGAGCTCTCTTCGTCTATTCGTATCCCTGATGATTCGCCAAATAATTGAGCACTAGTCGATGGGATCGTACAAACACTTGCACACTTACATATAAAAATCATGCAGTGTATGGTTATTATCAATACCAATACACTAGAATATAAATTGAAGCATTGTTTGTTTACAATGACACAAAGCTTCTCGCTGAACATCTTTCAATTTTTTGAAAGCTGGTACTATTATCAGTGGCATTAAACTCAGTTTTGAGCGCGATGACAGCACTTAGTATATTTACAGCGTCATGAAGAGGTTACGAGCTCAAACCTCATTCACGACATTCTCAAAAAATGGAAGTAAAGGGACGAACCAGCCAAAAATGTCAAAAGTCACTATAATAAAGAAGAAAATTTTTTTTTGGCCCGGTGATTTTTAATATGGATTATTCTGTTGGTCAAACATATTGTGCGAAATTTTGTGTTGCTAACAAAACTTCTTGTGCCGAAACGTTGACAATGTTGCTGAATGTCCAAACGATGTCAAAAAACACGAGTGTATGAATGATATAAGGCATTCAAAGACGACCGAGAAGAGATGAACGATTTGCCACGTCAAGGAAGATTATCCACCTCTTCAACTGATGAAAACCAATCGACAAAATAAAAGGAATGGTGCTCGATGCTCGTAATTTAAGTTTGAGAGAGCTAGTCCGTGAATTAAATATAACCGACGAAACCGTTCGTCATATTTTTGGTAGATGTTTTGGGCATGAGAAAAGTTGCAGCACGACTAGTGCCAAAAGAGCTCAATATTCTTCAAAAATTTTGTAGCAATCAAGTGGCTGAAGACATGAACGATCAAATTATGATCCCACGTTCATCCAACGCATAATTAGGCGTTTGAGAGAGAAAATTGGTCACAAACGGCCAGATTTGTGAAAGGATAGCATTTGGATTTTGCACCACGATAATGGACCAGCTCATCAAACGATCGTTGTGATCGAATTTTTGACCAAAAATGGCACGCATGTAATTGAATAAGCACAGTACTCTTCAGATATGGTCCCGTGTGACTTTTCCCTGTTTCTGAAATTCAAATTACCGCTTCGTGGGAACCGTTTTGAAAACATTGAAGACATAAAAGAGAGTTTGCTGCGGGATTTTTTTCAGTTCCTGCATACATTTAGAAAAATTTGTGATACCTGGATTGTTCGTTGGATAAAGTGTATTGCTCTAGGAGGTGCCTATTTTGAAGGCGATAATATAAATTTAGGTGATAGATAAACCATTCTCTACAAAAACACAAATTCCCAGTATATATTTGACAGTATGTACGATGGAAGTGATTCTAACTCGCGACGATAAACAAAACAAGACTCACGATCCCAGAAGCTATGCTGTCAAAGTTCGATTGCGTGGTGATGAACGATGGGATATATTTTGAGACTTCATTTATTAGTGTCACTGAAGTAAAAGTTTGGGTTTTTTTGAAAACCGAAAGATCACCGAAAAAAATATATTTTTTTTGGCGCTTGGTCGTTTTTCCGTCTGAAAAGTCGATTTAAAAAAAAAACAAATTTATAACTGTAAATGTCGATGTGCAATGCAATTTTAAGACATTTGGCACCAAAATTTTTTTTTGAAAACCCCGATTTCCGGTGATTATTCGGTTTTAAAAAAACTCAAATTTTAACGTCTGCAATAATAAATGAAGTTCGAATAAGCTAATATTTTGCATAGGGTATATTATCGTGCAAATCAACATTTCGCAACAAGTTCTGAATGAAAAATCGAGATAATTATTTTCATTGACATTTAAAACCATACGTTTCGTCTCGTACTCCGAAAAAAAAACTTAGAAAAAAGTCCCAGAGTGTCGTTTTTTGACGAAAATTTTTTTTTCGAGATGACACTAGATCTCGAGGTTTCATGCAATTTAAATTTTTTGAAATTTTAGGGTCGATTTTTTCCCATATATTTATTGGCACCCTAGCCGTCATATTGCTAGATACAAAAACAACATGTAATACGTCTATTTGAATAAAAAGAGGAAGTAGCATCAATGCAATAATACCTTTTTCGATCAGACAGTCTCTCAGCAATATTGATACAACATACTGATGAGCTTCTATGCAAACCATATAGCATGTTACGCTTATTACACCATTGTTATCCGATGCCATAAATTTTATTTAGTCTCATTATTGGTCCTTAATCGCAGTGAACGATTTATTAACTGCAATGAAATTTATTACCAATCGAAATATCACGTTTTCATTTGTTTCTACCACAGAGAAAGCTTCGCAATCAGGCAATGTGCACATCAAATGATAGGCAAAAACTGTCCGATGATAATATAATCCATATATCAACACTAAAATATTACTGTTCTTAACCTACTTTCGGCCTATTTCAACGCACCATTTTTGATTACCAGCGAATAATTGCCTTGGAACAAAAGAGTCCTGCTGCTAGTTGGATTTACCATCACTCGCTCAATTCGGCAGTAAATAATTTTCATCGCCCTCGCCAACTCAACGCCATGGTTAGTTGGCGGTGTGCGATGCCACTGTAACGAAAAACCAATTAAGAGTGTTATCTTGTTATCTGTTGTGTTTCTGACCATGTCGAACGGCACATCGAACACGTTATTAATGCTTATGTTATCGTTTGTGGCAGCCGCCGGAACACCGTGGGGCGATTCGGTACTTGTATCTCGTGTAATGTTGTTCTCACTCGATCAGAGGGTTTCTTTGATTTTTTTTCGCTGATCGATGATAACTGGTAATTGCTAATTGTGAAAGTTTCAATTTATGCCTTTATATGAGAAGCTCGAGGAATATTCCATAATGTGAAGCTTGGAACGTTCAGCGAGAGGATATACATCCTTACAGCCCACACGAATAACTTGTAGGTATCACAATTTATGAAAAATTCTGATAATTAAATTAAGAAAGATGTATTGTATTTGGTTATCCATAATTATATTTCATTCTTCTTATAGTTAATGAACCAAACGAGACCTAGACAAACACAAAATTGGGATGGACAATAAATGTTCCGATTGATTGCTTTGCGGCGGCGTGGCTAAATTTCCATCCCACCTGTACCATTCACAATAACCGGAGAAACATCCCATCTGTTTATATTCATTATTCAAAATTCGGATATTTAATTCGACAGAAGCGGTTCTGTTTGTGCGCCACCAGTCTGTACCTCTCTCCGGCTGCTGTGTATATCGCAAGCGCGAGCTAAATAAACATAAATATTGAAAAGTGTTAACTTGTCTGCTCTTTCGCACGTCCTATCGTCAATGGCAAACACAATCTCCCACCAAAGATATCCATCACCGAGGAATATTCAATCGAACTGAGCTTGGCAAATAAGAGGCTGGGCGAAGCTGGAGATGCTAACAGACTCACAGAAATCAATCAATGGGATTCTTCGCGCAACATCGATAGCAACACGCTTTGCAACTCGCTACATACGAGTTTCGATACATGTAGTACTTTTGTTCGAAAAATCAAACAAACACCAATCGGTAAGAGTAGCTGTTTGTGTTTACCAACCCGGATTCTTCTGTCTCATAAATGATTTGTCTTATTTGCTTCTCGTTTACCGAATTGTTTGTAACATACACATTTTCGAGGTGTTCGATCATTCACGTTTAAATGTTTGCATTTGTGCCTGCGTGTATGCTAATGAATCAAACAAATCCAAATATCATTGTGAGTTCCCGAATCCCTCCAAGATTTTCCCGAAACAATGCTAGTCTTAGATTGAGTGAAACATTGAAACATTTCGAGGACATTGTGCTGTCGTTGCATGTTTTTGCTTTTAATTTTGATCTAGGCATGACAGGGCTGAGGATCTTTTTCCGATCCATTTATCTTAGACAATAAATTAAAATATTTTAATAGTAAATTAGAATTTCCAAAAAAAAAACGCATTGGGATAGTGAAACTGTATTTTGAACTTGTCGAAGCTATTGCCGAAACACTTCATTTCATGCAAATGGTGTTTAATGCTTAGCAGATCTTACGTAAATGATAAGCAACAATTGATCTATTAAAATCTTTGATAGTGGAAGATGCCATAAAGGTCATGTACGTAAATTTATTTGAGATCAGTCAAAAGCTGAATGAAAATCAATGGTAGACGATTGAAATATTACTTTATACAGCAATGAATCAATTGTCGTATAGCACTGATAACGTGGCCGATGTTATTTTCCTATGCATGATTTGTCAGCGGATTATTGGCGTAGACCAGAGACTTCATATAGCCCTTCAAAAATTCATATAAAGATTTCAAAAATAGTTCTACGGTGAAGAACTCTAGAGTGGCAATAATTTGGCTGTTGCGTTCTGACCGTCATCTTCTTCTTTCTTCTTTCTTCTTTCTTCTTTCTTCTTTCTTCTTTCTTCTTTCTTCTTTCTTCTTTCTTCTTTCTTCTTTCTTCTTTCTTCTTTCTTCTTTCTTCTTTCTTCTTTCTTCTTTCTTCTTTCTTCTTTCTTCTTTCTTCTTTCTTCTTTCTTCTTTCTTCTTTCTTCTTTCTTCTTTCTTCTTTCTTCTTTCTTCTTTCTTCTTTCTTCTTTCTTCTTTCTTCTTTCTTCTTTCTTCTTTCTTCTTTCTTCTTTATTCTTTCTTCTTTCTTCTTTCTTCTTTCTTCTTTCTTCTTTCTTCTTTCTTCTTTCTTCTTTCTTCTTTCTTCTTTCTTTCCTATGTTTGTAATATCTTATAGCTTTTGATGCTATAAGATTAAGTTTATTGATTGTAAGTGCCAATATCTACTCACACAATTAATATTTCTAAACAAATGATCAAAAGCTGCCCAAAACAATTATTTTTTTTTTGTTCAATTGAATTGATTTTTTAAAAAGTAGTAAAAGTAGTAGGTCCCTTTTTCTAAGATGGCACTAACGTTCCCGGTGGAACTTTTGCCTTCTCAACGTAGGTATACTTGTTTCATTTTTATTAGAAGTACTTAATTGAGATTTCTATGCCAAATAACACGCCTTGAACGTATTCTGGAGTGGCAAGCTCTCCACAGTTATATTTTCTTTTCAAAATTTCTAAATGCCAGAAAATCTTTAACATTTTTTGTACTGTGTATTTTTTTTTATTATTTTATTTTTATTATTAGATATTTGAAAAAAAGCAGCTTGAAGATATTTATCAATCTAGAAAAGCCAATTTATCAATCTAGAAATTTAAATATGAATTAGAGTAGTACTGAATCTCTAAATCCCAAAAAAAAATTTTGCAGAATTTAAATATTTTTTTTAATACTAAAATTTTTGATGATTTCTTTTTGATAATTTTTCTTGATACACCGTGGTAAGATGCACATTCAGTATTTTTTTCAAATTTTTATCTCGGATCTATTGAGGATGGCGTGAAATAAACGAAAAAGTACGTATTTCACTATAGATCCTACGTCAAACCACATAGGGGTTCAAATAAACCGCCAAAATTTCTTATTTAATATCCTTTACAATATTTGCCATACAGCTAGTGATTTGGTTTGGGGGCACTTTTTACTCCCTTACCCGGCCAGGCCCTTTACTTTTTTTTTTTTTTTTTTTTCCAATGTCAAGTTTATTCATTGTATAAAAGTTGTCATTATATGTTTACATCTAAATAAAATTCTAAGGCTGCAGTATCTATCAGCCCTTCTGTTTCATTTATGAATTCCACATAATTCGTGAAGGTTTTCAGTACTTGAATTCGTTGGCTTTTTGTGATGTTATTTAATGACGGCCGTAATAATTCTCCGAAAGAGGGACGTTGCCATCCTCCTAACATAACTGCAAGTTTTTGCTGTATTAGTCTCCAAGATGCCGCTACTCGAGGACACTCGCTGAATTTGTGCGTTATTGTTTCCACAGCTATATTACAATGGAGGCAGTTTGCTCCATCTGCCCGCTGTATAGTATGCATAAGTTTCCGATGTTGTGTTTTTCCATTCACGATGAGGTACAGACCACTGCGCTGGCTTGATGAAATTTGTCTGCATGCGATATTACGCCATATTCGTCGCCAGTCTGACGCTGGGTGCTTGCGCTCTATCCTAGGCTGCTCTGTCTGCTCAATGAAGAAATTATGAATCAGCACGCTGGATAGGTTTCGTTGTATTTGAAGTGTTAATAGCGGTAATTGTTCCCGTATTTGCCGGTGAAGGAGTTGTTTGTACGAAGAAAGAACTATAAAATGGAATGTAAGGCGGCTCGCACACCGGAGCAATGAGCAACTAGCAACTGTCAACATGCAATAAGCAATATTATCACCAATGGATTTTTCCATTTAATCTTTGTTGATCTCGCACACCGACGCAATACGATATCGCTGTCGCCTTTACAGAGCAACACATGTCGCTAGCAACACGGCGTGTCGGTTGAATAGCAACTTATCGCTCATATTTTGACAAGTTTCGTACATTAAGGCGATTGTTTGCATAATGTCAGGGGTTTTTATTGCTCTGGTATGCGAAGAACAACAAAATATGTTTCCTGTTGCATATTGTGTACTGCAGTTTGCTAGTTGCTTATTGCTGCGGTGTGCGAGCCGCCTAAGCGGTTTCTTTCAGATGTCGATTTATGAGTAACGCCTTGCATTTTAATGCTGGAAGCTGTAGTTTCAGTCCGCCCTGTTTTTCACTTCTCGCAAGTTGCTGAATTGGTACCCGTGCTGGTAATCGTTTCCACAGAAACGACCCCATTATCGATGTTATTTTAGCTGTGTGAACAGTATACGGTGGAATGACCGATGCCACATACCACATCCTCGAAAGGACGAATATATTTAATAGTGTTACCTTCTGCACCAAATTAAGGCTCCTGAGTGAATGAAGCCAGATTTTCTGCGCTACTCGAGAGACGAGCGCATCCCAATTAAGCTTAACCATCTCCCGTATGGAGTTTGCAAAAACAATGCCAAAGATTTTAACCGTTTCCCTTGTTTGTATCCGTGGTACTATTAATCGATTTTCATCCACCACTCCCACATCGATTGAAATCGTTTTCTGTCGATTCAGTTTCGCCCCTGCGACGTTTTCGAATTGGAGGAACAAATCATCAATAAGATCAATTTTCTGGGTGGATGTGACCACCACACTGACATCGTCCGCGTATGCCACGCACAGGTCACTGCCGCAAATGCGCTCGAGTCGTGTAAGAAGTGGATGAAGGTATAACGCAAATAGCATCATTGAGAGCGGATCGCCTTGTCTCACCGATCTCTCGATGGGGAAGACACGCGATAGATGCCCGTTCATCAGGAGCCGAGAGGTAGATCTCTCAGCAATACGCTGCAGAAGCGCGACGAAGCACGGGTTTACACCGAGCGATAGCATCGTACGGTGAAGGAATGAGTGCGATACCCGATCGAACGCGTGTTCGAGATCGAAGGAGATGAGCTTTCCGTTCCCCTTTCTGGCGATTAGTTCTGCTATTCTATCCTTCAGTCCGAGAGTGGCTTGGAAAATGTTACGGCCGGGATTGCAGCACTTTTGCGCTTCGCTCGGTAGTCGGTTGTTTTGTAGCACGTGTTCCAAACGGGCTCTCATAATTCTGCTGAGGATTTTAAAGTCCATATTAAGGAGCGTGATCGGCCGAAAAGCTCGAGCGGTGTCGCCGTTGATTTTCTTCTTCACTAGTACTATAGTGCCCCTTGCGTATTCGGGATAGAAATGTGTCGTTTTTGCTTCGTTTATTACCAGATTGAGTTCTCTATGTATGACGTCAAAGGCTTTCTGGTAAAACTCTTTTGGGAGACCATCGGACCCTGGCGATTTTCTCGCTGTTGCTGTTTTGATCGATGTACATATTTCTTCCGTTGTTATCTCTCTCATCAGAGAGGCGTTTGTTTCATCGTCTGCCGGTATTACTTGATCACACTCAAACGTGTTCACAACTTCATCGCTTCGCTCCGTCGCTGAGTAGAGTCCCCTGAAATATTCGAACATGTGATTTTCGATTTCTGCAGGATCTCGCAAGAGCTCTCCATTCTCAGTTCGTATATTCGTAACAGTTGTATTTTTCCGTCGCCTTTCTCCCAACTGAAATGTGGAAATGTTTTCGCCGGCCACTATCGTGGCATTGATGCGCATGAATTTTTGCGCGAAACGTCGTTGATGTTCGAGCATTTGCGCTTTTAATCGATTGATGGTCGTTAGCATAACAGGATTCTGGTAATAATTGTCGTATGCCATTTTGAGTTGGCCATATAATCGTTGTTGTTCATTGTGAAAATCGCTATATTCTTCTCGAGATTTCCAGCGGAAGAACGAAGAAATTTTAGGTTTTGCGAAAAAAAGCCACCATGCCATCCAGTTACTGTAATTCCTTCGCTGACGCGTCCAAAATTGCCACCGGATCCGAAGTTCATAAATATTTTGTGGTGTCAAGATATGTGATCGTAAGCACCAAAATCCTTGCCCTAGCGCGCGACCGAGGTGAGGAAGGCAAATTCGTGTTGTTAGTGCTTTGTGATCTGAGAAAGAACACACATGTGTAGCGGCACTCCTCAAATGCGCACAAAGTCCATTGCTGACGTATATGCGATCGAGCCTGGATGTCGCATTATGGGTGATATACGTTGGTGCGGGGGTTGATGGGTACAGTTTAACCCATAGATCATGTAGTTGTAGTTGCGGAACCGTCGCATTTAAAGCGGGACTCATGTTGTAGTGTGTAGCATCACTCGGTAGAAGCACACAGTTGAAATCTCCGGCGAGTATCGTATGTTCGGTGTTGTGTCGAAGGTAGTAGGCGATAGTGCCATTGAAAAAACGCTCTCTTTCGGCACGCAGCGCTGCTCCTGAAGGAGCATAGACGTTACAGAGTGTCGTGTTTTGCACTCTCAATGCGATCAGGCGACCATCCAGGCTCTTCTCGACATGCGAGTACTGGATGTGTTCTTTCAACGCTATTGCCGTTCCTCTCCTCGCGTGGTCCACATTACACAAGACGTTATATCCGGTGCTCCGGTGTAAGGTGCTCATTCTCCACCTCCTGTAAGAAGACGATGTCGAGCTCCATCGTACGTATAAAAGTCCTGAGGGCATTTAGCTTGGTCGGATTTGTGATGGTGTTAATGTTGATAGTAGCGATGTTATAGCTGGCGAAACGATCCATTAGAGTGTTTGTTCTCCACGCTCATCATCGCTATCCTCTCGCCGTTTCTTACCCGGCGGTCTTGTGCGAAGTGTTCGGGTAGCGGTCGAGACTGACGACGAATCTGTTTCGTTGCCATCGGATTTACCACTAGCAGTTTTGCGAACCACTCCACTGCTAGCAGGGGGGCGCTGACCTTGTGTATCGATCAGTGACCCGCTGTCCGATGGCTGAGCCGCACTTGGAGGTGCGAGAAGCGCTGTTACATTTGTCACAACACAAGGGTTTCTGTTGGTGGCTGACTTCATCGGAGAAAAGATTTCGTTGCTCCTAGCAGTTTTACTAATCACTCCGCTGCTAATGGAGGGTCGTTGACTTTGGGTATCAGTCATTGACCCGCTATCCCACGGCTTATTCGCACTGGTCGATGCTTGTGACGCTGATAAATCTGGCATCGACCCATGCTGTTTTGAGGCTCTTGGTGGTGGCATGGATCTTGATGGCTCTGACGGTTTCGTCGGCAGCTTCGGTTTCTTCGCCGCTCGTGTTGCTGGGGCAGGCTGTTTCGCAGCATCGGCATACGACTTCTGCACCAGCATTTTTTTGTTTTGGGCACAAGTGATTCCATTATGGATATAATCCCGACAATGACGACATGTTTGCTGTTGTCCGAAGTAGGATAAGAGAGTGAGCTCTCCATCAATCGTCACCCACGATTCGATGTTCCTCTTTACCACCATTTTCGCAACACGAGTACCGGTAGAGATACCTGGGAAGAATAGGTCAGAGCCACAAATTTGCTCCTGTACGGAGATAACGTCTCCGTAAGCGCTTAGAAAATCAACGATTTTTTGGTCAGTAACGTGTTCGGATAGGTCGAATAATTTCACTTCGACTGCTCCGTCCTCCATCGTGATCCGCAGACGGTATATTTTCCCATCGTGGTTCACCTCGTGTTTGTTGTCGTGCTCTTCACACACCTTTCTCGCGAGCTCGGGGGTAGAAACTTTAACAAACGCGCATCCAAGTGTTCTGCTACACTGAATTCGCGTCACTTCTCCTTGTTTTAGACCGAGAACAGTTCCACAAAACACGTGGATTTTAGAATAGTCGGGTTTTTTTGGTAGACCCGCATATCCTATGCGGAACGTGTTTTCGCGACGATTCATCGCGGAGTCGCTGCGCACGATGACACAGAACGGTTCACCGTTGCAGCGAAAATCAAAACGTTTGTAATAGCTTTTGATGTAGTTTGAGATCGGCTTTCGCGACAGCGATAACAAAGAGCGTCTGCTCGTCACGAAAGTTGAATGCTAACTATGAAACAGATTTCAACTGCGATCACTTAACCAACCGTAATGTTTTTGAATTGCTAAGTATTTCGTATGAATAAGATAAAGATAAAATTTTTAAAGTAATTTGGCTATAGGGTCGATGGTCGACCACTTCATTCTGGAAAAGGGATCTCTTGGCCAAAATGGTTTGAGAATCCCTGGTGTAGATGAAGTGGCCAAAAATATCGAGAAGAAATAAAAAATTGATTTCTTTCTGTTTTTCCTGTTTTTCTATTTGTTTTTCTGGACTAACACAATTTTTGCTAGATAAGTCAATATCAAATCCAATTAACCTTATCAACCAGCTTTCATTTCATTTCTAGAAAGTTCTTGTAGGATCCTTCAATACAGAGATATTTCTGCTCCGTAAATCGAAAAGCAGTTTTAAGGACTCAAATAAATTCGGTAGAATTCTGTATGATTCTTAATCTTGACAAAAAAAATTAGATTTTTTGCATCGATTTAAAAAAAACCAAAAACAGGTTTTTTGTACTGTTTTAAAAAATCTTCTATAATTTTGCAAACATTGTAAATTTTGGCCTAATGTATCCCCAAAACTCCTCTAAATATTTTGTATTGACGCATTTAGCCATTTTGTTAGCTGATCGATCAAAGTTTTAAATGAATTAGATGAGGACTTCGGCGTAAGTTGTACCGGAAGTATAAATTGCTATGCGAAATGAAAGATTCGTACCTTTCGATGATACTCAATGATATACATACGTATTCCCACATATATACACATTTCCTATTTTTATGTACATTAATAAACATCGATATAAGAGAATGTCGCCACCAGGCCCACCACCATTATATGCCAAAAAAATTTTGAGAATCAATCGGAAAAATAAATAAAAATTATCGTTCTAAAAGTGTCAAATTCAATCGCTAATTGATACCAGAGTAGCATCATTTATTATCTATCATGAATGTACGTTCAGCAAAGCGATTTCGGGAGGCAACGTGAGTGTTCGAAACAAGACTATGTTGGGCGGGACGTAGTTAGCCGGGTTAGCTAGTTCTGTAATGAAAAATGTAGCTGTTCATGCAGTAGTCCTCAACAGATTGCTTAATATTTTCGGTTTGGAACACACTCGACTGAGAAAATATAGATCGAACAATCTAACTATGAGCCAATTTAGAAGTGTACTTAAGGGTCTTCCGTAGTTCCTTATATTATGTGTCCTGTGATGCGATGAAGTTGAAGTTAGATGATGTGTAGATGGATCGCTGACTTCAGATACAGTTTTTTTTATACATCAACTCTGAAGAAAATTGAAGAACTATGCAGTATGATCATGCTGTTTCAAATCAATTTCGTCCTGATCCGACACCGAGATCTGCCTGGTCCTTTTTAGCAACCTTAAGAGAAGTTGGGTTAGGCTTTCTAAGTCCATGGATATCGTGAAGTATGAATCGAAAAGAAATATTCAATGGACTGCATGTTGTTTGCATGATATCAAAATGGCATTAGAAATAAGACGTTTGCAGTTTCGGAATAAATTTGGAAAAATTAGTGCTTCTCACGAGGACAGTTCGGGTAGAAAAACAATCTGATTTATGCATAGGAAAATTATATATTGAATTATTCCTTTTTTGAACAACAGGAAATGTGATTACACATTCATTTTTCGGGTACCTAGAATGCCGCTTTCCTTTTCAGTTCACTTGTCATAACTTGTCATAACTTCTTATCTTCAGTTCCATGCCTGTGTATATATCCCATTCTGCTATTTCCACAGGGAAACATTTCACATATATCGGGCGGTCAACCACGCTTATACGTTTGGCGCTCATATGAAATATGCATCTGTATATGTATCTGTCTTGGAAAATTGGAGGAAATTCCGCAATGAACAGAACTCGTCCATAATTTTCCAGGTCACAGAGCAGGTTACAATCAAAAGAATTTGGAAAAAAAACAACACAAAAATGACATTTGATAGAAAAAATGGTCTGGTATTACTTAGATCGATCTATTTGTTCGCAAACCAGAATATCCAAAACTAAAGAAAAACACATCATGCGCCGAGTAGCGATGACTAAGGTGAATGTACGATTTAATATTGTTTCAGGCTTTATAGCTTATGCGATTCTAGGAAGGCTTCGTACGTCAGCGAGAGGATGATATTGATGCTGCTGCTTCGGAGAAAAATAAGTTTTAAATAAAACAACCCTGTCTAGCCGCATTCCGCGAGAAAATTAATTTTCGGACGAACCCTTTTTGATACTAAACTTACTTTAGGCAATCCATTCGAGTTTTCCCAACTTATTGGTTCTCTACAATGAGTTAGTCTACGGACTTTATCTATGATAATGTTGATCAAGATTTTCGCCAGCCACTGCCGTAACGCTTAAAATAATCCACGACATTCGGACTAATTTTACTTGATAGGTTATCCTTTCTCAGAAGGACTTTATCGAATCATTCTTCCCGCTCTTGCCGATTGAATATGTGAGATAGTTAACGACGTGTGGCGTTTTTTTCCTCTTTCTCACCCGGCAGATATACATTTTCTTATTTCCAGTCAATCACCAACTGCTCCCTTAGTTTCTCCTTCCACAAATAGAAATCCCAACCGAAGTGACTATTAAAAATAAATAGCAATCACTTCTGGTGGCGGGTGGTGTTGACAGTGCCACTCACATTTGTTTCTAATACATTTGCCCCGTTACTGAGACATTGTGGGTCACCAGGAATCGTATCAGTTATGCTGAGCTGTCAAGTGACGAATCTCGGCATAAGTATCGACAGTTGCCAACGGGGTGCGAATATTGTCACTCCCCGTATTGAGGATACTGATGCAAGATAATATATGTCCCATAAAAGGCCTGGCCGGGTAAGGGAGTAAAAAGTGCCCCCAAACCAAATCACCAGCTGTATGGCAAATATTGTATAGGATATTAAATAAGAAATTTTGGCGGTTTATTTGAACCCCTATGTAGTTTAACATAGGATCTATATCTAAAAACGTACTTTTTCGTTTATTTCACGCCTTTCTTAAAAACTTAGATAAAAATAAAAATGAGATAAAAATTTGAAAAAAATACTGAATGTGCATCTTACTACGGTGTATCAAGAAAAATTATCAAAAAAATTTTATCAAAAATTGAAGTACTAAAAAAAATATTGAAATTTTTAATTTTTTTTTGGATTGAGAGATTCAGTACTACTCTAATTCTTATTTAAATGTGTTCCTACGGCTTTTATAGATATGTGGGATTTTTTTTCAGATTTTTTTCAGTGTTGCGCGGTACAAAATTTTTTTTTTATATTTCCAACGGGTCTGGCTAGGTAAGGGAGTAAAAAGTGCCCCCGAACAAAATCTCCAACTGTATGAATAATATTGTATAGGGTACTAAATAAAACATTTTGGCAGTAGTACCATTTTTTTCAGTCCTTATATGGTACACCATAGGATGGTGAAAAATGCACCCTCTCGTTTTTTTCACGCCATTCTCAATAGCTATGAGACAAACATATGAAAAAAATACTGAAAGTACATCTTACTAAGGTGTATCGATCAATATTTTCAAACAATTTCTTCATCAAAAAATGTGATAATAAAAAAAATAATGTGATACAAATGATTAATTAATATATTTTTATAAATTAATGTATTTTCTGGTATTTCGAAATTTAAAAAAAAATATAACTTTGAGACCCGCTTCTGTTATAATTTTACTTTAAATGCGTTCGTATGTGTCTTTTTTTCTACATGTGGTGCAATTTTTTCCTGAATTTTTAAGAGCATTGCGAAACACAAAAATAATGTTCTTCATCTTCTGCATTATTATTTTTATTTTCTTGAAATCGATTATTTTACTGTATTCGTGGTTTTCAATTGTAGGATTAGAATAAAAAATAATAATAATAATTTGGATATGGTATGTTTTCTTATTAGGTAAATTCGATTCATGAATGGGGGAACAGTACAATAAACTATATCTTATCACATTGTATTTAAGTATCTTAACGGCTTAAATTTTGGAATTTCATTCTCAAGCTGTCAAAAAAAAAAGGATCTATGGTGATTAGACAAGTGCTGTTAGCCGATTTGATGTTTGCGCTAGCGAAATTGATCTTTGTTCTAAACTGGAAATGGATTTTAATGTGATGAAACGCACTCCTATATCTTCTCCTATCTATACCAAAAAAAGGATCGCGGGATGTGTTGATAAGAGCAGAACTGTCCGATTTGGGGCTATCTTTATTCTATCATGCAGGAATTGTCCGATTTAGGGATATCTTTATTCTATCATATTTTCTGTATAAAACATTTATTCCATGTAATGGAGAAACATGTTATTTACAAGTGGTTGAAAAATCTTGAACGAGAATTGTGTCTGAAAATAATCTGATATTATAATGATGAGTTTTGTTAGAAATACTAGGAATTTTACAATAAAAGGTTAATTCAACGCGGTCGATTAGAAGATCAATCAATGATTAGTTCTGCGATTAGACCCATGAACTTGCTCATAGTAAGAAAACGTGAATGTTTGAAGGTATTGATAACAAAAAACAAATTTTGGGTGGGACGAAGTTTGCTTCCATACATCGCAACTTGTGTATGTTTAAGGCAAAAAAAAAATGGATTTATGGTATCTCTTGGGTGCTGAGGTACAGTTTTCAGTTTTGATTTTGTAGTCAAATACAGTATGTTTCAATCAAGAGAGCAACAACAGCTTTGAAACAATAGCCACCTGCCAAAAATCTCTTGATCGGTTTGTCAGGTATCGAATAGTTGTTGTGGTTTTCTGTATCTATTAAGAGTCACTGTAGATATGATCCAGGGGTATGACTAAAACGTCAAATCCCTTATATTGCCAGTGTACCCAATATTGTTGCGGTTCACTGACATTTTGGTTCTGTCAATTACTGTTGCTTACAACTCGGTTCGGTTATATAGTCGAATAGTAGCTAACTTTAAACTCCATGTTAAATGTGAACACCTCCATGTGAAAACGAAATATGAAAATCGCTCATGCAGTTAGAAATAAAGCATACTATCTCCGTGATTTCAACGATTTCAATCCTCGCAAATGATATATTGGTAAACAAATGACGCCATATTGATTTTGATTTTGGGTAGCCTATATTCAATTGATGTCTAACCCCTGATATGATCATAAGAAATGGATTGTCGTGTCGAAAATGAATAAAATGGTTCTGCAGTTGTTTGGATACTACCAAGGATTTGCAGTCGTGACCGGCAGCAAATGTAAAGTGGCGGAAAAGAAATAGCATTATTTTGTTTCTGAGTAATCATCAGAATTCAACAAAGAACAGTGTGACATTGTTTAGTAACATGAGTCAAGTCGCGATCTCCAGGATTTGCAAGGATTACAAATGCAGTGCAGGTATTAACAACCGCTTTTAACGAAATAATGTCGCAATTGAAAGAGAAGTTCAATTAACCGACAGAAACGGAACCAGCTGAGAATTATATCGATACTTCCTAATTCAAGGCGTTAATGTTTTTCAAGAAATTTGCAACATAAATGCTGGGTTCACACTGTTTACGCAGTTGAGACCAAATCACTGTATATTACTTGATAATACAGGAACAATTGCTGACCACAGAACGTTGTAATTTGGAAACGATTTTGAAACCAATCGATGAATTTGTGCCGTATTTCATTGATAAAATAGACAAACTCATAGAGCATGACTTTATTCTCAAACAGTAGTCTGCTTTTTTGCGAAATAAAGAAGAATCCTTGACGCAAGGAGAAATAATAGTAATTCGTGATTTTTCAGAGGATTATTCATTCGTAATAGTAATAGTTATTTCAGAAGTTCTAACACACGACACTGTGGCAGTGCAGTTGTTTATAGAAAAATTGATAGAATTTGTCAGAAACATAATCGATTTTACTAAAATAACTTTCATGTCCGATGGAGCAGCAGTACACTACAAAAACAAAAATAATGTTGCCAGTTTGTATAATTTCAAAAAAGTTTACAGACTAGGAGCAGAATAGCATTTATATACCACCTCCCACGGGAAAGGATCCTGTGATGTAATAGGAGGGACTCTAAAACGAATGACAAAGAGAGCAAGTCTTGCCCAAGACTACGGAAACATAATCCAAACAGTACTAGAGCTTTATGATTGGGTAGTTAAAAAAATGATAAAAAATGACGAAATGAAATTTCTGTTACGTATCCAAAGAACAGTATACAAAAAAGGCGAGTGATCTTGAGGAACTATTCAATCACGCGAAAACAATATCGGGAACACAAAAATTTCATTGCTTGAAAATGAAATGAAAATAAAATCGCAGCTAAATGGTTTTCAAATTCAGTAGATGATCTCAAAATCTTCAAAATGTAAGATAAAAAGAAAAGAATAGGAAAGATAAGTATCTCTTAGAATATAAGTTAACATGTATATGGTATAAGATCAGATGAATAAAAATGAATTTAATGTCAAAATATGTCATAAGTTTTATTACATTTGATTTGAAATAAAGACCTCTAAAATACTCATTCAACATTTTTGTTATTATTATTATTTATTGTTTTTTATTCTGAGTTGGCTTTCTGCACTGAAAAAAGAAATAAACTTAATTTCAATAAAATTCAAAATAATAGGGCACTTATTTACCTATCATTTATCTACCATTTCATCAAAATCCGAGATATTGAGAAAATAGATTTTTAGTTTTTTTAAATCAATTTTTTTCAGTGTAGGATTTCAAAAAATATTTTTCAGTATTTTTTTTCCTGAAAACTCAATTATTTTCCTAAAACTCTCCCATAGATCACTTTTTTGTAGGAGTTACCAGTAAAAAAATTTATAAAAAAATTATAAAACACATTTGACCCTTTCCTTTACCTCTTTTTCGTCTAGATAAATTTTCGGAAAACTAAGTATGCCATCTGGCTTAATTAGGTACGGTCTTCACGTCCAGAATGTTTCATTATGTTCTGAAAGTGTCATGTCAACATCTGAACGAGTTG
This sequence comes from Toxorhynchites rutilus septentrionalis, assembly GCF_029784135.1. Lineage (NCBI taxonomy): Eukaryota > Metazoa > Arthropoda > Insecta > Diptera > Culicidae > Toxorhynchites > Toxorhynchites rutilus. The sequence continues at coordinate 292,656,214 of NC_073746.1, forward strand.
ACGTGAAATCCGTCTGTTTCGAAAATTCATGAAAATTCGATGTTACACAAAGTTCGTCAAAAAATAGTTTCACCATCTTGGACTCATTTTTTAAATTTTTCATGACTTCTATTTTATATGAAAAAATTAAAAAACAAATTAAAAAATACATATCTTAGATATTGCAAATTAAAGTTTTTTTTTGTTAATGAAAAAAAGAGTACTTTTTTTCTCAGAGTATATTTTTTCACATTTTAACATCAACACTTTATAATGCTCTCTAAGACACTATTCCGGTACGACTCATAGTTTTTGAGATATAAATTATCAAATATTTCTCTTACTTTAATCGATAGGACCTTTTCAAAAGTTACATTTGAGTCAAAAAAAAATCCTAATTGCTGTAGAAAACTCATATTTCCTCCAACTTAAACGGAATACAAATTTTCACTCGAATCAAAAATACATGTTTTTAAAATCTGTATTTTAAGGACGATTTCATTTGGAATTGCTCATTAGGAAAAAAAACAAGATTCCGTGTGTAAAATTGAGAATCGTTTAACCTTCCTATACTCACACATTGGTCTGGTCAGACCGAGAATAAATGAGATGGCTGAATTAAATGGCTATTGAAACTGAATGAAGTTAAAGACAAAAATAATTTCTGGAGTTTTTCCATTCAACTATATCTTTTTCTTTGAATAAATACCAATAACGCCTAAAAATACACAATAGCAATATTACAGAGACGCGCACAGTCTACGAGTACACGAGTTACGATTTTTCGCACGAGTACAGGAGTGTCCATAAATGCAGAAGGGAATGTTAGATGGATAAATCAATTATTCAAACAAAAAATTACAATGAGCTTACGTGGTGTAACAATGTTTCATTTATTAATATGTTCTGCCTCAACTGCATCGAGCGGATCATTAGTGCAAGCGTATCCCGGGATCATTGGCGGTGGTTATAATCCCGATTTCCATAATACAACGAACGGTAGACTCTCGACTCTCTGCGGAGAGTGCTTGATCCTGCCCGGATCCGTTTATGTTTCGTTGGTATGGATATAATCGCAGAGCGGGAAACAGTAACGGTGGTTCGGAGCATGACTAACATGATTGAAAAACATAACATTCGGGATTCTAAACATTGTAGCATTAGTTTCGGATACAAAACATTCCATACAAGCATCCCATTGGGTAGCATTCATTATTAGCTCTCCTTTTCTGGCCTCCGGTAAAGGATTGATAGCAAAACCGCTGTGTTTATCAACACATTCCTGGAAACACTTTATTGCGAAACAGTCAGGCTCGGAGAACGATGAAATCCCAAATTAGTTTGTTGTACGAGAGGCGATTTATGTTAGCCGTCTGGATATTATTTGTCAACAAAGCAATTAGTGGGGAATAACACTCTCGCAGTAATTTAATATTGGTGACATATTAGTAACAAAGCTCTCGGGACTTTGAGTTAAAGCGGTATTATGTTGTTCTGGTTCACCACTAAACATGCAGTTGTAGCTTGAATTGCAGCGGATTAGCACTGTCGTTGCCTCCAGTTACTGATTTTATTTGCCCCGTTCAGTAAAACTACTTCACAAAATCTCTGCTAATGGGTACTAAGCGAGGATACCGGATTCGTTATGTTAGCTAGCTTCCAGCAATTCAATTTTGTTCGATCAGACAATTACCCGGGATTACGTTCATTTTGCTCCAATTCAATTTCTTTCGATTGACACTAGTCGCGGTGGATTGAAAATTTCCACTCAGACTTACAAGGAGATAATGTGTTTCTGTTTGTGAACACAAAGCCATAGATACTGGAATCGAATATTTTTTTTGCTAGGCATTTCCCGTTTTTCAAACATATTTATCCAAGTTCTAACTTGTGTAAATCGAAATTGATGATCAGATGTTACATATTGAGAGCGGATGTTTAGAGAAATATTTGTTTTATGTATATATTGTGGATCTTTATTCTCGTATCCACCATAGATGTGACAAAATACATGAGTGACCTTCTGCTAAACTTGTTGATCCGATTCTGTCTCATATTAAGATGAGATTTGTGTGTGTGAAAACACGATGAATGGCGACTGTTTTTCTAGTAAGCCCCAGACGAACCAAAAACAAAGTTCCGACATTAATCATTGCTTCATTCCTAATAATCGACAGATGGCCGCGCCAATCAATCATTCGTGAAAACGACGCACTTATCATTAATTGAACATCGCAAGATGATTATGAAATATGGATCTGATAATCCGTACAAGAACTAGGATGGCAATTCATACTAATTCAATATTTATTTCTATTTCTTTTCCTCAGGATCCAGTGTAATAATTAACAGTGGCCCAAAACAGTGTATTTTTGATTATGGAGATATTTTCGAGGACTTGAAATATGATAGCTGACGAGAACAACATTCATTACGGTTAGCTCGGATTAGTGACTTGTATTTCTACGTGGCTGCACCCAAGTACAGTTGATGGAATCAAGTGCGTGTGGTTCTGACTATCCACTCCCCTGCGAGACAAAAATTGACGCTCAAAAGTTTGTTTATACATCTAGCAAGATGGTGCGGTTCAATCTAGAGGAACGAGATAACAGAGATAATTAGAAGATTGTGAATTTCTTCCGTTCCATCTTTCCACCCGGCTCCATCGAAGACAGAGAGCTCGATTGAGGAGGAAAATCTGTGCTCTAACTCCCACCCATTCGGTTGCTACTTTCAACTGAGATTTTCCGACACTGTTGTGTTGTCGTCAGGAATTGCCAGAGGAGGATAATGGACATTTCAGCCAGTTTCCTGCTAGCGTTGGCAGTTTATTTGCAGAGTGGTAAGTAGAGCCGTGCATTGGACGATATCTAATTCAAATACTTTGAACATCTGGGAAGGCGTTGCAGATATGAACCTTTTGATGGGGAAAGATGAAACGTCCTATTTTTGGAAATCGGTTGATCCGTTGCCTTCATGAATTGGCTAAATTTTGTAGTGGTTGTAAATGGTCCTATATTGTTTTACTATTGATCCAGAATTTGGCGTTTTACACACATCGACACAAAAGTATATCCCTAGTGGTCCTGGGAAATGTGGTAATGCCTCATGTAGCAAGCATATCGGCAGTCATTTTTTTACTTGGTTCACTTATGTTTTTTTTGTTTTCTAAATTTCAATATAGATATATTACATATTAAATCGTCAGCATTTCCCGTATCGCTTTCGTTTGTGGAAACAAATATCTGTGATGATTTGATAAATCGTGCAGAAACAGTAGTGATTATTATTTTTAGATCTTGGTGTACCATTCAACTGTCAGAATATTTTATGCTTTATTGTCCTATATCAGATGTGCCCGGGAGTTCGAATCACAGAGGCACAGAGGCATATGGCAGCGGGGATGTTAATTGGCTAAAAGTACATTGAGTGAATTGTAAATGATGTAATGATCAATGTTTGTCATCGGAACTTATTCTGAATTGTTCCAATAACATGAACTCTAAAATAATCTATTGATTCTTGGCTCAAATATTCACGACAATTTTTTATATTTTTTCTAAACACGTAAATAAGCAAATAGATCATTCCATCTAAAACATTATTTTATATAATCAACTGTTAATCTTTTGCTTTTTGTAATTCATTCCGTAGTTTCTTCTTGACTTGTTTTCGCCATTGTTAGGTTGTTAGGTGATAATAATGATTGAATCAACAAAAAATAAAAAATTAAAATCATATTTTTTTCACCACGAATTTACAGTAAGTTTTAAACATGTAGAGGGTTTGTGCTTTCGGAAGAAGAGATAGCTAAAGCACTCTCACTCCCGCTGGATTGATGATGTTTCACAACTTGCTCGATACTAATGCAAATCTCGTGAATCATTGAATGAAAAAAAAATTTAAAGATTAATGAATTGTTGTAGATTTTTTATTACAAAACTGATCTAGGTGAAAAAAAGAACTGAAAATGATAGTTATTGGGCCTGATCACGAACGTCACTTCACGGTGAAAACGAAGTGAAGTTATTACGGCTGCCACCGTGTGTGTAGAATCCGGAAGAGTTCATCCGTCATGACATCTTTGATGAACTCGGTGTTATTAGGAATACCACGATACTGTCACGTCTCGGAGAAAAACAGGTATATTTGTCACTTGTGTTTTAGATGGTGAAAGCTAGTCACGCGGAATGGAGTAAGTTTAATTTCGTATTTATTTAGCTTGTTGCTAACGTTTTGAATCTTGTCTTGCTCTTTAGGAAAGAAAAGATAAACAAACAGAAATTTACCCGTCTGGGTGCATTTTTAGAACGAAATCCTGACGTATCCAGAAGACGTAAATTTGTTTATTTGGATTCCGTAAATGCGCTATGGAATGTAATAAGGGACTAAATATGTACCTTCCGTAGAACCATTGAAACATGGCGAAAGGTCTATTTCCGATTATCCTGAATGAATAGAAATTTTTTGTTTCTATTTTTAGGATTAGACCAAAAGAGTCGCAACACCATCAAATGAGAATGGAGGCCACTGGCCCAAATACGCAGTAATAGTGCGAGAGAAACAATAATTAATAATCTCCTATTAGAAAGAACGATCATCATGATTGATTATGTATAATATTGATTTGTTGATAATTCGAGTATAAAATAATAACTGTGAAGTTTTACCAACATTGCAAAGCTGGTTTTTGTAATTAAAACATTCGCAATTGGTGGACAAGATCCGAATGAGGACGATGGTTATAACAAATAAGGTCTTTGTTTTTTATTTAATAGATATTCTCAACGATATTGTTTTGAAGACATACTTTAAATAAAGAAATATTAAAAAAGTGATAATAACTTTCAAACATGGAAAAAATGAGTCTATCATTGATAAGTATTTACAAGATACTGTTTTTAAATTCTTCTCTAGCTCCTTCTCCATAATTTTGATATCCGTCTGAAGAAAATCTGAATCACTCTCTGCTTTTGGCAAATTCTTTGAAACTCAGATGTTTTATATGAAGATTATACTTCTGACCGACTCTGCTGACCAGTTTCTGTTCAAATAATTAAATCAAACGTATTGTCCCTTATATCAAATTACACGAGAATGGGAAGGATAAGAGGATTAAACTTGAGAATCCTATATAGTGGTGGCTCAGATTATACTGATCGTGAGGTGGATTAAATCGGGTTTGTTCTGAGATATAGAAGATATTATTATTCATCAAAATCGTACAAACGGTTCTTAAAAAATGATACTAACCTTGACCTATACTAAATACTTCTCACTATTCAAACGAGTAAGACAGAGCTAACAACAAGAGTATGCAAGATGTCGATTATTAAACATAATAGTCATGTTATATCTCTAAAGTAATTTATAGAAAGAGAAAATAAAATTACAATCCCATATGTGCAACAACTATATTTTTCACGAGCAACCAAGTATTCCTCCTCATCTTTGAATCAGCGTTTGATTCAGCAAACTAACGCACCAAGCAAATGAATCATGGGATGAGTCCGAATAGTTGGCATTGAAATACCGAAATATCGAAGTATAATCGCAAACTTGTCATTCTAAAACATGCGCTTAATTAAATGCAATATTATCCCATACACTATATTAATTTTACCTACAAAATGTTCAAACGTCCGAAATTATGCAACCGACATAACGTTGAAACGCCCGGTATTATGCAATTGACATGTCTCTCATAAACGGGAATGAACACTTTCACTTAACGGAGTTCATTTTTACACGTAACTGTCCGTGATTATAGACACAAAAAGATTAAGGGAAGTGTAAGTGACGTGAAGCGTATGTGGCAGTGCATAATCGCCCAATATTTCTCTATTGGGCGAAGCTCCGGCGCGTTGGGCGGGTTCATTTCCTTTGGCACGAAGGTGACTCCTTTGACTTCGTACCACTCCAACACGTCCTTTGAATAGTGGCACGAAGCGAGATCCGGCCAGAAGATGGTCGGGCCCTCGTGCTGCTTCAATAGTGGTAGTAAGCGCTTCTGTAGGCACTCCTTAAGGCAAACCTGCCCGTTTACCGTGCCGGTCATCACGAAGGCGGCGCTCCGCTTTCCGCAAGAGCAGATCGCTTGCCACACCATGTACTTTTTGGCAAACTTGGTTAGTTTCTGCTTGCGAATCTCCTCCGGAACGCTGAATTTGTCCTCTGCGGAGAAGAACAACAGGCCCGGCAGCTGACGAAAGTCCGCAAATATATTTTTGTCACATCAAATTGCATCACGGAAAAAACGCTGTAGAAATTTAATTTTTAGGAATTATATCTTCAGCTTTCGCTTATAATCAGATAAGAGTGTATAGATCACGTTGGCCATGCTTCACTGTCAATTTTTCGTAAATTTGGAAAAATGTCGTCGAACGAAAAAGAGCGTCGTGAATTAATCCTGTGCACTCATTTCGAGAATCCGGAGTTGTCACATCGGGACATCGGTAAGATGCTGGGAATCGTCCAATCCACGGTCAGCAGAGTACTAAAACGATACTTCGAGAACATAACCATCGACCGGAAGGTGAAGAACGGCAAAAATGGATGCTCCGTCAGTGAAAAAGATCACAAGCGCGTAGTTAAGCAGTTTAGACGTGATCCGAGAAGTTCGGTCCGGGATGTCACCAATAAGCTGAATTTGTCAAGTTCATTCGTCCAGCGGACCAAGCAGCGGGAGGGCCTGCGTACATACAAGGTTCAGAAGGCTCCTAACCGCGACGAAAGGCAAAACATTGTGGGGAAGACGCGAGCCCGGAAGCTGTACACCGAAATGCTGACGAAGCCGCATTGCCTGGTAATGGACGACGAAACCTACGTCAAAGCGGACTTTCGTCAGCTGCCGGGCCTGTTGTTCTTCTCCGCAGAGGACAAATTCAGCGTTCCGGAGGAGATTCGCAAGCAGAAACTATCCAAGTTTGCCAAAAAGCACATGGTGTGGCAAGGGATCTGCTCTTGCGGAAAGCGGAGCGCCCCCTTCGTGATGACCGGCACGGTAAACGGGCAGGTTTACCTTAAGGAGTGCCTACAGAAGCGCTTACTACCACTATTGAAGCAGCACGAGGGCCCGACCATCTTCTGGCCGGATCTCGCTTCGTGCCACTATTCAAAGGACGTGTTGGAGTGGTACGAAGCCAACGGGGTCACCTTCGTGCCAAAGGAAATGAACCCGCCCAACGCGCCGGAGCTTCGCCCAATAGAGAAATATTGGGCGATTATGAAGCAGGCCCTCCGGAAGAACCCAAAAGTTGTCAAATCGGAGGCGGACTTCAAGAGAAAATGGATTTCTGTTCAAAAAAAAACTACAACCTGACGTTGTACAGAACCTTATGGACGGGGTAAAGAGGAAGGTGCGAGCATACGGGCTTGGGCTCGAAGTATGAATAAAAAGAAAATGCCAAAAGTTGTTTAGTAGTTTTTATTTTACTGTCTAAAATTTTCAAAAGGATCGGTCTACTGGGCGTATTTCTACAGCGTTTTTTCCGTGATGCAATTTGATGTGACACACCCTTTATTATGACAATCTGCGGCGCCGGCAGCTCGGCCATGTTAAACTGCTGGGGAAGGCCAAGACCTGCTTACTACGGTTGGTCAACGCTACCGTTCGACTGCCAGTTTCCGCTGCGCACGGTTTAAGTCCCGTAGCCGATCACTGCCGATGCACTATGAGATTACACTGCTTGTATAGCAATCCCTGATGTATCAGCCCCCGCAAGTACTGCTGACACTTATCACATCAGCTTGGAAAAAGAATGGTCAAGTTATCACCCTCTTTGGCTGTTATTCCCAGCACGATACTTCCACCTTCACTGGCGGTTCGCATATTACCACCACTCTGAATCGGGTTTTCTGCGCTATGCGCGATTAGGTGGACCATATGTAAAAACCTACAATACAGCAACGAAATGAAATAATAAGTCATAAAACAAACGTTAAAATACAATGCTTCAAAATTATTCAAAAGAACTTATCTTTATTGTTGTTATCAGCACGAAAAATTTTAAATGATGACAGATAGTTTTTCGCAGTTGCCAGGGATACAATTGTCATCCAATTGTCATCCAATTGTTACCAATAACGCACAGCAAAACGTACCAATCGTTGGTAGGTATGTGTATAGCATCTGACATTTATTTTACTAACGGTCGGTAATATTTACAGAAAATATGCACATTCTATTTACTAATGTTTGGCTCACCAAAGATACGGTAGCTTATTTTAGTAATCTGTCTTCTGAGAAAGCAAAGTTTTTCCGAAAATATAAGTGCTGTTCAAGGGAATGAGAAAAAATCATACTTAGTCACACTATTGGGTTGGTATTTAATCGACTCGCAGAGGTTGTTTTTTCATGTAAACATAAATGATTGGCTTAGAATGAAAGGGGTGTAAGTGATTTGATCGATTTCTCTTCATCGGTCATAACTTAGCTGCAAATACATTCCCAGCTGTATTTGACAATGTGAAAGATAGGCCAGAACCTCATCTATCGGATTCTATAGCAAACTCAAATTGGAACGTTTTTGCAGTGGAGTTATTAACTGAATAAAAAGTTGATGAAGAGAAATCGATCAAGTCACTTACTCCCCTTGCATTCTGAGCCCCTCAAATATGATTTGTTTTTTTTCCTGCATCACTATCCGAAATTATTCTAATGCAATTTTGGTGATCTGTTTTATGTTCTTTGTTCCAGCTACAAGCTTGTTTTCTGGGGATTAGCTAAACATGCAATCAATCGTTTAAGTGCCCCTGGAAAACTCAGAGATGTATAAGAGCACCTCATGTTGCGGAAAATGATATGAGAGAAAACAGCTGAGTGAAAAGGATAAACACAACCCTAGATTGTGCCAAGAAAATGCAATATTCATATTTTCTGAAAAAAAACCGCTTTCTGCTAGTCAGTGTGGATACATACAGAGCATGTTCCCAAATATAGGTCGTGGAGAAGGCGACCAATTGTCGAAAAACATAAAGTTTGAGGACTTGTTTTTAATGCATTTATTTTATTGAAATGTTGTTTCCCCTGCAAATTGAAGATTGCATAGAGGAGCAGCAGAGAAAGATCTTCATCTTTTCCGCAATTTGTCTTCGGCGAGGCTGCTATCATGTGAATGAGCCTACAGGAGAAACGAATTAGCAAAGGCAAACTTTTTTCGGCAACGAAAAACAATGTGTAGGGGAAAAGAGGGGAATTTGGACCACCTAAGCAAATCGCCTAATATTTCCAATCCAATACGGTCTAAATCAAAAATGTCACATTGTATACTGAGCTACACTTGTATTCTCTCAATCAATAATGTTTAATCATTATATCAAGCCGCAAACTACCGAATATATCATAAAATAAAAGAGATGATTTTTGGACATTAAAATTTGATACGGGGTGATTTGGTCCAGTGTGTATTTCATTGAAAAAAAAACATACTTATGTTTATGTAAAGTATTTTGGGATAATGTTACAATCAGTAACAGTGTTTTTGGATCGATACCAGGTGTCTCGGCCAAATTCCAGACCAGAAAAATTGGATTAAGATTACAATAAAATCCAAGTTGAGCCGTACTTTTTGAGATAAAGGGGTGGTCCAAATCACCCCGTATGTCCAACTCACCCCGTGTTACCCTAAATGCAACTACAAAAGGGAATAAAATCGAAGTGGCGATTCGAAAAGAAGTAAATAGAAAAGTATTGCAGAGATCTTTTTACCTTCAGATATAACGAATGTTAGAGCGGATGTTAATAATTGAATAGTTCACAAGAAGGTATTAGACTTATGGCGTCCATTATCGTCAATGTGTGTATCGGTGTTTCGTTCAGCTCTTTCCAGAATATTGGTGAGTTTGGTGGAACACTACGAATATTTTCTTCAACCTAGTCAAGGTTTTAGAACATTGTGGGTTTAATCAGCTGGTTTCACAATCGCATGGATTGAGCCTCCGTGCCATAGCCAATTTGCATGTCCGAAACCGAAATTAAGAGATGAACTATGGAGAACTGAAGAGACGAGGATATTCATAGGAACATTTTGAACTGCCGGTCGCTTCTGAGGACATAAGTAGCAACTCGCGACACATGATGTTATAAATTACAAACAGTAGATAAATCTTATCTAGTTTTTGGAACCCCATTCTTTATGTACGCTAATGTTCAACCACGTCTCGTCATTTTAAAAATATGCTCGTCTGAACTATCTCATATTCGCCTGATATAAAAGAGTGTAATTTTCACCTATTCGGGAAATAGAATTTGTGTGTACCGATATTTGTATCGTCACACGTTGAAGCGAAATATATATTTGACCAATCTGAGAAGGCAATCGATAGAATCTCTTTGAAATGGTTTGTTGGGAGAAAACAATTATGAAAATTATATTATTGGAATACAATTATTTTGTACAAGGTATGAAAAGTTATAATATTATTTTATCATCAAACGAGCAGTGCAACGCGATAGACCTAAGACGAAAGCTATGAGAATACATCATCAAACTCGCCATCCGATTCGTGATGCATGCAATGAGCTTAATGTGTTGGCACCTATTTATGTGAAAGTACGTGTATTCAGTATGTTGTATCCACTATCCGTATTCCTTCCGATGTGGACATAGTTCGTATGATTCATGTACCATCGCTCCCAATGATTCCGATTCCACCGTTGCCATTCCAATGCACTGCATTAAAAAAAGATGTTTCCAATGTGGTCAATAAACCAACAAAAAGGATTGCTTCTCAGCTTGAAGAATTCTCCCGGATGTGACTTTCCGCATTACATTTACACTTGCCAGCAGCTGCCACAGATTGTGCAGAACAGCTGTTGCATAAGCCCCCGTCTACCATCCTCCGTGCACGTTTGTTTGTAACCCTTTGCCCGGGTCAAGGTCTTAAGGCTGTACGAACTAAACTAGCCACAAGAGTGCCCTTTCCCGGTGCCATTTCTCCTCCAGTTGGTGGCTCCTGATATCGAGTCTCGGCTAACGATGATATGGTGTCTCATTGCGTTGAGCTGCTTCCCGCTAGCGAAAAGCACTAATAGTGAAATACGATACCACAGTTGAATTCGAGTATTATGTAGTAGTTGTCGCCAGCGGTCGGTCCTGTTGGCTTCAAACTCGTCCAACCATCGGTCATTGTCAGGATTATCATCGCTGTGTATACTTTCCGGCATGTTCATTTATCCATATTTATCCTTCTCCTAGGATATTTTTGGCCATTGGATTTATTTTGTGCACATAACTGCGCACATTGCCCTTCTTGTGAATGGCCGTATACTATTGTTTACGAATTGAGAGCCCCGAAGGATTACGCACGAAGTGGACATAGTATGAACATTTTAGAAATGTGATATTCTTTCATCTGGCGGAACACGTTGCACCAATACAAGTCATTTCATCAGTGGTAATGTTTTCTCTTCTCGGCTAGGTCTATTTCGTTGGCAAAAAACAAACAGCAGCGAATGTTAACGTTACCCCCGGTCTCGTCTAATTCGCTGCCACCGGAAGGCAATCAACGTTGGTATTTATGGCCCACTTCTACAATAGTTACAGCAGTGAATCCTTCACACTCGTGGTTTACAGCGGAGGATTGTGTCGGATTAGTTTACTGCTGATAATTGATGTCATAATTCATGTCGTTCCAGCGGCAATCGTGATTATCGGCTGGTACTCATTACCAGGGGGTGTTTATGTTGGTCTATAAATTATATCCCCCCAAAAGCAAGAGATATTTATACAATGAAATGACAAATTTTGATTAATATTAGCTGTAAATGGGTAAGAGCAATTTTATAATATGCAACAAACCTGTGAATCGATATTCTAAAGCTATTACACATTGAAAAAACACAATATAATCCTACCTATGTATTGGTAAGTTCCAGGTGGATGACTTCAACGCATATGGCGAACACACAGTAAACTGCCAATAAATTATTGTTTTTACTTTCAATCAACTTTCAACCAAACCCTCATATGTTTTGTTTTGTTTTGCCAAATTTTTGTTTGCGGAAAAAATATGTTTCGATGTATATATTAGGCTGTCAAAAAAGTCCTGCGGTATTTCCGCGAGGTGTCGTTGTAAGCGCGTAGTTCTAGTTGTATTCATTGTATCGAGTCATACTATAGCTTGTTGGAAAGGTATTTTTGCGCGCTATAATATAGTCCTTGACAGTTTTGTTTGGTTAAGTCGTTCGTGAGTTATAGTGTCGCAAATATGGAGCAAAATAAAGAGAAAATCCGACATATTTTACAGTACACTATGACAAAGGCAAAAATGCATCTCAAGCTGCCAAAAAAATTTGTGCAGTTTATGGACCCGATACAGTTTCGATTTCCACCGCACAACGATGGTTTCAACGTTTTCGTTCTGGTGTAGAGGTCGTCGAAGATGCGCCACGCTCCGGAAGGCCTGTCGTCGAAAATTGCGACAAAATCGCTGAATTAGCCGAGAAAGACCGACATAGTAGCAGCCGTAGCATCGACCAAGAGCTGGGGATAAGTCATCAAACCGTTATTAACCATTTGAAGAAGCTTGGATTCACAAAGAAGCTCGATGTATGGGTGCCACACACGTTGACGCAAAAAAACATCTTTGACCGTATCGACGCATGTGAATCGCTGCTGAATCGCAACAAAATCGACCCGTTTCTGAAGCGGATGGTGACTGGCGATGAAAAGTGGGTCACTTACGACAACGTGAAGCGCAAACGGTCGTGATCGAAGCCTGCTGAAGCGGCTCAGACGGTGGCCAAGCCCTCATTAACGGCCAGGAAGGTTCTGCTGTGTGTTTGGTGGGATTGTCAAGGAATAATCTATTATGAGCTGCTTCCCTATGGCCAAACGCTCAATTCGGACCTGTACTGCCAACAACTGGACCGCTTGAAGGTAGCACTCATGAATAAGAGGCCATCTTTGATAAACAGAGGCCGCATTGTCTTCCATCAGGACAACGCCAGACCACACACTTCTTTGGTGACGCGCCAGAAGCTCCGGGAGCTCGGATGGGAGGTTCCTTTGCATCTGCCGTGTAGTCCGGACCTTGCACCAAGTGACTACCACCTGTTTTTGTCCATGGCGAACGAGCTAGGTAGTCAGAAGTCACAAAAGAGGCCTGTGAAAATTGGCTATCCGAGTTTTTTTGCCAATAAGGAAGCGAGCTTCTATAACAGGGGTATTATGAAGTTGGCATCTCGTTGGGAACAAGTCATCGAACAAAACGGCGCATATTTGACTTAAAACAGATGATTGTAACTAATTTTATGAACAAATGAAAATTAAAAAAAAAATACCGCAGGACTTTTTTGACAGCCTAATATAATTTGTACTGCATTTGGAGCTGTGAATATGAAATGGTAGAATGAATGTAGGGTGCGTGGAAGACTCTGGCTCCTAGCAACCGTCAATATACTGCAACCTGTATTCCCTACCTGGTATCGCATTTAAAGCTATGTCAAAATGAATTTTCAAGCTCAACCTAATATTTTTGTATTGCATATTCACCTGCCTCGCATAAGACTAAAGGGTGTCCCACATCAAATTGCATCACAGAAGAAACACTGTAGAAAATTACTCTTTGTGTATTATCTTTTGAAAGTTTGTGTAGAAGCAGTTTAGAGTGTATTGTTTACACCGTATTTTTATCGCTGTGTTTTTATCGAAAATTATAAAAAGGATCGTTCAACTAGGTAATTTTCTTCGGAGTTTTGATGCAACTTGATGCGGGACACCCTTTAGAGAATGACTAAACGGTCCATTACTAGGAGCAGCTCATCATCATGAGTTTAATTGAACGAATGAACTGGAGACTCGATTATCCGGGATTCGATTATCCGGAATTTTAGACTCGATTATCCGGAGTATTTTATTTTTGATTTTCGGAAATTTTGAATAATTTGTATAATAATTCCATATTGAATAGCCAACATGGGTATCAATTGAAAGGGCTTAACTAGTAGAACACAGTTATTTATGAAAAATGCTAATCCAAGATGTCGGATTACATATTTTCTCAGAACCCCATCAATATGTATATCAAATGAAAGGGATTGACTAGTACAACACAGTTATTCATTGAAAATTCAACTCCAAAATGGCCGCCACCATAAGATGACGCCATATTTATTTTTGAAACAGCTTGACTAGTAGAACACAGTTATTTATGAAAAATGCTGATCCAATATGGCGGCCACTACAAAATAACGGATTACATATTTTCTCAGAACCCCATCAATATGGATATCAAATGAAAGGGATTGACTAGTAGAGCTAGTAGAACTAGTAGAACACAAACACTGTGTTCTACTAGTCAAGCCCTTTCGTTTGATATTCACATTGAAGTGGTTCTGAGAATATATGTAAACCGCCATTTTGCTGCAGCCGCCATCTTGGATTTACATTTTCCATAAATAACCGTGTTCTACTGATCAAGCTCTTTCATTCGATACCCATATTGATGGGGTTTTGGGAAAATGGGATTTCGAGAAAATATGTACATAATCCGTCATTTTGTACTGGCCGCCATCTTGGATTTTGAAGATCATGGAATACGCAGTTTTATAATGAAACCAGAGATAAAGATGTGTTCCAAATTTCAGATCAAACGGTCAACAGGAAGAAGGTTAAATTTCTATCAATGTGGTATAGCGCTACAGAAAAAGTTGCAAAGTTACAAAGTTACAAAGTCACAAACATACAAACGGGTCCAAGCTGAATACAACCGTTCAAAAAAAAAGTGCAAATCATATTTATATTACGTTTACCGAGAATTTTTTTTTTATGATTCGATTATCCGGAGTGAACAAAAAATTAATACTCCGGATAATCGAGTCCGACCTGTATAACTATAATTTGACTAACGCGGAGTAATTTAACTCAATTTAATTATAATCTATAAAATATTATCGAAGCTTGGCTAAATTTCTACTGTTAAACTGGGAATAACGTTTTGCCTCTTAATAATTCTTATTGGAATTTTGCAACATATTTTCTTCCAAAAAATCATGCTTCGAATGAAACTTCAAGTTTTAAAATTATTATCCACTTAAATTCATTGTAGTGATATTCATGAAGCAATATATTTATTTATTTAATATTTGACCTTCAATGACCTAGCATTTCGGTCTAGTCTACCCAAGCTCAAGCTCAGTGACCTAGCATTTCGGTCCATTGAATCGTAGCTGTAAATGAAAAATGTGTACGGGGAAAATTTTTACTGTAATTCTGTGAAGTTTGGAATAATTTCATGTTCGACAAAAACCGTGTGATTTTCATTTTCATAAAGTACTGATTTGATTCGGGAAAGTTTATTTTCATTCATAATTTCTATTTCAAAAGTGTGTTCATTCCACTTGAAAATCCATTCGTGTCATTGTCGCTTCACAAATTCGGAATACGAAGCTCAATGTCGTCAACGCGAAACACATAGAAAATCGGTCAACCTGAGCGAAACGGAATGTTCTTGAACAAAGGTTCAAAATGTGGTATTAAGCGTCCTATCATAGGGCACACTAAAGTTTATTTGAGTCTGTATGCCTAATAAGATATGAAGCTACGCTGCCTTGCTCGCGAATAAAGTAAAAGCCGTAGGGGAAGCGGGGGCATAGTGGTCACCCTAAGGAATATGCCCGGCGTCCACATACCGCTTCAATTCGCGTTTTTCGACGAATATTATAGTTCAACTCACTGTTGTTCAAGACAGCAAACGGCTTTACCATAAAAATTCGAAAATAGTACATTTTTAATCATTAGAAAAAAAGGTGAAAAACCGAACTTTTTTTTTGCTTGGAGGTAAAATGGTCACCTAGTGGGGGCAAAGTGGTCACTTTTACATATCAAGCTAAATGGAATAGATTTATGCGTTTTTTTCATCCAAATTTGTTCAAATCATATTATTTATAGTAGGTACATGCATGAAATAAGGTTGGCCTATTCACCTAGAGTCTCAATTTAAATTTTCTCTTGCACACAAAAGCGTAGTAAGAAACACATAACGTTCCGCATAATGAGGCTTGGTTTAGTGGGAGTGGCTTATTTATCCAGGGTCAAAGCCACAAAAGGATCGTCTTCTAGAGCAGAATGTGATGAGGTATATCAACTTTAGTAAACAGAACCACTTTGCCCCCAAACATGAAAATAATGTCTATGCTAATTAATCGCTGAGATTAAACAAAATATCTTTTCACCTCTCCTAGAATATGTGAACAGTCGTCCAAACTGATGATTTGTCCAACATATCAGATTTAATAAACTAAATTTCACGAAAAAATCCTTAGATACCATGCGGAACTACGGTCGAATGACTCTCGAGAGAGCAATTTTTGTTTTTATTTATATTTTGACATGCGACAACTCTATTGAAGTACAGGGTGACTCAAAAGTCATTAAATGTTTCAAACATAAGGTGATTATCAATACGGCATCTATAGTCAATAGTTATACTACCAAACAAACAGGTGACCACTTTGCCCCCCCATGACCAATTTGCCCCCACTACCCCTATGTTGCGCAGACCCCCAAACCAATTGCCCGGATTTTGAATGAATCGCCGAACCTGCAAATGGTCGCTGTGGTACAATGCTCTTACAAAAGAAGAATATCAAATCGAGGAAACTTCAAAGAAAATTGAAGTTTACCATCCATGGGTGATGCAGAATCGTCTTCAGACCGCACGGACATACATGAAGAGAAAGGTAGAATGGCGTAATGTTGTGTTTTCGAACGAGGCATGGCTTGAGTCAAAGCGTCAAAGCACCACCCCCGAAGCGGAACTTTGGGGGTGGAAATTTGATGGTCATATTTGTTCAATCTCAACCCGCATGAACTCCGGAATATATCTGATCCGAACTTTTTGTTAAAATTTGATAATTCGGCTAAGCGAATGTCTAATCATCTCTCACAATTCGTCCTATTTTGTTATTAAAATGTTGATTTATTTTCGATTGAATTATGTCGAATGAACGCAAACTTACCTGAAACAATCTCGGGAGCGACCTGTTGGTTTAGGATACTCACACTACAATAGATCAAACTAATGGTCGCAGTGGTACGATGCTTCTACAGGAGAATGATGCTCCTTTTTCCTTGGCACCAGCGTTCTTTTAACGTTCAGATTCTAGATTTTTTTCAGTAGTGCCAGCAGATGGGCATCACAACGCTGACAATTTGATTGAATGGCGATATTTTGATTGCTTCCTTCATTCTAGAGTTTCAGGTCATTTGAGAGCTCGGTGCTTTAAAAAAAACATGTGACTTATTTGGAACTTAAATTAAATGTGCTGTTGGATTAGAGTAGTGCGGGGCAAAGGTGCGCACCTAACTGTTGTCGTTCAATAAGTCTTGATATTGGGTTGGGGAAAAAGAAATGTCGTATATTGTCAATATATGGCAACACTTAAACATATCTTGTGTTGTACTTATCGCATCGGGTCATACTATACGGCTATTTAAAGACGACAATCTGTGCTACAAGTGTTGTTTTGACAGTGTTGTGATTGTCCTTTTCAGTCTCCAGTTATAGCGCGTCAAAGATGAAGTCCACCAAGCAAGAAATTCGCCATATTTTACGTTTTTACTACCTGCGAGGTAAAACTGCAACGAAGGCGGCCGAAAAAAATTGTGTAGTTTATGGACCCGATACTGTAACGATTCGCACAGCATCGCGTTGGTTTAATCGATTTCGTCCTGGTGTAGTGGCTGTCGAAGATACACCCCGTACTGGTAGGCCAATCGTCGTGGAAACCGATAAAATCGTTGAAATCATCCAAGTAGACCGGCATGTGAGCACTCGATCGATTGGCCAGGAACTGGGTATAGACCATAAAACCGTTTGGAACCATTTGCAGAAGATTGGATTCCAAAAAAAGCTGGATGTATGGGTGCCACACGAGTTGACGCAAAAAAATCTTTTAGACCGAATCAACGCCTGCGATGCACTGCTGAAACGGAACGAACTCGACTCATTTTTGAAGAAGATAGTGACTGGTGATGAAAAGTGGATCACGTACGACAACCTAAAGCGAAAAAAGTCGTGGCCGAAGCGCGGTGAGCCGGCCCAAACCATCGCCAAGCCCGGATTGACGGCCAGGAAGGTTTTGCTGTGTGTTTGGTGGGATTGGAAGGGAATCATCCACTATGAGCTGCTCACCTATGGCCAGACCCTCAACTCGGTTCTCTACTGTGAACAGCTTGACCGTTTGAAGCAGGCGATTGACCAGAAGCGGCCAGAAATGATCAATAGGAATGGTGTTGTTTTCCACCAGGACAACGCTCGGCCTCATACATCTTTGATGACCCGCCAGAAGCTACGGGAGCTCGGATGGGATGTCCTATTGCACCCACCGTAAAGTCCGGACCTGGCTCCAAGTGATTATCATCTCTTCCGGTCCATGCAAAACGCTCTTGGTGATACTAAGTTTGCGTCAAAAGAGGCTTGAGAAAACTGGCTGTCTGAGTTTTCTGCAAATAAGGAGGGGGGATTTCATAAAGGGGGGGGGGGTGTGGTTAATGAAGTAGCCTTCTAAATGGCAACAAGTTTGCGAACAAAACGGCGCATATTTGACTTAAATTGGATAATTTTAAGTATGTTAAATAAAGCGTCAAATTTCGATCAGAAATACGACATTTCTTTTTCCCCAACCCTATAGAAAAGCAAATAAAATTTAGTTTGCTTACCAATTTGTAATTATATATATTATCTTCGAAACTTAGTACAAGAATTTCTTGAGTTTTGTTTGTAGTTAGATAAATGCCTATTTTAATACAAAATGACAAATGCGAACTTTTGCCCCATAGTGGGGCAATATGATAACGGGCCATCCACATATCACGTGAAAATTTTGGTGAGGGAGGAGACCAGCATTTGAAGCAGTATTCTTTTTATTCACAAACCAAGTTTATAAATACAGCCATTCCATGCCAAACCGATATAGTGGTTCTCAGATTTTTTGTGAGAAGTGGTAGTTTTGTTCCTCATAAAAAACTATTTTCAATAGAATTTATTTTTAATATGAATATATTTTTTTATTAGGCTGCCCATTTTCCATTTTAGGGAGGTGACTTTTTCAAAAAATCATAACTTTTGAACTACTGAACCGATTCAGATATTTGATATATTGAAGCAATTGAAGCCAAGATAAGTAATGGGCCTGAAGAATCGGCTAGAGTTAGGCTTGGGTTTGCTCAGCTGCTTGAACTCGGGAACGATCGCATCGTGGCCGGGGAAATTCCCTTGTAAATTCTTGGCTAATACTGACATAGGTATTGGGTCAATTCCTGATCGGTCTAGGGTCTTCTCGGGTTGGAAATTTCCTCGACATGCAATGGAATAAATACGTTCATATAATGGCTTGAATTGTTCTTTCGATTAGTAACCTATGCCTGCGAGATAACCAATATATATATATATATATATATATATATATATATATATATATATATATATATATATATAAATACCGTTATATAATTATTATCAATAAGATAACTCGTTCCGCTCAAACCTTTGCAGGGGAAAGAGGTGGGACCATCATCATTAAATTAAAAAAAAATATATATATATATATATATATATATATATATATATATATATATATATATATATATATATATATATATATATATATATATATATATATATATATATATATATATATATATAGATCCAAAACCCAGAAATGTGTTCTTTTTCATTTTCGAGTAATGATTTTTCAAGGTTAAATATTTTTGAGAGCAAAACGAACTTTTGCCCCACAAGCAATTTTGCAACTTATCGAATTTCTTTTTCACAAAAACGAAAACGCACTATTATAGTAGACGTGTTATCTATAGTAGATATAGAATAAGGTTTCTTTGGCAATGTAGTTTAGAGCTTCCCCAAGCAAACCATTTGTCATGACAATTGTCATGCGAAAATGCGAAAACAGAATAGAAACTGAGAGAGGTTGACGCTCATACGGTATGACTCATACGGTATGAGGCATGATGTCGACGCCAACCTCTCTCAGTTTCTATTCTGTTTTCGCAAGACAATTGTCATGACAAATGGTTTGCTTGAGCTTCCCAGTTATTTTAGGAAATCAAATCGCCATCCCCAAAATTGTGAAAATTAGATCAGAACAACGCAAAATTCTTCTTACCTCATAACTTTTTGTCACTTCCATGGAATGTATCTTGTTTATATGTGTGAGCTGCTGGTGTAATAATGGGTCAAACGGATACACTGCTGTCGAATTTTTATACTCGTTTGTTTTAAAAATGCCAATGCAAACTTTTGCCCCGCACTACTCTACAGAGAAATCCAAAGGTAGGATATTGCCTTCAGTAAACGGCATGTTATTATTTCGGAGTTCAGTCCCTCCCCCTTTTCAGTGGTTGCCCTCTATTTTCTAATACGCTTTTGACCATCTCTAATGTGTAAGGAAAATTTATGTCAAGTTTGGAGAATATCGGTCAAAGCGTTTCAGAGATATGGTGGAATACATTCATGCAGCAATTGCATGCCAAATCGATATAGTGGTTCTCAGATTTTCGTGAAAAGCTTTAGCTTTGGTCCGAAAAATCCATTTATTCGCCCTTTTCCTAAAAATGATTTTTTTAGAAAATTCATAACTTTTGAACTGCTGGACCGCTTCAGATGATCACCATATCAAAAACCAAATATCCAAAATTCAAAGATGTGATTTTTCCGTTTTCAAGTTATGATTTTTCAAAGCGATTCTATGACAAACAATAGTCTTAGTCTTAGGTCACCAACAAAAAAAATAGACCCGTATTTGCTCATTAGGGTGCCCAGTCTTAAAATAGGGGCACGAAAAAAGCAACATTTGATACTTTTTTTATGTTGAAACATTTTTAGCAGCAATTAAAAATTTGAAGGATTTCCAACTTTGTGCACTACCTTGATCAAAAAATTCCCGGAATGAACATTTGGCTAAAAACGAAACGAATACCATTCAGCAACCACCGAATTCACCTGATTTGACTCCCTGCGACATTTTCCTATTCGAACGACTCATGAAACCAAGTTTAGCACCCGAGATGAGATAATGGAAAAATCGAAGATAGCGCTGATGGCCATACTGCAAATCGAATATGCAGCCTTATTCTTGTTTAGGGCCGAATCTGACTTTCGTTCCAAAGACTTGATTCGAACAATTTCTAAAACTATATTCTTGTTTTCGTACGAATCCGTTCGAACAAGATCTCAATCGAACGTAAGCATCAGATGCAAGATTTCATGCATCAACCAAATTTAATGCAAGATTTCATGAAAGCAACGACGAAAGTGTCACCCATGCAGTGATCGTTCATCAATTGGACCGGAAAATCAATCCAATTATCAAATTTTACTCGCTAATTGGACTGCAAAACAGCAAAATTAATACTTCAAATTGAAGATAACGTCTATTATGATTTTGCAGCCCAGTTAACGCACGCCCTGTTGAAGATTAGTCGAGATGAAGATAGTCCAGTTAGCGAATGACTGCTGTATATGATGGGATGACGAACATCTTGAGTGTCTCTTTTTCAGCCATTCTTTGTGTGGACACCGACTGGACAACATCGTTGCTGGACGGGCTGGACGGCGAGGGATCGAGTGCCTTTCTCAAGGCAAGAGGGCGGAGGTGGTAGTGCTGGAGTAGAGTAATAGAGTAGAGTAGAGTTTTCAAAGGGCCTTTCTCAAGGCTCATTCGTCAAGAGACGAATGAACTGCAAAAGTTTAAAGTCTCTATAATACAAGACCTTCCTTCCTTCTTGAGTGAGTGTCTTGAGGGTTACGGCAACATGGGCAATGGTACAGAGGAAAATGATATCAATACTAGGAAGATGGGAGCGATTGTCATGCAAGGATTTACTGAGACCGGCAGTACATCGCCTCACAAAAATGAAACGAAATGAAATATTAATCATCTTCATGGTACGTATTCATAATTCTCAATGAACCTATTCCTTCTATAATAGATTGAGCACTTGAACCAATACGACTTGAGCTTGAATTATCCGAAAAACGTGAGTACTGATTCAACAAACGAACGAAATTCGCACTATAAAAGTGACGTTTGGTAGGAAGAGTAAAAAACCCATTCGTACGAAAACGAACTCTCTTTATTCGTTCGAAAACATAAATGAGGGGGATAATAAATGTTTCGACGATTTGATCAAGCGCTGACATAAGTGCGTTGCAGTCGATGGGGAGTACTTTGAAGGGGACAATATCGATATTGATTTATAACAGGGTAGTCAGCGGTCTACCGGTCGCTCGCGTAGGTATTCCTAGGCGCCCACCAGCTGGTCTAGGATAGTGTCACCACCAAACGGAATGAATTTGATATCTCTCAATCTTTTGCTGTGATAATTTTATAAGGTGTTCATGATAACCTCAATAAAACATGTTACATGGTTGTAAGAGTAGATATTTCTTCATTAAAGTTCCCGTTTTAATATTGCCTTTCAGTTTGTTAGTCGTTTTATACACATCTAGTTGATCGATCATAACTTGTTATTACAAGTTATCATCAAGTTACATCAAAGCAGCAAAAAATTGTCACCTGGAACAATTTCAACAATGTTTTCTTCAGGCATATCATTTGTTAAATAACTAATTGAAAATGCTGGAAACACCCTGCATAAGGTTTCGAAAATCGATAAAAACTAAATTTTTGGAGAAAACTTTGCCTTCGAAGGCTGCGAATGTAAGTTTTAATGTAGTATTGTTATTTTCATTTTAAAACTATGCTACGTAATGAGAAACTATAAATTTCTTAAATTAAATATTGGTTGAAATCACGATTATTTTTTCTTATTTTATTCTTTTTCTTATTTTTATTATTTATGAAGCCGCTTGATCTAGAAGTTATTCGTAAAGCCTAATCAATTTCGTTTATAAGAATATACTATATTTATAAGTTATTCCGAGTTATTATGATGAAAAAAAAAGTTTTTATTTGAAATTCACTTGTTTTCGAAAAAAAAATGCATTTTGTTGCAATTTCGCATCTTTATTTCACGATATCTCAGGTGTAATACCTGCTACAGTCCTAAAATTTTGAACTTTTCTTTGTTGGAGTGTCTACTTTCGGTGGAATGGATAAGAACGTTGAGAAAACCTGAAGCAACTAGCTTAGGCAGTGTCAGCTTATTTGCTCCATCGATTGTTTCCTCCTTCGTCGCTAATTACTCTTATACGATATGTGGAATGTTTATTACGGGTATATCTATAGTGCATAGAACAGTCGTGTAATAGCACGTTGTGGTCGGCAACAAATCAGACGAATCACACCTGTCGAGTGTGGACAATAAGTAACACTTGTCCAAGCTGCAGTGTAATAAGAAGAAACCAAGAAGTTACAAGGACTGATAATAAACAGTAAGAAGAAATCAAGAATCTCGACTGGCTGCCGAATGTGAGCGACAGTGAGATGAGGGGACAAGACAAACGAACAAATAACGAAAAGACAAAAAGTTACAAGGATTGAAAAGAAAAAACAGGAAGTGGGTTATATCTATGGTATAACCGCAAGGGTGACGTAGGACTATCGTTGATTTAGAGATCATTTGTTTGAAGTTGAATCTAAATCCATCCTGAATGAATGAATAAATAAATATTTGGGTGACTTCAAAAACGAGAGTGTTACGTTGGAGACTCAAGGTTTTATGCATCCAATATTGGATACAAAAAACCTTGTTCTGAAGAATAATCTTCAGAAGCTTTCCTGCTAACTGCACTTGATTGACAAATCACAAAACCAAATGTATGTGGTCGCAGTATTATATGGATAGAAAACATTAAAATAAACTCGCTTGAATGTAATTTTCAATTCCAAGGGGAACTGGCAGATTATTTTTCAGCAACGATCATTTCTTTCCAGGTTTCCTCTCGATAACCAGCAAACGAAAAAAGTTGCGCGCGTGTATGTGTGTGTGGCGGCTGCTTCGATGTCTTCCCGAGGAACCGTATTCCGATGCTGATACTCGCTTGGTCACCTTCTCTTCTCCTTCTGATCGATCGGCTTTTCTGTGCTCCCTCACAGTTAAAACAAACTGATTGCATTTCAGGTCAGGTCAGGCCAGGTAATGAATCCCTCGATCCCTCGCCGTTCAGCTCGTTCAGTAACGATGTTGTCTTGTCGTGAATGAACTCTCTCTGAGTATGAAAATTTCGGCGACTGAGCAATAATCGATTGAAAATTATATAAATTTCGCGATACGAAACATTTTCCGTTGCGCGCACATACAATATTGGATACGAAAATATCCTACTGATGGGAAAGAATAATCTTCAGAAGCTTTCCAGCTTATTACACTTGATTGAAAAATTACGAAATCAAATGTATTTGGTCGCTGTGTTATATGGTTAGAAAACATTAAAATAAACTCTTTCGCATGGATGTATTTTTCAATTCCCAGGGAACTGGCAGATTATTTTTCAGCAACGATTAGATCTTTCCGGAATTTTCTCGATGCTGTATGGCATGTATGGGCCGTTGATTATATGCTAAGCTAATATAGCACCCTCTCCTTGGATTCGACCCTCTTTATTATATAAGCTTACTGTATACTCACGAATATAATAAGGGTGGGGTTTAGATTCTATACTTTCATGTTTTATAAAATGACTCTTCCTTTGCTTTCGTTCATTTCTTACTCTACTCTCGCACCGTGAGGACTCGAGCTCGTTAGTCTTTCGCAGACAGCTCGTTAGTCTTTCGGTGGTAAGGCACCACGAAAGCAGCTCGGATAAGCGCACCAGTCGCAGGAAGTGTGGAGAAGCCACATCGCTATCGACCGGAAACTTTGCGTGAAATTCGTCTCTATCAGAAGTCGACCGCATTGTTGATCCGCAAGCTACCTTTGCAGCATTTAGTTCGTGGAATTGCTCAGGACTTCAAAACCGACTTGCGCTTCCAAAGTTCCGCGGTTATGACGCTGCAGGAGGCTTATTCGAAGATACCAATTTGTGTGCTATCCATGCAAAACGCGTCACATCATGCCCAAGGACATCCAGCTGGCCCATCATATCCGAGGAGAGCGTGCTATATTAGCTTAGCATATAATCAACGGCCCTTTTCAGGGCTCCAAATTTGATGGATTTAGAGTTCAGAAAAGTTTTTTACAGGCCGAACTGATTCTTCATAATGAAGAATATGAAATATATGACATGTAGTGAATATATCCGAAGAAATCACTTTGGTGAAACTGCATTATAAAATTATTTGTGTACGAATGCCGCAATCGATAGTCGACTCTAATTTGCGCTGGGTAATTTCCTCGGATGACTCGATTCCTCCTTTGAGCATTAATAATCTCTTTCTGGCAAAACGAAGTGGTATGAATCACATTATTTGAATGATAGAATGAAGAAGTTTTCTGCCAATTTCCTTCAACCTCCAAACATATCTTTCTCCCGTTTGTCGTATTCGCGTTCGCTAATCCTTTCTCACAACACCCATTTCTCGTTTGAGAAATTGTTGAGTAAACATTGTTTGCCAGTGCGCGTAGAGCGGGAATTCCTAAAGATTCATTGTACCTCTAATAAATTGCCAAAAGACGTGGTCTTAGGTTGATCGAACTTGATTGAAAAAATCCAAAACGAAATGTATTTGGTCGCAGCATTATATGAGTAGAAAGCAAATAATCGCTCGAAAATGAATTGATTTTCGCGATGATGTTTCACGTTTTTCATGTTATGCATCCAATATTGGATACGAAAATTTTCCACTGATGGGAAAAAAATATTCAGAAGCTTTCCTATTAATTGCGATTGATTGAAAAATCACAAAACCAAATGTATTTGGTTGCAGTGTTATATGGATAGAAAACATTAAAATAAACTCTTTCGCATGAATGTATTTTTCAATTCCCAGGGGAACTGGCAGATTATTTTTCAGCAACGATGATAACAACGAGAATTCCGCGCGTGTATATGTGTGTGTGGCGGCCGATGTTTCAAGCGGAACCGTGGCATCACTCTCCCTCCTCCTGATGGATTCCCTTCTGGCCTTAGGTGCACACACAGGCTCTTGGTGACACCGTTCATCAGCGCTTTCATGATAAACGAAAATAGCTTCACAACAACAGCGACAACATGTTCCAATCGCTGTTCAATCATAACTGAGGGGGTTTACGAGCGGCGCTCGCTTATATACCGATTGGTGATTTCAATAGCCTGTTTTGAAAGCAATTTTAAGACCATTGAAACAAGTTTTTGGATGAAAAAGTAACAAGTATATGACGCGTAGACCTTTTATCTTTCGAATGAAGTGTTTATCATACCATTTCGTTCAGTTGTTTAAGAGCTATGAACGCTCAAAATCTCGGTCTCCGGCGTAACGCTTTCATTTTCGAAACTTTGGTTTTACACCCCGGTATAGAAATGAAAGACGTAGTTCTACGTCAAAAAGGAATCCCAAAAATAGATGAATGCCTCATTACCGCCAAACTGACTGCGCACAATGTATGAAAGCCTATAAAAATTGGTACCTCAAAACGATTTTTACACAGGCTATCGAAAAACTCCAGATTTATTTCTAGCGAGTAATTTGTCCAAAAAATAGTCGACACCACTGGTTTCGAGGTCTATGATGGTGAGTGGACTAGATATTTGGATTGTTGCAAATTTTGCAGGTTCTTCTTGAATGGTACTGACGTTCCTAGTGGAACTTCGCCGTCTCAACGTAGTATTACTTGCGTTTTTAATTAGCACTAAGATGAGATTTTATATGCTAAATAGCACGCCTTGAATGTATTTTTATTGGCAAGCTTTAGAATACGGGCGACCACAGTGCAAGTTGGAAGAAATTCCTTTGGCAAAAAATCACAACACTATTTGCAGGAATCTCACATATTACTGGGATTCACCACTTCAACATCAAAACGGAGCTGAGGGATAAGTTCATGAGTTCATCAAATATTTCTGATGACGTTCCTGATGGCGGGGAACAATATATGCTCGATCAACGTTTCGCGATTCCATGTCCTGATTCCTTTGTTTTAATGTAGTCAATTGGGAGCGAAGCTAATCTCGAAGATATCGAGAGGAGGATGAGGAATAGATTCATTGTTCCTTAATCAACGTTGGAGAGCGTAACATTACCAAGTAAAAAGGAAGTCTCGGCTGTTTCTGCAGCGGGCTGAAGATTGCGGCTTCTATTTCACTCAGAGACACCGCCAATGTCAAGATAAACCCTGCCACAACCAACCCTGGATAAAATTTATGAAACCGATATCTTAACGACATCTCATGTCATTCTAATCGGTGCTAAGCTGTATGCTTAAGGAATGACAAATATTTGTGGATATCGGAATTAAGGTTATTTTTCACTGCGGCACCATACGAATCATATCGAATCAGATTATGCTCGATGAAAGAAGCTATTAGTTAGAATGTTACTAGCAGCTAAAATATTAGTCAATTTACAATTTTCGTCACAATGTCACATAAAAGATGTGTACTTCTAGGTGGTTCAAGATGGTTCATTTCAATATATTTCAATATAATATAATATATTATCCTTTCCTTGCTAGTGAGCTCAGTTGAATCGAGTAAACGAGAAATACGACGAGAGGATCAAGCTCTATTTGAAGAATAGATTTGGAATGCATTGGAATGTGATGAATAATTGGAACGTAACACTGAAAAAAAAAAAATGATCAAGTTCCGGGTAGAATAAAAAAGACGGTGAAACGAAACTGTATCACACTAATGGGGCGACCACAGCTGGAGGCCACACTGGTTGTAATGGGGTTGGATAATTGCCAATTTCGCTATCCCATTTGTCTCTCCTAGTAACTGCAATTCTCACATACCCGTAAACTGAGCAGTTTTTCCGCAGCAATTATCCCGAAACAGATTCAATCGGGAGCGATTCAGCTGGAAGTGGTTGGGTGCATGGAATATACCATTCAGCGAAGAAAAGAAAATAGAACTTATGAATAATACATAACGTTCAACCGACCGCTTTCGATCGAAAGACAAATTAGTTATCATCACACGGATGCTGTTCTTGAGCTTCAGCTGTCAATATTTCGAGCAGCCGCAATGTTTCATCTCAATGCAGTGTGCACTAATTCCGACGCTAACCATCTGTTATAAATGTGAATTTCTCGAAAGTAAACTCTTCCCGCCTGGACTTATGTTTAGACAAGCGAAACAGTAGTTGAATAGTTGCTCGTGCAAAACTATTTCCAATAACCAAATATTTACGCATAAAAACTACCCACCTTCCTCCTTCCCACCATGTGATTCGTCATGAAGGTCTGGGTTACGCCAATGCGGCGTTGAAAAATAAGAGATAAACGTTGTATTTACAGCCAGCGATTCCGCACAGTTGCGCACGAGTCGGCTTTGTCGGCTGCTCGCGTGCTGATTTAAAATAATTTAAAATGCTCCGCTTCTGTTTGGTCTGGAGTGGACCGGATATATAACCATTCCGGCTGCTGTTTATTTGGTACGCTGGAAGATGTTGATAAGATGTGGTGTGTTTTGCAAATTTGTTCTGTTGATGATTTATTGTGCCTTCTGGGGGGCTGGGAATTATCGTTTCGATTCAGCGAACAATGTTTGATTCAATAAAAGTATCGATACGGATGGGGGAGGTTGGTCTCATTGGGTGTGAATTACCATTACACCCAGGTTTTTTTACGCGTTTTTTTTTGCGCGGTTTTTTTTTACGATTTTTACGCGATCTTTCCAATTAATGCAGGTTTTTTTTACGCGGATTTTCCAATTGACGCGGTTTTTTTTACGAGGTACGTATCTCCCGCGTAAAAAAACCTTGATATGATTGACTTCACGAAATTGCATTTTCGCTTGTGGACATACAGTACCAGTTGTATGCAAATTACTCCATATCCAATCATTTGTAATTATTCTCCCTAGGAGAAGTATAGAATCGATATAAAAAATCTTTTGTGGTTGGCAATTAGCGACTTTTGCCGCCATGTGAAATATTTTCCAATAGTCCATAGATTCGAACATATTTTTTTGCCTTTATACGCATCGACCACTCTATTGTGGTGTTCTTGCAGAATAAAGTCAAGAGGTTGCTTACAGATCACATTGACTTCTTTGCTAATGGCTAATCAATTACCACTCTAACTCTGGTTTATCGATCGTGATTTTCTATGTTCGCGATCCGGCTAACAGTTTAGTCAACAGATTCGATTAATACATACCTATATCGCAAAAAACATAAACGAACAAAAAGTGAATATTTTGCATGTTATCAATATTTTATTGTTTATACGCAATGTGTTTAGGTGTCAACATCATATATTTCCCACGCACACGAAAGCACCTCTAGCTTTTTTTCTCCTAAATGGGCTTTAGTGTGCCTGACAAATGTATGATGTTGGTACCGAATCACATTGAGTGCAAATATTAAACACACATTAACCTTCCTACCATCAGACGCAAGTTACTGGATGATCCTCAATTGTGATCTCAGCGATGTCGAAATTTGAAATATAAATTACGCCATTCTGCCGTACAAATGAAACACAAATTTTTGCATTACTCGAGAATTAATGAAGTAAATGAAACCAAATTAGGCATATGGTGGTTTTAGGGTGCAATAAATGTTTCTATGACGGTTAGACACTCCACCCCCTTCTCTAAGGGGGTACCGCCATACAAATGAGGCATATATTTCTGCATAATTCTAGAACTAATCAAGCAAACGGAAGCCAAATTTGTCGCTCTCTAAAGGGGGCTACCATACAAATTAAACACAAACTTCTACATATCTCGAGAACTAATCAAGCAAATGGAGCCAAATTCGGAATGAGAGGGTTTTTTAAGTGTACCCTCCCTTAGATTATCATCCCGGAAGTTCTTAGTTTTTTTTTGACGTAGAACTACGTCTTTCATTAAGGGTGTCAAATCAGAAAACAGGTCACGTTTTTATGAAATAAAGTTAACGTTAATAAATATTTTTGCCGCGAACGGATTTTGGCGATTTACATACTAAACGAATCGGAAATTCCGTAAGATTTGTTTAATATGCCATACAATAGAATCCCCTGGTTAGTAAATGGTTAAAATTCATGAAAACTTTAAGTGTTTCTATTTTCCCATACATTTGTTCTGTCCATTTGAGTGCTTTCCCGAACAGAGCTATCAATAACGAGCAACTTATCGACGACCAACGGAGGGGAAATCGTAGGATTTAAAGTCTCCGTGAACAAAGGAAAAGAAGAGGAATGAAGGGGAATACTTGCCTAGAGTATAAACAGTGGATCTCGCTGAGGCAAACTGTCATTCGGCATCGGACTGTTGAGTAATCCAGTTCACTTTGCTTTCGCTGCGCTTGGATCTAAGATTGGACCCCACCAGTGGTAATCCAACTTGGACATCGTCGTTTGATTTTTCTGTTCGTTTTTCGCGTTATTCGTATCGTGTGTTCTTCTTTTCGCGTCATAAATTGGACGCTTCGCGTAGTGTGCGATGAGCAAGAAGAAGAGGAAAGCAGGCTCGAGCCCTGCAAAAAACGAACGCATTGCCAGGGGCAATAAAATTTCGAGGTAAGCGTCATCTAATGATGCACGCGGTGTTGGTGCAGTGAAAAGCGCTCGCACTGAACCGAGCCTTCGCAAATGTGACACCGCACCGAACAACAGCGAAGTAGGCGATTTCGGCGCGTCGGTCGAAAATGTAAACGCCCAGGCAGCAACCAAAGACAAACTCATCAGCGAATTCGCATCGATGGGTGTTACAGCAGAGTACAAGCTGTGTGGCATAATTCAGTCTTTTTCCAAGCAGTTAACATTGTTTATTTTCCGTCTTCATAAGGGCTTCGTTGGTGCCTTTGAGAATGCATCAATGCATTAAACCGACGTTATGGCGAAGCAGACGTTAAAGTTGTGCACCAAAAAATTATTTGGGAATACCAAGCATCTTGTATGTCTTACTGAAATGTTATAAGTTATTTGGGTTCACGTGCCAGTCGCAAAACTGCCTTCAACTAGGATTGCATTTGCGCTAATATTGATCATAATGAAGCATTGCTCCTGTTTGAGAGGTTGTTATTAACAAAAAGAGTTTATTTCTCTTGTTTAGTCATCAAGAAAGGTAATGTTCTGGAATTTTGTATGTGATTAGGTTTTGCTTGCCAGTAGCAAAACTTCCTCCACTAAGGGTGACAGCTGCGCTTCTCTCGAGCATGACAAAGTAATGCAACTCTTTTCGAGGCCAGTAATATTAACAGAAGCGTTTCTTTTGAGAATAGCGCAAAATGATGAGAAATGTTTAAATTGCTAGTAGTTTCAAGCCACCAATGTATGGCTCTGTATGCATGCTATGGTGAACGCTTGTTTGGCGCTTGGTTTACGCTTAGTTTGTACGAACGATATCTAGAGGTGCGATTCCTTTGAGGCAATACTAAATAACATGTAGCATGATATTTGATACTTGCAAGTGTTGTCATTGTTGTTGTTTACATGCGGTGCCAAAGATATATTGATGTAGTTATGAGATATGGAATCATGGTGCTGGTGCAACATGTATATAATCGACTGTAGCCGAGTCTATGTCAATTTCGAAAAAGTCCACCGGAATAGCCTTCGAGGTAAATTTTCAATGCATTGACATGAAATAAATTGCGACATACGATTGTTTCGCGAGGGCAAGAATGAATCATCAATCAATTATCGTCAACTGATTCTACAATGAAAAAATCATTTCAGAGATTATTCTACTAAGGGGCTGTCCACATACGTGGACAGAAAAGGCATGATTTTAGACACCCCCCCGTGGACAAGCGTGGACATTCCTTATACCCCTCCCCCTGTTGTCCACGTGGACATTTCTCCAGTTTTTGGAAGCAAATCAACAGAATCCTATATTTTTCGCTCAAATCTAATTTCAAGTTTGTTTCAATTTCCTATTACATGTTTTGTTATTAGAAATGATAGCCTTGTTAATAGTAACGATTTGTTTTAAATTCACCGATTTTGATATCAACGCGCTGTTCAAATCGTCTAAATGTTGTAATGTACATATTCCTAGTTTTGGATTGTTCAACACACCCGAAATGTCACTCAACCGAATAAACATTATTTGTATTGACTGCATTAAACTTTGTGCTTCGTTATTGGGAAGGGATAATGACAATGAATTGGTGGATTGAACACACTTTGAAAATAAAAATTATTAATTAAAATTTACTTCTCCGTATCAAATATCTATTCTATGTAATTTAAAATTATATTAATTCTTGAGTGGTGAAATTTTTTTATGGAAGGTTATGTCTAATCATGATTTTATATTATAATGATCAATTTTAGCGGTAATATTGTAGTTAAGACGGGGTCAGGAGTACGTGTAATTAACCAAGCAATCAAATAACACCAAGTCAAAATTTCCATTCATTTTTTTTAAATTCTAAAATGAACGTAACATGTCTCAGAATCCATTCATGATCGCGGATTGCGAAATATTACAGAAATCTTAACAGTTGATAATCTGAAGATACATTATCTGATGAGTAAGGCGGGTGGAGTCTTAGAAGTGCTCTTGAAGTGTTCTAGATCGTTGATTTTAATACGTTCAGCTGCGAGCAGTACTTGTTGGAATTAAACGAGACAAGTTGCTTGGTAGAAGCTCATAATGCAGATTTCCTTCCAGTCCTACCAGATCCAGAGAACCTGCTTCGGGGTTTTATTAACTTGTCCAATATTTTTTAACTCAACATTATTGTGAATGATTTGCTCGTCACAATTTGCTACAAATATGTATTTTTGTGCTCCCGTGGCCGAGTGGTTAGCGTCACACATTATCATGCTGCGGGTTCGAGTTCGACTTGCACCGAGGTCACGCGTATTCTAGAGCTTCACACTCCTGAATACATTCAAGGCGTGTTCTTCGGCATAGAAACCTCAACTAAGTACTTTCTACTAATAAAAATGACGCAAGTTATACCTACGTTGAGAAGACGAATGTTCCACTGGGTGCCATCCAAGTCAAGTCATGCATTTTCGTTGCGTTTATGAAACAAATCGTAGATTGAGATGCGTTCTTTCAAATGTTTTTCGATAAAATAAACCCTTATTCCGGAATCCGGTCGGATTTGAAATTAGCGCAATATTGCGTTCATTCATCTGATCGAGTCAAATCCAAACGGGTTGTGCAAATGTTGCAACCAGGTTGGAATAAATTGATCGATGCCAGTCCATGTGCGTTTTTTTTCAAAATATACATCTCCGGGAGGAAATCCAGCCATATGAAAAAATAAGGATGT
Source organism: Toxorhynchites rutilus septentrionalis (assembly GCF_029784135.1). NCBI lineage: Eukaryota > Metazoa > Arthropoda > Insecta > Diptera > Culicidae > Toxorhynchites > Toxorhynchites rutilus. Next base: position 292,689,419 of record NC_073746.1, read on the forward strand.
CTGACCGGGCAGCACTCTGTGGCAACTCAGTCTTTTTATTGATGAATACAGAGTATTCAGGGTGGGCGTATATTTAAAAATATCTTGTAAATATAGAACAGATCTCATTAAATTTTGACTATAAATGAGGGACTCAGAATGAAAGGGGTGTAAGTGATTTGATCGATTTCTCTTCAACAACTTTCTCTTTAGTAAATAACTCAACTGCAAAAACGTTCCAATCTGAGTTTGCTTTAGAATCCGATAGGTGAGGCTCTGACACATTGTCAAATACAGCTGGGAATGTGCTTGCTGCTATATTATGACCAAAAGAAAGAGTCGATGTAGAGAAATCGATGATGTCACTTACACCCCTTTCAATGTACTTTACGTGTCCACGTGGACATTATCTGAACCTCCTCCCCCCCTCACCGTGGAAAAGCGTGGAAATTTTCGTAACCCCTACCCCCCCTAAAGTTGTCCACGTGGTATATGAACAGCCCCTAAGCAGTTGTTTCTAAAATTTCACAGCATTATAGAATAATATCCGAAGGCATAAACAAGCGACTTATATAAAATAACAGCGTAGTTCTACGTCAACAATGCGGTCGTATCTTGGACACAACCTCCTATAATTTTTTTATTTTCAATCACATCAAGATTCAAAATTTGTGGCTAAAAATGTTTGTTTACATACAAACATACGAAAAAATAGATGTTAAAAAATTAAAAAAAATAGTTTAACCATCTTGGACTAATTTTTTTTTTATTTTCTACAAAACTTTTATTTTATATGAAAAAATAAAAAAAAACAAAAATACGTATTTTAGATATTGCGAAATAAAGTTTTTTTTGTAAATAAAAAAGAAAATTATTTTTCTTTCTCAGAGTATATTTTTTCACATTTTTACATCGATGGTCTATAACTCTTTCTAAGACACTATTTCGGAACGACTCATAGTTATTGAGATATAAATTATCAGAAATTTCCTATACTAAAATCCATACGCGCGTTTCAAAAGTTACATTTGAGTCGAACAAATCCCAATTGCTATAGAAAACTCATATTTCCTGCAACCCATACGGAATACAAACCCAACGGAAAATTCATTCGAATCAAAAATACAGGGTAACTTCGATATACGATATACGATATACATTTTACCTTCAAAATTGTACGTTGTATCGAATTATACGTTATATAAAAGAGCTCAGAAACGTAGCTGATATTACTTTATTGTATTGCTGTTTGAGTAAGGTTAATGAATAAATTCAACTAGAAGACGAAGCCAACCTTTCTCATGATGTTTCCCTTCGTACTGTTGTTTGAAGATTGATTCATTCAGAATCCGAGATCACAAAACAGTTGTACTTCGGGATTGGTTAAAGGTACAAAAAAAGTTTTAGCATCAAAATACAGATAATTTATTGTTCTTTCAGAAAAACAATATTAAAAAAATATTCCTTTGAACTTTGAAAATGTGTACGTTATATCGAAGTTCCCCTGTACATGTTTTCAAAATCTGAATTTTAGGACGACTCATTTGAAATTGCTCAATAATAAGCTTTAGAAAAATCAATAACTAATTTCTCTCAAAGAAATGCTGCTGACAAAATGTGTTTGGAATTTGAAACAAACCCGAAACCGAAACCACATAAACAAACGCTAATCGATCCTGCATGCTTTCAATTAAAAACCCAGTTTTACGCTCGTAAGAATGTTGGGATTAAATCAACAATTCAAAGAAATAATGCAACAAAAATGAAGAATGTCTGACCAACGAAAGGAATTTCGAATTAGGTACAAAATCAAAAGTAGCTGAAAAAACTTATTCAAAAGTGGTGGCTCTTTTAAAACGGGAACTGAAGCAGTTCTATGTTCAAAATGACAGGAAGAGGCCCGATTCGAGGCAAATGTCCAGGGAAGCGAAAATTTGCCGGGCGAAATACAATTGCGTAGTTATGGATGAAAAGTGTTTGGCAGGTGCCCCGAAAAACTGCACAATGAAAAAAGAGGTCGAAGTGTACGAAAAAGTTCCTCGTTTGACAATGAATCTCAGCAATAATTACTCTGTGGTACGTTAAACGAACGCTGCTCCAGCTGCAAAATGCAAATATCAAAATCCCTGAAGTTTATTTTTCGATTATTTTTTTCTCTTCACAATATTTAGGGTCAAAAAATTGCTTTCGAGCTAGAGCTAGGGTTACACGAACCAATAGCTCTCAGTGTCCTTTATCCTGGCATGATTGAATTTCAAATCAATCTCTAAAGTCTTTTTGCTCGCTACTCTATTTTCAGCGTATTATCCACACGCTCTGGTACTGCCGGAAACGGATCACCACAGCAGCGGTGGGGGTCTAACGATGACCGAGGAGAAGACACCACAGGCGTACTTTCGCTGCGAGGACGGATACTTCCGGTGCAACAGCACACTGCACTGCATCGAGCAGCGGCGGAACTGTGACGGAGTGGCGGATTGCGATGATGGATCCGATGAGCGGGATTGTGGTAAGTTCGTACGTGATAACCCTGCACCTCCTGCTTGGTGCATAGATTTTCTGATTTCTAAATTTTGAATCTATAACATCGGTATGCAAATCGTCGTCCCTTCTGATTCATTCCAAACAGATGATGAAGTCGAGTCGTCGTTTTGGGATCACTTCTTCCGAAAAAGACCGGCCGCTTTAAACGATCACCTGCCGTATACTTCTTGTGGTAAGTCGAACCACGTTGTACGGTTACTTCACGGGTTGACAATTTACCGTGAGTTTTGCAAATTTTCACTTCAACAGCTTGGAATGATTTCAACAACTCGTGCAAGTGCCGGGCAACAGAAGTTCTGTGTGATTACAACGGCCTCACCACGCTGCCAACATCGTTGCCGATGGAAAACGTCACCCTGCTGTAAGTAAATAACCAGTGCATCTTCATTTCCCCCAATAACATGGCTTCGATATGAACCTGTCCCGATGAGTAACCATAATCGAGCGCCTCCATCATCCAGAGATATGAGCCACTGTTTCGCATCGCTTGGCTAATGATGATTTGAGCGAGATGGAAGCGCACGGTAATCCACAAATGATTGAGTTTTGGTTGGCAACATTCTTCTCGTCAACGTAAAGCTTCTTTATCCCTCGTTTAGGCGCCAGTTTGTGATGATATGAGACGAGCTATCGCGATTCAGCATTCCAGATAGAAGATATTTTTCCCCCTTTTTTTGTTTGTTGACAAATTCCGGTTCCCCCGCTCCCATGTTTGAGTCTTATCGATCATAGAGGCACATTTTCCAATACAGATTTATCTTTCTTTCTTTCATGCTTTCTCTCGTCACTTGCCATCTGTAGGGATCTGACAGGCAATAAGTTCTCCATGCTGAATATGAATGTCTTCGAGAGGCTGCCTGCCCTCAACACACTGTAAGTATGCGAACGCGCCCATTTACTCATCTTCGTGGGTTATTTTCGGGCGGGAAGTAGAAATTATGGCCCGCACATGATATTCCCTGTACCGGGCCACCATTCAATCAACAGCTTGTTCGATCGGGACCGCTCCGCTTGATTTGTTGCCCCAGCGTGACAGCTCATTGTTTGATCGCTTTAGTGCCAAATTTGGGGGAGGCGTATTTACTGATGGGGTCGCGTGTGAAAATGTCACTGTCGGAATTGATTTATTGAGGAGTGTTGATGCGAGGCAAATCGAATCGGATCCATATTTCCCCATGTGGCACGGTCATATTTGTCAAGCGAAACACAATCTAGTTGGTATTGCTACAACGTAATATTAGAATATACATTGTAACTACAAAACGGAACGGATTACAGAGAATCACAGATCATGGTTAACAAACAATTGTTATTGAAACAGCTATAGAGACAGCAATAATGCAACTTTTGTTAAAATCTGTTCGAGTTCGAGTTTTTAAATGCATCTAAGTTGAATCATAATTTACAACATGTTTGAAAAAGGGGGTCTCCGTAGCCACATTGGTTGCGCGTTCGTTTAGTAAGCGATCGATCGTGAATTCAAAACTCAGGACCCTCATTGACCATCTTTGTGTTGTTACAGAATAACTACGTCCACGCAACAATCATCAGCGATGGAAATCGATCCACGGTCGAAATGAGATCGATTCATCCATACAACTGCTCTGCTCTGCAAGACTCATCGGGCTGTTGTTCTATAAGCAACTCAACAATGATCAATCAACTGTCTCCGCTGTCCGGTTTAACTGGATAATGGAAGAACAGATAGAAAACTCTTACGCCTAAATGGCTACTGTGTAAATGTACCATATGTAATGGTATAGAAGGAATACTAACGAATGTCAACTGTGTAATGTACTAATTATAGATATGATAACCATGTGACATGTACACGATTAAAATTTGGCTCTGTTACAGCTAAAATGCTAATGAGCCTAAAATAAATAAATGGGATAAAAAAAACATGTTTGAAAATGAATTGAACTAGCATTTTAAAGAGTTAATTCTGAAAAGTATACGAATGTATTTTTTTTTATTTTCTGTTCAAAGTGCATATCCCAAGCCGATACTTCAGGCCCATTACTTATCAAAAGGCATGTCAGGAAAATTTCCAACCCGCAAAAATCCTTGACCGATCAGGAATTGAACCTAATACCTATGTCAGAATTAGCCCTGAATGTACAGCAGGAATTCCTTTGTAAATTCAAGGCTAGTGCTGATATAGGTATTGGGTACAATTCATGATCGGTTAAGGATTTTTTCGGGTTGGAAATTTTCTTGACATGTCTTGGGATAAGTAATGGGCCTGAAGTATTGACTAGAGGTAGACTTGGGTTTGCTCAGCTGCTTGAACTCGGAAACGATCGATTCATGATCGGTTAAGGATTTTTTCGGGTTGGAAATTTTCTTGACATGTGTTGGGATAAGTAATGGGCCTGAAGTATTGGCTAGAGGTAGACTTGGGTTTGCTCAGCTGCTTGAACTCGGAAACGATCGCAATGTGGCCGGAGATCTAATGAAGCGGGAGTTCCCTTGTAAATTCTTGGCTAATACTGACATAGGTGTTGGGTTTAATTCCCGATCGGTCTAGGGTTTTCCCGGGATGGAAATTCCCTCGACATGCCATGGAATAAATACGTTCAGACAGTGGATTAAACTGTTCTTTCGATTAGTAATCTATGTCTGCGAGATAACCAGTCCGTTTTCTTTTCAATTTAGTTTGCCTGCTGGTTAGTAGATGAAAGAAAATATATATACCGTAATATAATTATTATCAATACGATAACTCGTACCGCTCAAACCTTTGCAGGGGAATGAGGTGGGACCATCATCATTATTACAATAAACACTATTTACTATTTTCATTTCTAGAGTTCTGAAGCACTGTTCAATAGAAGAGATTGAACCACCAACGAGAACACTGAATGATATCTATGCAATGTAAGTATTCGATACGCTATGTAACTTTGTTCCATTTAAGCTACAATTTATCAACGAATAACTCATATCAATAATATGATAATTTAGTGCAAATACAATAAATATCTTTGGGAGCGTGGACTGACACTGATGTCGTACGAATGCTCTTGATGCGGACTGAAAAGAAAGCGTAGCCAAAACAATCCGGGGCTCCACGTGTTCAATAAACAATTGGATGAAAGCCACCCAATTTTCAAACAAAGTTTTAGTTCAAACTTCATTTCTGTATGATACACTTGTGAACAGTACACTGAAATGGACATTAAGTCTGAAAGAATGTTTTTTTCCGCAGTCATATATCAGTCTTACACTGATTCATCTACGATTTAATATTATTTCTCTCCACGTTTCCCGAAAATAATTTGGTTAGTCAGAATTTCCTAATCAACAAACTTTATAGCGTAACTCTCCCAATTTAAATATTAAAGTTTCAACCGAATGCTCGAACTTGTATTACCAAAAAAATCAGTGAAATATTAAGCAACAAAGAACATGAGCCTATAAGGAATGCTGAGGATACACGTTGATATCGATTATTGATAATGGACTTTGAAATAGGAACTACCGAAAAAATGAACCGAACATTGCGGCAACAACTAGGAGTAGGTTATAACTGTGATATAACCGCAAGGTCGACGTAGGACTGCCGTTGACTTAGCAATCAATTAGTAACAAGTACACTGCGTTTCATAACCATAGAACCACTCCATTTTTTTGAGTTTCCAGAGATATTTAAGAAGTCGGTTGAATTGAAGTATATAGTGTAGGATATAATGTCTTCATTGTCTACATTTATAAGACTGGCCATTTGAACTTTATTGTTATGTCCAGACGCGAGACATTCAAAAATAAAAAAATACAGTGTTTCATAACTACAGAATCAGACGGAAAAACTCTCACTGCTTTAAAAAAAATAACGTCAATTTCACATGAATAACAACAAGTTTCTAATTCATAGATCATCTTTAGTTCTCAATCAGTTCAAATCCCAAACAATTTCGATACGTTATTCCTGCTTCACGCGTGATTTTCAAAATCTGATAAATGTGGTATCATGGAATGGGGTGAAATTGATCACTTGTAACAATAATTTTGTAATATCTGTCGATATAGAAGTAATTAAGCCAGTAATTGATTTTTAAAACAAGTACTGTACTTTGGTCCAAGCGCCAGCCATTGTATCACCTGGAATAAACATCTCTATTTCAAATACTATTTAATTATTTTCCTACACAACAGATTCTGTTTTCGGGGTGAATTTGATCACTCGAAAGTCAAGACAACAAAATTGAAAAACTATGGACTCTCTAAAATTGCGGTAGGGGAAGGTTACAAATTTTTGATTCAGCACATGTTCTCGACGTTTTTGCAAGTTTCAAGTTATTCACACAAAGAATAATGTGAGAGGAAGATTGAGGGCTCAATTTCAGGTACAGAGTGCTTGGCATGATTTTATTTCATTTAGGTATAAAGAATTGAAAACTAAATTCAAATTTGCTATATTAAGTTTTGGGGAAACTCAACGTTTTATTCAGAAAATCAGTAATAATCAAATAATAGTCAAAATCATAATCAAATAACAATCAGTTCAGTGTATAATTAACGCAAACTTTTAGATTTCGTCTGAAGACCACGACGACTGATGGGTTTCTTTGACTTTCTTGTCAACACCTTCCCATCCTTATTATCAGTATTTGCAGGAAATTTATTTACATCTCCTCTCTCTTCTTCAGGTTCGACCTTCGCAGTTTGGTGCTGTTTTGAAGCTTGCATGAGCTTCTCCTTCCTTTGGCCACAGCGTACTGCGGAGCTGTTGAGATCCATATTTTCTTTGTCTCCTGTATGCGGCAAATTTCCGGGTTCTTTCTTAATCTTCACAACTCGCTGTCGTTTTGGAGATGAAGATACTGCTGGGTCTGTCTCTGGACGCTTGCATTTGGCTCTCTTCACAGGTGCTGTATTTTCTCTGGACCAGGGTTTTGTACAGCATTTTCTTCGACGTTAAAACTTGCGAAATGTTCTTCTCTAACATTCTCTCCAGGCACAATCTTCCTTTTGCGTTTTGGAGCTTGCGATTTATCAACCTGGGAAAATCGTTCCGCCTTGAACAGGTTTATCAACTGTTCCGAAAATGAGTTTTCTTGCCTTTCATTTTCCGGAGTTAGCGGTTCGTTTCCACCAGGCAGTTTTTCTTCAGGACTGCATTACGATTGCAAGGACCTGTTGATTTGAAGCCGGAGATGACATTTTGTGAGCGAGATTTGGGTGCAGCAGGATTCTTTCGGGGCTTGCCAATGCTCAATAGTGCTTCCTTAAGTAGACGCGGAAAAATATGCTTGGGGACCGATCCTTTATTCTGCTTCTTCCAAGTGTCCAGCGTTTTCCTCCAGGCTTGCTTTAGCGGTCTGAAATATGCCACGTCGAGCGGCTGGCAAATGGGCGTAGCATTAGGCGGGAGAAAGACAAACCGAATATTGTTTTCCAAGCAGCTTTTCATCACTTTATACGACAGGTGGGACGCCACGTTATCCCCGATGATCACTTTGGGAAAATTGTTGTCCAGATTTTTGAAATATGGCAACGCCATCGAAAAAAACCAGTCTTCAAAGATAGTCTTATCGAACCAACCTTAAAATGTAAAAAAAGCTAAAGATCTATAGATTTATAAATAACATTTTCCCTTACCGGACTTGGAACGGTTGTATCGGGTTCCTTTTGGCCCTCCTTCGGTCCATGTACCGTAGAGGTGAACGGAGGCATATACAACGTAAGGTGGGAGGACGAAACCGTCAGCGGCAGCAGCAAACATGACCGAATAGGAGGTTTTCGAATGGTCTAGTATGTTATCGGTATGGTTTTGATCTCTTCGGATGACGACCTTTTTGGAGTCTGGATCGTCCACGAAATTAGTTTCGTCGTAATTGGCGATGTTTTCTGGGGGAATCCCGTCGACCACAACAGCAAGATTGTCGAAGTAGGCATTAATCGTTTTCGGACAAACTTTAGCTCGGATCCTTTCTACGTTTTGCGATTGCCGTAGTGTCAATATATCCAGCTTCCGTTGCATGTATCCGTAACACCAATCCTTACTGGGCGAGTTCGGTTAGCTTTTGGCGATGTCGTGGATCTCCATGTAGTCACGCACTAGCAACTGGATGTCGTCCTTAGTTAAAGGAAAGCCCCATTCTCCGGCAATTAGAACGGTCTCTGTAAGATCCTTTTCAACGGCCTCACTAAGCATAGTCTGGCCACCGTTCTTCGATGTGTGCAATCCATTTTTCTTGTTGAAGATGGTTCCGTAGGCTACTGCAAACTTTTTCGACGCTTGACGTATGGAAAGTTGTCCGGTTCTCACAGCTTCGGCAGCTTTTTCCACATTTTCCGGTGCATAGTTGCGGTACGTCCTTTTTTCAGGAGTTTTGTTGTACTTCCGTGGCATTTTAGTCGAAATAATTACACAAATTTAGAACACTTCGCAGACTACGCACAAAATCACATCGTCACAGAACGAAATCAAAACAAACACAAATTGACAACAGCCAAGAACGATACGTAGTACAATCAGACTTCTGTTAGAACGGTATATGTGTTCCATGATGTAATAAACGAAATGGTGAACGCACAACGAAGATTTTAGCATCAATGTGTTGATATATATATTGTACGTGTGCATATGTTCAACTTAGGTTTTTTATGTTTTTATGTCATTTTTTTTAACAGGAAGCTTTCCGATGTTGAAATGAAGATTCCATGTTCCGTGTATAGCAAAGTTTGACTGTAGCTCTCTTGGAGTGTAGTTTGTTTTCAGCGGTTGATGTTGTCCTTATTATCGATTGGAAAAGTGTGATTTTTTTAAATAGTTATTTTCTCTAAGTTCTACTTCAAATTGTCAATGTATGAACAAATGTATGTAGAATAATGACAGTAAAATATCAATTTCCTTCAACATTCTTGTACGCGTTGTCAGCGGAAGTTTCTTAGATAATTCAATGCTTCGAAAATTTGAGGATTGAGAAATTTGTATAAATAAGCTAATTAATAAAAAGCATCAAGTATTAGTATTACTTAACTAAAATCTTCTAATATATTTCGACATACGACACGACATTATAGGCGCTGAGTGCCTTAAATAACGCTTTTAAAAAAAGGATTCGTTTTGGTGGTCGCAAGTGGTCAATTTCACCCCATTCCATGGTATGTAGCTTACGAAATGCTCAACCTAGTGCAATCAAGAACTCGAAATTTTCAATTTTGCGACATGGTCTGCGACCTCTGACTTAACGAATTCAATGATCGATCATTTTAACCACCAAAAAGCCCAAAAAATTTATAAATTCACACAATCTTTCCTCCAAAAAACAGTTTAATTTTTATTATTTCAGATATCACTTCAGAATGCATCGAATCGTTGGATTGATTTGTATTGAAACAACTTTTTATACATGTTTCGGTGACCTCGAAAAGCGCCAATGTATTCATTCTTATTCTTGTGAGAACAAGCTGGCCATATGTCGAAATTTGTATACTAATTTTGCCAATGCACCCTTCTAGATAAACTGAATGCAGCCACAGGCAATTTTACACGAAAGTGATGGGTGACGGTTGTCCTCTGGATGCTAGGAACTATTAAAACTCTTTAGCTGCTGCTGCTGCTGCTGCCCACTGCTGACAATATTGGTGGTGTTGCTGCTATGCTACCTACCGGGAACTGCTTCGTGGTTAGAAATGAATTTATCAGTTCCGAAGGAAACTGGAAATTATTTTTCGACTCGACTGGCTATACAATCACAAAGCGGTGGGGATTACGACGCAATTTTCGCTTCTCTTCAAGCTTTCTGTGTATTGAGAACGTAATGCACGGGCGTTTGTTTTTGCAGAAATTCAAGTTTTGATGTATAAAAATTGTATAGTGCGTTTAGATGAAGGGTGTCCCACATCAAATTGAATCACGGAAAAGACGCTGTAGAAAATTACAGGGCTGTTGAATCGGAGAAAAATTTCCCGACTTCGACTGCCCACAATTTTTAGAAGCGACTCCAACTCCGACTTCGACTCCTGCTGGGAAAAATGAAATAAATCGAAACTGAATATATTTTTTTTTAATTTATTGCATCCCACAACCACAGCTCTCGTTCGTGAATTAACGACATCAATTAAGATGAAGACGGTTATATTTTCTCTTTTTTACTCCCGTTGTGCTCCTACTATCATTTCAAGATAGAATCGCACGTTTGTCTTATAGCGAATTCGTTTTTAAAACTGAGTTAGTGCCAAACTGACTCTGTAATAAAGAAAATGTTTTCAGTTTTACGAATGCGGTGGTTTGTTGGTGTGTTTGTTTTCGACAACAAATATATAGTGTCGACGTCTGGTGGTGATATTAGTGCTTGGGAGGTAAATTATTCTCTATCATATCGGAAGGGCCAAGTGCAGTGTAAAAGTATAAAAGTTTGAATAAAAAATTTTACTTCATATTGTTTGATTACCTAACACATGTAGTCCTGACACTCACTTAACCATTTGTCGATGCATTTCCTGTTTGTTCCACAAATAATTGCTATTATAATATAAAATCATCATTAGACACAGTTTTCGATCAATATGTTTCTGCGATATCGATAGAAAACCTTTTATTTCATCACATAAAATAAATATTCGATACGTTAAAGTAAATTTTCATTCATAATTTTGATTTCGAAAGCATGTTTATTTCGCCTGAATATCCATCATTATTTTCGACTCCCAATGAAAACACAAGAAGCTTAATGTCGTCTTCGCGAATATACTCTTCAAAATCAGAATCCGAATGGGATTACGATTCCAATAATACCAAAGCAAAAGCAGCAGGTTTTCCATTTTCATAGTCTTTATTTTTGGATTTTCCAAAACAATACTCGGATCTTGACAGTTCGGTATATTGTATTAGTTGTATTAGTGAACCCGAGTGCGAAACTTACAGCTTTCGGGGCGAACCAAGTGCGACACTAGGTTGAAACTGAGTGAATAAAAAAACGTTTTGACAGCAGTTAGTGTGGCACTGGTATTAAAACTGAACAAAAACGAATTCGCTATTATATAATTGTCGTAACGTATCACAACAAGATCCAAATTTTATTCAATTCTTGTATGTCTGCAGTGAGTCAAGAAGTGGTGTGGGTCGAGTGGTGACAGAATTAAGGTTTGATAATCGCGACGCCTTTGGTTCGAATCTCGATATTGCTTTTTATTTTTTTTCTCACTTTCTGGGTGCGTGTTGGAAAATGGAAAAATGTCTTCAAATTGATTGGTCCCATTTTACTGACATCGTCCGTAAGCTGAATTCTGACATTATCTGTTCTTGCAAACGACAACTCCTGGTTGGATGTTATCGTTAAAGTGGATAATTTTGCTGTTCTACGGTGTTTTTGCACAGTATTTTTCCCATTTGGTTTGTATTATTAACCATGATGGCAATACACAAAAGCTGTACCCTGCCACCAGGTATGGGCAAAATCGCATCGAAATTCGTTCAACAACACTAAATATTTCAATTTTTTATTCCGTAACAATATTCCTTGAAGTGAATTGTATATTGTATCCAACTTTGAGCTCAATCAGTTCCGAACTTTTCGAGTTTTTGGTGCATACACAAACGAACAAAACATTTTTATATATTAGGCTGTCAAAAAAGTCCTGCGGTATTTTTTTTTAATTTTCATTTGTTCATAAAATTAGTTACAATCATCTGTTTTAAGTCAAATATGCGCCGTTTTGTTCGATGACTTGTTCCCAACGAGATGCCAACTTCATAATACCCCTGTTATAGAAGCTCGCTTCCTTATTGGCAAAAAACTCGGATAGCCAATTTTCACAGGCCTCTTTTGTGGCTAACTTCTGACTACCTCGCTCGTTCGCCATGGACAAAAACAGGTGGTAGTCACTTGGTGCAAGGTCCGGACTATACGGCGGATGTAAAATAACCCCCTATCCGAGCTCCCGGAGCTTCTGGCGCGTCACCAAAGAAGTGTGTGGCCTGGCGTTGTCCTGATGGAAGACAATGCGGCCTCTGTTTATCAAAAAGGCCTCTTCTTCATGAGTGCTAACTTCAAGCGGTCCAGTTGTTGGCAGTAAAGGTCCGAATTGAGCGTTTGGCCATAGGGAAGCAGCTCATAATAGATTATTCCTTGACAATCCCACCAAACACACAGCAGAACCTTCCTGGTCGTTAATGAGGGCTTGACCACCGTCTGAGCCGCTCCAGCGGGCTTCGACCACGACCGTTTGCGCTTCACGTTGTCGTAAGTGACCCACTTTTCATCGCCAGCCACCATCCGCTTCAGAAACCGGTCGATTTTGTTGCGATTCAGCAGCGATTCACATGCGTCGATACGGTCAAAGATGTTTTTTTGCGTCAACGTGTGTGGCACCCATACATCGAGCTTCTTTGTGAATCCAAGCTTCTTCAAATGGTTAATAACGGTTTGATGACTTATCCCCAGCTCTTGGCCGATGCTACGGCTGCTACTATGTCGGTCTTTCTCGGCTAATTCAGCGATTTTGTCGCAATTTTCGACGACAGGCCTTCCGGAGCGTGGCGCATCTTCGACGACCTCTACACCAGAACGAAAACGTTGAAACTAACGTTGTGCGGTGGAAATGGAAACTGTATCGGGTTCATAAACTGCACAAATTTTATTGGCAGCTTGAGATGCATTTTTGCCTTTGTCATAGTAGTACTGTAAAATATGTCAGATTTTCTCTTTATTTTGCTCCATATTTGCGACACTATAACTCACGAACGACTTAACCAAACAAAACACTGTCAAGGACTATATTATAGCGCGCAAAAATACCTTTCCAACAAGCTATAGTATGACTCGATACAATGAATACAACTAGAACTACGCGCTTACAACGACACCTCGCGGGAATACCGCAGGACTTTTTTGACAGTTAATATATAGTGATTAGTAAGCTTTTGGCATATATATTTTATTCAACTTCAATAATATAACTATACGCTCGCACCTTACGCTTATCTCCACTCAGAATGTTCTGTATAACATCTGAGTGCAGCTTCTTCTGTACGGGAAGACACGTTTCATTCATGTCTTCCTCAGATTTGACCTCCTTGAGATGCTTCTGTAGTGCCTGCTTCATAATAACCCAGTATTTTTCGATGGACCTTAGTTCCGGGCGTTGGGGTGGTTCATGTCCTCGTGCTGCTTCAACAGAGGAAGCGGATGCTTCTGTAGACACTCCTCGAGGTAGATCTGCCCGGTTACAGTCACGGTAGCCACGAACGGCGCACTCCGTTTGCTACATGAGCAGATCGCTTGCCAAATTATGTATTTCTTAGCAAACCTTGAAAGTAGCTGCTTCCTTACTTCCTCCGGAACATCATTCCGCTTAAACGTTTTCACGACACGCTTGTGTTCCTGATCAATAATAGAACATCCATTCTGACCGCATTTCTCCTTCCGTTCGATGCTCAGAGTTTTGTAGTAACATTTAATCAAACGAGTTGTTTTTCGATGACCTGATGAGTAAGTTGATTATGGCGCCATTTTTTCCAATTTTCAAAATAACTGAAAGTGATAAAAATATAGTGTAAACAACACACTCTAAACTAATTCTATCCAAATTTTCAAGAGAAAATGTCCAATGGGTAATTTTCTACAACGTTTACTCCGTGATGCAATTTGATGTGGGACACCATTTGGCATTTGTTGAACATTTTATAATTATTCAATTGTTTACCTAACAAAAATGTAATTTTACTTATTATGCATAGAAATATTTTTAATCAACTGATGCAAACATCTTTGTGATCTATTGAGAAATGGTCGAGTAATACGCTTTCGGAATATTTATTTTTTCCTACATGTTCAGCGTTTGGATTTTCATTTTACCCCCCATACAGTCCTGTTAGAAATAGTCCTACGTAACCGAATATTTAGGTACTCATGTTATGTTATGTGTGGCGATTACTGAATATTACTGACGATTACTTAGCTGAGTGTTCCTAACACTGTGTACCATTTCACCAAGCCCGCATCTCGGATTCTGAACTGCGAACAAAATCGTAACGCGACATATTCCATCCACAACACACTATCGATTAGAAATATAAATTAATTTTGCTCTCACACTTCGTATAGTGGAAAACCGCTTCGTGTGACATCAGCACCAAGAGGGGCTGTTGACTGCTCGTTGGCTGGAGCGAAACTGGAATAGAAATTGATTGATTGATTTTTTCTACTATAGAAGAATACCAACCAACTCGACTGGCCGTTGGCAGCACCATCACAGAAGGCAGTGAAACGTGGTAAGTGTAAAGACATGGGTCATTTAAGCAACTTTGCAAATATTCGAAAAATAATTAGACTACTTTTTGGAAAAAGCCATTTTTTTTCTTCATTTTTTACAAAAAAATATAACTTAAAAACTATGATATCTACAAAATTCTTGTCAAAGGATGAAATGTAGGAAATTATTTAAAATTTCACAAAAAAAAATTCCAAAAATTGTTTGGAAACAAATTTTGCTGACAAAAAAGTTATTTTAAAAATTATAATTCATTTTTCTTAAAAACGTATTTTTTCAAAATTACCAAAAATATATATATGAATAGACCTTACAATTTCCAACAAGTCATCCATACATCGGAAGATGGGCACTTCCACAGGGGAATAGTTTTTCGAACAACACCTTTTTCATGTTTTCTTTGAAAAAATACAACTAACCCTAATTTTGTTTAAAGTCAAGATAGCGATATACTGTATTCGACAAAGTTTTAGATCTTATTAAAATATAAACTTTTGTCGAAGACATCAACTTTCTATCTTTTATAGTTTTTGGAATATAAGTAATTTTTGTATGAAGACTCCTGAAAAAATAATGTTTTGCTCGTAACATTTTTGTTTGCAAATTCAACGTGAGTGACATGTTCTTGACATGTTTCTAAATAGAGAAATGTTAGCAGAGCATGTAAATTGCGATAATTTATACACAAAAATGTTACGAATTAAATATTAATACTATTTTTTCAAAGAAAAAATGATAAAGTTGTGGTTCGAACAACTCTTTCCATGTAAATACAGGGAAACTTCGATATAACGTACCCTCGTTATAACGTTCCCTCGATATAACGTCACTCGGTATAACGTACATTTTACCTCGATATAACGTACACATTATCAAAGGAATATATTTTTTTCTGAAAGAACAATAAATTATCTGTATTTTGATACTAAAGCTTGTGTTGTAACTTTAACCAATCCCGAAATACAACTGTTTGGTGATTCCTGATTCTAAATGAATAAAACTTCAATCAACAGAACGAAGGGAAACATCATGAGAAAAGTTGGTTTCGTTTTCTTATTGATTTTATTCATCAACCTTACTCAAACAGCAACACAATAAAGTAGTATAAGCTACGTTTCAGAGTTCTTTATTATGCTTCGATATAACGTACAATTCGATACAACGTACAATTTTGAAAGTAAAATGTACGTTATATCGAAGTTACCCTGTATAGGCTCATCGTGCGATGTATGGAAAACTTGTTGGAAATTTTTAGGGCTTTTTATATGTATTTTTTCAGAATTTTAAAAGCATTTTTTTTTCGAGAAAAATGAATTTCAATTTTCAAAATTTTTTTTTTCAATGAAATTTTTTCCAAAAAATTCTTTGATGATCTTTAATGAAAACCTAAGTAATTTCCTACATCTCATTCTCTGACCAGCTTTTTGTAGATCTTATAGTTTTTAAGTTAAGATTTTCCGAAAAAAAGTTGAAAAAACTCAAAATTTTAAAAAACCAACAAAAATCTATCAGACCTATAAAATTTTAGTCAGAGGATGTAGTAAATTATTTTGGTTTTCTTTAAAAATTATCAAAGAATTTTTTTGGAAAAAAATTTCATTGAAAAAAAATTTTTTTTGAAAATTAAAATTCATTTTTCTCGAAAACATATGCTTTTAAAATTCATCGGACGATGGGCACATTTACATGGAAAAAGTTTTTCAAACAACAACTTTTTCATTTTTTTTCTTTGAAAAAATAGTAATGTTTAATCGTAACATTTTTATGTGTAAATTATCGCAATTTACATGCTCTGCTAACATTTCTCTATTTAGAAACATGTCAAGAACATGCCAAACGTGAGAATTTACGCACAAAAATGTTACGAGCAAAACATTATTTTATCAGGAGTCTTCATACAAAAATTACTTATATTCCAAAAACTATAAAAGATAGAAAGTTGATGTCTTCGACAAAAGTTTATATTTTAATAAGATCTAAAACTTTGTCGAATACAGTATATCGCTATCTTGACTTTAAACAAAATTAGGGTTAGTTGTATTTTTTTCAAAGAAAACATGAAAAAGGTGTTGTTCGAAAAACTATTTCCCTGTGGAAGTGCCCATCTTCCGATGTATGGATGACTTGTTGGAAATTGTAAGAGCTATTCATATATATATTTTAGAGAATTTTAGAAAAATACGTTTTTGAGAAAAATGAGTTTTAACTTTTGTAATAACTTTTTTGTCAGCGAAATTTTTTTCCAAAACTTTGTTGGTGTTTTTTTGTGAAAACTTAAACAATTTCCTACATTTCATCGTTTAACAAGAATTTTGTAGGTATCATAGTTTTTAAGTCATAAATTTTTGTAAAAAATAAAAAAAATATTTGGCTTTTTTCAAAAAGTAGTCTAATTTTTTTTCGAATATTTCATGTATGCAAAGTTGCTTAAATGACCCACGTATTTACACTCACAACGTTTCACTACTATCCGAGATGGTGCTGCCAACTCATAAGACGAGTTGGCATGAAATTCGTCTATAGCCGCTTTAAACATTCAAATTCATTCGCCTTTATCCTCGAAAAAGGCCGTTTAGAAGATTGTCAATAGAGGGTCCTTCTAAACCCATGATCACTGATTTAGTAAGCGAACACGCAACCATTTGGTTACGAAGCAAGGGGTATTTGCCTTAAGAAGGACTGTTGACTATTAGCTGACTGGAGTGAGACTCTGTTAGAGAAATCGCAAATGATATTTCTTCTTTTTATTGTATTATTATATGAGGGGCTCAGAATGCAAGGGGTGCAAGTGATTTGATCGATTTCTCTTCATCAATTTTCTCTTTAGTTAATAACTGAACTGGAAAAATCGTTCCAATTTGAGTTTGCTATAGAATCCGATAGATGAGACTCTGATCTACCTTCCACATTGGCAAATACAGCTGGGAATGTGTTTGCAACTAAGTTATGACCAAAAAAGAGAAATCGATGATGTTACTTACACCGCTTTCATTTTGAACTCCTCATACCTCCTTAGTGTTTGTAGAGTAAGCACTGTGATTGTATTTCGAGTGAGCGATTTATGCCCGACTGACTCACAGTGGTTTATAAAATGTGTATCTCTTCGCCACATTAGTTGCTCATTACTGACAATGGGAAAGCATAGAAATTCACGGAACAAATGTATGGAAAAATGAGAATACTTCCAATTTTTGCAATGGCATTAAGGACAAGGGAATTATAATGTGAAGCATCTCAAACGAATCTTAGTAAATTTATGATTCGATTGGTATGCAAATAAACGAAATTCGTTCGTAGCTACTAACATTGGAATTATTTCAAAGAAACATAAAATGTTTTTGCGAAAAATTCATATAAGTTTCTTGAGGAATAATTCTGATCGAAGTTTAAAATTAATGAAGACACCAATGCGTGCTGTAAAAGATTGAGGACTTTTTTCTGCTCGGCAAATCTCTCAGATAAAAATCGCATAACAATCATTATCCCCGATTGTAGATCTTCAGGGAACTCAACCATATGCTCAGAGAAAATTGGGTCGCGCCGCGGTTCAATCGGTAGCAAATTGAATTGTTCGTTGGTCTGGAAACCACAAAGTCCGTAAACGAATAATGGTATCGGGTAGAAGAAGACAGGCTGAGTAAAGCCTCGGCGGAAAAGTAATTGGCAAATTCGGAATAGTTATTGCAATGGAAGGCATTAGGAAAGCAGACAGATTTTCCATTCTTTTCGCTCTCAGTCGGTTGGTGGGTGCTCCCTCCGATAGGCAAAATAAGCTCCGGAAGCTCTACCCGTGCTTTGTTTATTGAATTTATGTGGTGCAGTATGATTGAGTATGGATTCGAGGACAATGGGGAACCTCATTGACGCGGATTTTGTCGATGCTTTTTTCAATGTCGTTTAAAATTAAATGGGTCTCCGGAGCTTCGCATTTTATGGATTACAACCACAGAATGAATTTTCGTTGACTATCTTATTGATCAATTTATTTTTTTTCAAATGAAATCAGAGTGAACGTGGCACTTCACTTTTCACTGTTTCTCTTATATTTTTTTTGTCCACAATCTCATTCTTGTCACGATTCTCGCCTCACAGAGTAATGGAACGCTTACTGTTTAAACATTCCTCCACAGCCATCTGGACCAGAACAAGTTAAAATCACTCCCGGACATATTCTTCCCTCCCGGAACATGGCTGCACACCCTGTAAGTATCAAATTACTTCACCATTTGCCGCACTATAAAGACTAGTTTCGCTTCATGGGACCAATATCAGATAATTGAGTTGGTTGACTCCTATCCTCCCCCTTCCTCTAATCTACAGCATCCTCAGTGGGAACCAGATAACAAAGCTGAGTGCTGGGAATTTTCAGAATCTATTCTATCTGAAGGAACTGTGAGTATTGCACTAACCTTTGAAACGTAACCGCCCATTAAATGTCATTCTACTGCTTCTGCTTCGTTGATGGCACCGGCTGGCTGGCATGCTGTCGCCGGCAGTGATTTGCGGGATAATCAGATTAGTTCGCTGGAAGCGGATGTTCTCCGACCACTGCAAAGTTTGGACATTTTGTGAGTAAATCTGGCAATTCACAGCTTGTATGGAAAGTTAATTGAATCGAAATACGCTCCCATTCAGATACCTAAACAAAAATCGTCTAACGAATTTGAATGTCGGAATGATTCCGAGGCTGACCTCATTGCGGACGCTCTCGCTGGCACAGAACCAAATCCGCTCCATCGCGGTGGATGCTTTAGATTTGCCCATGCTGGAACACTTGTATCTTTCCGAGAATCGACTGCGGGTAATTGCCAACAACACGTACCGTAACTTACCGAATTTATTAGGACTGTAAGTATATTTGCTGAAATCGTATAAGCTACTGTAAATTAAGATAAAACCAGTAACCGTTAACTATCTAGCTTCTCTTTCGATCCCTGTCTCTAGATTTTTAAATGACAACGAAATCATCAACTTCCAGCTCAGATCGTTTGCCGGAATTAATAATCTAACCACTATGTAAGTATTTTCAGGGAAAAATCAAAACCGGAAGGATTCGCACTCAGAATATATTTTGTTCACGTGGTTTGTTTTCCTTTCTTGAAATTGTTTAACAGGAACCTGAAGGGAAATAAATTCACCCGGATAGAGAGACGTGTGCTGGAAAATCTCACCAGCCTGAACTACATGTAAGTCCGATCCCATAAACCACCTTGATTGGTTACTCGGCGAACCTCTCCAACCCGCCCACAACACATCCGGAGCGGTTATTGATGTAATTTTTTGTGGCTTATTTGTTGCAGACATTTCACCGAGTTTCACCACTGCAAAGCGGCATTACACGTGAGAGTGTGCGAGCCGCGCGGCGATGGCATCAGCAGTAAAAGTCACCTGCTGGACAACCCCGTGCTGAGGGCCAGGTGCGGTTATCGCGTTGTTATTTTATTCCGGCAGCTTAAGTTCATTGTATTTTTTTTTTGTGTAAATGTGTAAACTGTTAGTGCTATTTTGATGCGGTTGGTGTGTGAATTTCACTCGTGATAAATACAGGTCGGACTCGATTATCCGGAGTATTGATTTTTTTTTCAGTGCGGATAATCGAATCCTCCGGATAATCGAGTCAAAATATTTTTTTTTCTTTATTTATTTTTTTTGCATGTATTTTTCGTTTTTTGAAAATAAAAGATGAATTTGATTTTTGATTCATCCCCTTAAAGTCAGAAAACACCTTTCTCACATGAAAAAAAATAATTTATGCATATTCTCTCAGGAGGTGATCGACGATCATATTTGATAAAAAAATCCTCCTACGCATATGTTCGAATTTCAACAATGACAGAGTTACAGAACTTTTTTTTTGTTTCGGACTCTGTTGCTTCAAACTGGCTCTACATTAAAAAGTACACTACGGAAGACGATTCTGATGCTTTCATTTGAAAGATGAGAAAATTTAGTACAGAATATAGTAGTGAAACAACTAAATTAGTGAATTTTAATAGCATTTTGGAAGTGAAACACTTAAAAGTTAATAATTTTTTATGTGTTATTATTAATTTTATCCTAAGAATTTATATCAAACTAGATTGTTTCTATCAATTAAAATAAAGTTCTTTAACCGCTCCACAATTTGTTCTTTGACGCACAACTTCTATCTTTTTTAATTTGACTGCAATATCGATATAAACAATTCCTGGTGAAAGTTCAAGCAATCACGATTTTTACAACACTGTACATGTAATAGCCACTTTAACTTCACCTTAACGTTGAAAGGTTACATTTCTTAATGAAATAAGTCATATTTGAAATATATTTGAAATATATAAATATATTGAATATAATCGAGTCCAGAATTGTATATAATCGAATCACATATAATCGAGTCCGATCTATACTGTATTCTATTAGTCAAATCAGATCAATCATTCAACAGGAACGGGGTCAATTTTCTATGTGGGACAACCCAACAAACATTCAAACATACATAGAAACAGGTCAAGCTGAATGAAACCATTCAAAAAGTAATTAGTTGTTTGGGGACTGCGGCCATCTTGAAATTGGATTTTTCATTATCCCATTATTGGATTATTTGATACCCATATTGATGGGGTTCTGAGAAAATAGGCAATCCGCCATTTTGTAGTGGCCGCCATATTAGATTTGCATTTTTCATAAATAACTGTATTCTAGTCAAGCCCTTTCATTTGATACCCATATTGATGGAGTCGTGAAAAAAAAAATATATGGCGCCATTTTATGGTGGTGGCAATTTTGGATTTGAATTTGTCATAAATCACTGTATTCTACTAGTCAAGCCCTTTCAATTGATACCCATATTGATGGAATTCTGAGAAAAATCCTCCGGATAATCGAATCCCGGATAGTCGAGTCTCCGGATAATCGAGTCCGACCTGTATATGTTAAATAAACTTTCGAAAGATCTCAATTACCCTGATGACCGGACATGCAAAACTACAATAAATTCGAAGAATGAATTCAGCTTTGTGTTCATTCATTTGTCCGAATTGAGTGCAATAAATTTATTCCTCTCCTTCCCATTACTAAATATCTATCATTGGATTAGTATATAGACAAGTGTACAACTTTCCGAATTTTGCACGAGGACTCTTCATCATTTCCATATCGCCCAAATTCGTTCCAAAACGTGAGGCTATTTGATTAAAAATTTAATTATTCTGGCGTTTGCTGTTCACTAAAATGCATTCTGTTATTGTCGTGTTCGTGATCGACTGGCACAAGAGCTGAATATCTCAATTTAGGTTTATGCACGTCGTGCATTTCATTCCCGTGCTACTGAAAACGGTGCGTTATGTTATATGACTTGTTAATTCAAATTAGTTTTTCACTGACATTCTGTTTTCCCTTCGTCCGAAATTTTCGCATTTCTGATAGCGTGTGGATAATGGCGGCGGTCGGAATTATCGGTAATTTGCTCGTGTTATTTGGCCGGTACGTGGTGGGATCCAGGAGCAGTCAGGCCCACGCCGAACACTCGCTGTACTTGAGACATCTGGCCGCCAGTGATTTGATGATGGGGATCTATTTGGCAGTCATCGCCACAGCTGACATTATGTTCCGGTAAGTTGGGCAAATTAAAATAACCACAACGATCACACACTGTTGTAATTATCAACGCAAATAATGTTCACCCTGATAAACAGTAAGTAACGGAATTAAATTTATCCAATTTCCCGCAGGGGCCAATATCTGCTGCACGAGGAGGAATGGCGAATGAGTGCGATGTGTGCGTTTAGCGGTTTCCTCAGTACCCTCAGCTGCCAGTCATCCACCCTGTTGCTGACGCTGGTCACATGGGATCGATTGATTTCTGTTACCCGGCCTCTGTATCAACGGTCAAACAGTAAAACTCGCGTCATAATGCGTTTGGCGCTGCTGTGGGGCATTGCTGCAGCTGCTGCAGCAGCTCCTCTATCCGCCACAGATTACTTCGGGTCACACTTTTACGGAAGCAATGGCGTGTGCCTGTCGATTCATATCCACGACCCATACGCCATGGGATGGGAGTACTCGGCTGGACTTTTCATTCTCGTGAACACGTTCTCGTTGTTGTTCATCGGGACGTCCTACTTGCGGATGCTGCAAGCAATCCGTGTCTCGCGAAATGAAACGAGGAACACACTCAACTGCCGGGAGAAGGTGGTTGCAAGAAGGTGAGTGGAATCATACGAGCGCCAGGTTCCGAATACCAAATCTCCGCTGGTATCCTATTCTTTCTTCCACGTGACTTGCATTTCCTTTCTGCATTCCTTCATCGCAACATCGCAACCCGTAACACTCGGTAAAACAATCATCAGACAAACTGACATTATGCCACACTCTGACGAGATTCGTTTTGCGCCTCTGAGCATGTTTCCATCAAGCTGTACTTATTGGAACGACCAATCGAGCATGGCGCCGTGGAATCCCACGGAAGCTGCAGATTTCACCGACGCAAATCAGTATTCTATGTCGTCTCTATTATGGAGTGAACTTTTAGTTACAGGATCTCACAACAGTGAGTAAGGAAGAGCGATGGAGAAAGGAAATGCAAGTGCTCGGCCAAGCGAGCATGTTTTCTGAAGAGACAAAAAAAGGAAAATACTTTTGGAAAACATTCCCGACGCTGTTTTCTCAGGGGAAGCTATTTATGGTGGGGTGCACGAAATTCAATTTTCTGCGAAACAAGTAATCGCTGTTCGTTAGTCGTTCTTCCCTACCTGAAATGTGTTTCTGTGTTGCTCTGCTATTAAAGCAATTTTTTGTCAGAGCGTTTCAACTCCAGGAGGATAGTAATAAATTGCATCCGATGTCATGTTCTTTCGATGGATTTAGACGCCAACATTATGGATGTTGTTTTATCTTTTGGATTTGACTGGAATTTTTTTTTCTTGTTAGAAGCTCTCTAGCAGAAACTCTCGGTGCAAATAATTGCATAGGACTGCATAGGATTCTGCGAACAAACCTATTCAGGAACTGTACTGTGCTATCTAACCATACTTTTGTTTGATTTTTTTCAACCTCCCTCCCACAGGTTTGCAATTATCGTTATCACGGACTGCCTCTGCTGGATGCCAGTAATCGTGGTGAAATTGGTGGCCTTAGGAGGTGAGTTTAACGATGGCGAGATGAGTTATGTTTAGGCTGACCAAACGTACCGTTTTTAACGGGACAGTGCCGTTTTTACGCCCTATTTTGATTGTCCCGTCTTTTCATCAATCTGTACCATGTTTTGAGTATGAAGTACAGTCAACCCTCTCAGAACGCGGTTCCCATATAACGCGGAGATGAATTTGCGACAGCTCTCCTATAACACGGTACTCTTATAGCGCGGTTTCCGTTCAACAACGTCCCATCAGTTCTTTTCGTGCACCCAATGCATGATTTTAACTGGATATGTTTATATAAATATTCAAGATAATCTCTTGGCCGTTTACGACATCGGTTTCAGGCAAGCTCCGGCTTAAAGGATATGATTCGTAAGTCAAGATGTGCTACAAAATTAGCTGTAATTGTGAAACCTATCAAACTATTCGGTGAGCTCAAGGCTGATCTATGGAAAAAGGTGTGCCCATTTGATTACTATGCTGGGTTAGAGGAGTGGTATAAAACAGTACGTTTTATTTTTATCAGTTTCTTCAATGTCGCTGACGACTGACGAGGCACGTTAGTCACTTCCGACAGACAAAAAAGGGTGGGTTATAGCTATGATATAACCGCAAAGTTGACGTGGGACTAGCTTAGTTTAGCAATTGTTTGTTTGTATTGATTGAACAATTTCCGAATTCAATCGAATTTAATATTATATATTTGCTTTGTGAGTAAAGAGATCAAATAAATGCCATGTAAGGCCAATTCATGCATTGTGATAGATTATGTTCTTCGTTACAAGTAAAGTTAATGACAGTCGTTTCACGTTTGGTATGATGCCTAGGCCAAAAAATGTGAACGGAAGAATTTTACATTTCCCTCTGAAGTTTGCATCTCTCAAGTGCACTTACTTCTCGAACCGCGAATTTGCTTGATTTGATGAACTTCAGGCACTCTGTGCCAGAAATTCAGTGAGCAGAATGCAATGCAATGCAATCTTGAATAACCGAGCCAAAGCGTTGTGTTCGTACCAGTTTTTGTAATCCGTTTTAGGAAAACACATTTCGGAGTGCAAAAAAAAACATGCGAGTGAGGAAAGTACCCCCTGCTTGCATGAATCAACAACTTCAACTTATACTTTTTACATTATAGAGCCTTAACTGCTGACTGACTGATGACTGATGATGAATTAGAGACGTTTTAAGCTTTTCAATTCATTCGCTCCTGCTAGATTTCCCAGGTTCCTAAGTTTAGAATACCATGTTAAGGAAACATGTTCTAGTCTGCACAAAGGCAAGCGAGTACAAGAGTACTCGCAGTTTGCATTTATTTGAAAAAAAAAACAAATTTCCCCACGCTCCTTGGATTTAAAGTCTGTGTTAGGGAAATACATTTGTCGGAACAAAAATACCCCCGACCTGCATGAATTTGCAATGCCAATTCCCCCAGACACCTTGGTTCTGAAGTCTGTGTTGGGGAAACACATTTCGGTTGGAACAAAAAATACCCTCGATTTGCAATACCAATTTCCCCACGCTCCATGGATTTGAAGTCTGTGTTAGGGAAACACATTTCAGTCGGGACAAAAATACCCCCGACTTTCATGTGTTTGCAATGCCGATTTCTCCAACACTGCTTGGTTTAGAAGTCTGTGTTAGGTAATACATTTCGATGAAAACAAAAATCTCCATACTTTCATGTATTTGCAATGCCGATTTCTCCAAGGCTGCTTGGTTATGATGCCTGTGTTGGGGAAACCGTAAATCATGGCAATCAGAACGAGATAGTTAGGGCGTTTAGATAACGCTTAACTTTGTACAGTTATTCAATTGTTTATCTTATGAAAAATAACATTTTATTAATTGCGATAGATGCGTAGAAATATTCCCTATCAATTGATGCAAACATCTTTCCGATAAAATGAGAAATGTTCGAGTTATAAGCATTCGGAATCTTTCATTTTTTCTTGCATGTTCTGTGTTTATGTTTTCATTTTACACCCCGTATACTCCGGCTAGACGTAGTCCCAAGTCACAATCTCGGTCAAATGGTGACTGACAGAGTACGATGCAACAATTTGCCTGTTACTAAGCTTTGTCAATACGCTTTAACCGATTAAGTAGGCGGTAAAATAGTCCGTAATGAATTGATGATTGTCGCAGATTGCATTTTATTTTCATCGAGCAAAGCTTCGATTTTCATTCCGGTTGTTGTTTCGGTACTTTCGTATTAGCGTCACCGGAGCCGAAATATAATAGATAGCATTTTTATTGTTCGCACTGGCATTCAAATATTATTTGTATTGTTGTTGACTTGTTGTATGCATTGTTTTGTCATTTTTTAGTGCTTAGAAAATGCGTATTTGGGATTTGGGGTATTTAAGGACGCCACCGGAGCGCAATTTTCATTATGAATTGGTCTTAATTAAATTTATTATGAGGTCAACGTAATGGGGACGTAGTCCCCATAAATCGAGGATAAGGATCGAGAGGATAAGAATCGAGAGGTGGCCCTAAGCTGCCGAGGTGACGCAATCCGAGCCGACCCGCCGTCGGAAGCGGCGGCCTTTCGCAAACAAACCTGTGTTCCATCGATTGCCCGGTTAGTTTGAAACATAGGAGACGATCCTTTAGTTAGGTACGACCGAGCGTTAGCGAGCGTCGGACGGCATACTTTTGCCCGGTTAAGTAATTGCTATCTATTGTATTTCGGCTCCGGTGACGCTAATACGAAAGTACCGTTGTTTCTTGTATTTACCGAAGTAAATACTATGTCGAACACGCGATAACGTGTGAGCGATTGCATACCATTTAGGCAACGGAATTTATAGTAGACCAAAGCTTGAACAATCTCTACATGCTGAAATAATGAAGAAATTTCTCTTTTCGTTGAAATTTCTGCCCGATATCGAAATTCAGGTATTTGAAAGTCCGTTTAGACTCATTTATATCCTTTGTTCTCCTCGAAGTTTCAGCGTTTTATATAAGAATGGTATTCAGGTAGCAACGTGAACGAATGCATCCTGGTAAACGTGTAAACTTCCGGGTAAACATCAGGTGACACATGGAGGCGATCTGGCGTAGTGGTAACATCCATCCCTCTCACGCTAAAGGTCACGAGTTCAATTCTCACTCCCGACATTCTTCCAAAAATGGAAGTAAAAGTGACGAACCAGCCAAATTGCGTTGAAAATCACTATAATACAGATAAAAAAAAAATCAGGTGACATGGTATTTCTTGTCTTGACGATCATAGTGCGCTGACTTGCAACATGCTTTGATGGTCAAAATACTCTGACAAACTATTTAGCATCAAAGAGTGAGGAATTTGTTTTGTCGGTTTATGTTTTGTTGCACGTTGTTTGGTGGTGATGCTGCAATGGTTGTCATAGTAGCCTAAATATATCCAGTGACTGTGACAAATTGCAGTTCTGGAGCAGTAACATAAGTAACATAGTAACATACGATTCTCTTCTCTCTGATCTTCTATCGAGAGGTTTAGTACTTTTTCGGATTGAATTTCATTTTTTTTCACAAGATAAATGTATTACTAAGCGATCTATTTGAAAACCCGTGCCTTTATTAACAAGAAACCTTTCGGACGTTTATTGGCGTCATCGAGAGAGAATGTTGTTGGAGTTGCTTTAATTTTTCATTAATATATTAGAATTCTAAACATATAGAGGATGAAGTATTTTTGACCAGTGAGTTTTGACCAAACTATTTTTTAAAATACTAGTTAATGCAAGTGAATACAGGAGACTAAATCTCCTAAAACTGAGGATTCTTTACGATACATACTGCGTTGAAGTACACTCAAGAATTATTTTTGAGCTATTTCAAGAAAAACACAATAAATGGATTTCATTTAAGTTCATTCTGGAATGGTCTAAGATTCAAAGTAGCATTAGTAAAAAACTTCCTGTTCATATAGATGAAAACATTTCGTTTGGTGAGTGAAAATTGATTAAAGCAATTAAAATTAATTACATAAACAGGTGGAGCAAAGATTCCGTGCCAATTATGAAACAATTATGAAATTATTTTTTCAGAAATAGAAAACAAACTTCTAGATTGTGAGGAATTCGTGAAGCTGGCGGATTATATTTTGTATCTGCACCAGTCGAAAGAATTCACTCTATGATGAAGAATATATGTACAACGAAAAAGTAACGATTTAATATTGAAACCGTTAAAGCTATGATAACAAAACTAAATGGATCTGGAATGTAACAAATTTTATGATAAGATTTCCAAAAATCATAATCTTCTTTATGAAGTCGCTTCGTCATCGAAGTAATCTTCGATGTAGAGAACAAAACTAGTACATCAAAGAGTGTTTTATTGTTTGGTTTAATTCTTGGTATCATTCACTCAATAAAATTCTTCAAAAATATATTTCAGTACTAGCTGACCCAGCGAACTTCGTCCCACCTACAATCGATATGTTAATTTGAATCATTCAAAACACTTAAGTTCCCACAGAAATTATTTTTATGTACGTGACCTATACTCGTGGCATATATTTTATTATTTGACATATAAACCTGACGCAGACTAAGACGCATCAAACCCGATACTGACTGTTTAAATCCGTTGCTCCGTTCTTGAGTTAAATCGTGAGGAACGTACATCAAATCATATATATATATATATATATATATATATATATATATATATATATATATATATATATATATATATATATATATAAATATATATATATATATATATATATATATATATATATATATATATATATATATATTTGCTAAAAAAAATACGGCTCAAATTGGATTTTTTATAATGTCATCTCCCTTTATTGTTGAACCGTATGTAACTAACGTAAAGAAACAGGAAGTAGGTTATATCTGTGGTATAACCACAAGGTTGACGTAGGACTATCGTTGATTTATTGATCATTTGTATGAAGTTGGATCTTAATCCATTCTGAATGAATGAACGAATAAATGTATATTTGGGGGACTTTGGGGAAAAACGAGTGCGTTACGTTAGAGGCACAAGGTTTTATGCATATAATATTGGATACGAAAATATTCTACTGATGGGGAAAAATAACCTTCAGAAACTTTCCTGTTAATTGCACTTGATTGAAAAATCACAAAACGAAATGCAATTGATCGCAGTATTATATGAATAAAAAACATTAAAATAAACTCTTTTGCTTGAATGAAATTTGTAATTTCCAGAGGAACTGGAAGATTATTGTTCAGCAACGATAACATCTTTCCGTTCCGCGTGTGTGTGTGTGGCGGCTGCTCCAATGTCTCAAGCGGAACCGTTTTTCGATGCTGATACTCTCTTGGTCGCCTTCTCTTCTCCTTCTGATGGATCGGCTTTTCTGCGCTCCCTGATAGTTCCAAACAAGCTGAATGCGTTTCAGGTCAGGTCAGGCCAGGTAATGAATCCCTCGATCCCTCGATGTCCTCACGAAAAATGAATGCGTTTCACCACCAGAATATCGCATAAGTATGCTTTTTGTCCGTGATTGAATCAAGAGAATGTGTGGCTTACGATGGCCATTTGGAAGGCAAACTAGAAGCGAATGAACTCTCTGAGTTTGAAACTTTCAGCGACTGAGCAATAATCGATTGAAAATTATATGGTTTTCGCGATGCGAAACATTTTCCGTTGCGCGTGCATCCAATATTAAATACGAAAATATCCTACTGATGGGGAAGAATAATCTTCAGAAGCATTCCTGCTAATTGCACTTGATTGATCACTCTCCTCCTAATGATGGATTCCCTTCTGGCCTAAGGTGCACATACAGGCTCTTGGTGACACCGTTCATCAGCGCTTTCATGATAAACGAAATTAGATTCACAACAACAGCGACAACATGCTCCAATCGTTGTTTAATTATAACTGAGTGGATTTCCGAGCGGCGCTCGTTTATATACCGATTGGTGATTTCAATAGCCTGTTTTGAAACAAGTTTTTGGATGAAAAAGTAACATGTATATAACGCGTAGACATTATATCTTTCGAATGAAGTGTTTATCGTACCATTTTGTTCAGTTGTTTAAGAGCTATTAACGCTCAAAATCTCGGACTCCGGCATAAAGCTTTCGTCTTCGAAACTTTGATTTTACACCCCGGTATAGAAATTAAAGACGTAGGGCCTGATTCTCGAATACACTACGAATACACTTCACGGTGGAAACGGAATGAAACGTATTCGCGATGACAACGATACGGTGTCGACATCTGGATGCGAGATTAGTTTCCCACTAAATTTATCATTATAATATCAAATTATCTTCAGATGAAATTTTTGTATGAGATTATTATATCACATGAAGAAAACAAAGTTTTCCACTCACATTGAATACCAGTTTGATACGAAGAAGTTAATTTTCATTAATGATTTTTGTTTGAAAAGTGCTCATTCTGCCTGAAAACTCATCATTATCTTCGACACTTCACTAACTTGTAAAACGTAGTTCAATGGCGTGCCGTTTATTTCGTTTCCACCATGAAGTGTATTCCAGAATCAGGCCCGTAGTCCTACGTCAAAATGCTTTCCAATTTTACATCTTTTCCATATTTTTTTAGGCATATAAACCAGATGCAGACTAAGACGTATTAAACCTGACACTGACTGTTAAAACCGGTGCTCCGTTCTTGAGTTAAATCGTGAGGAACGGACACCAAATCATTTTTATTTATTAATATTTTTATTTACATTTCAATATACATGAAAATGAATCGCCATATGTGTTGCGTAGTACAAAACTTACAGAACAGAGATGCAATGTAATGACAATGGTTTTTCGGGTGGGATAACTCACTTCTACATCAATTAGGAATTTTCGAAACTTCGAATTTTTGTATGTTAACAATCATTTTTAGCCACAAATTATGAATCCTGATGTGATTAAAAACAAAAAAGGTTATTATCAATCTCCTTCTAAATGTAGCCATTCTCGAAATATTTAAAAAAATATTTCTAACTTATTGTTTTTTTTTATAGTAAATAATCCCTTTTAATATGTTTGTCGTGTTATACCGTCATGTTCATGAAATTTTATGAATTTGCTTATAATTTCCAACAACTTTTCCAAATACATCATCATGGTTCATTTTTTGACTCAAGCGTAACTTTTGAAAAGGGCGTATCGATTTGAGTAAGAGAAATCTTTGATAATTTATATCTCAAAAAGTATGAGTCGTACCGAAATAGTGTGTTAGAAAGAGTTATAGAGTATTGTTGGCTTAATTTGAACAAAATATACACTGGGAAGAAAAATTAGTACTCTTTTTTTTATTTACAAAATAAAATTTTAATTTGCGATATCAAAAAATATGTATTTTTTATATTTTTTTCAGTTTTTTCATATAAAATAGAAGTCATGTAGAAAATTTAAAAATTGGCCCAACATGGTAATTTCGTATGTGTATGTGTATGTGTATGTATGTATTTTTGACAAACTTTGTGGAACATCGAATTTTTAGGAATTTTCGAAACTTCGAGTTTTTGTATGTTAGCAGTCATTTTTAATCCCAAATTATTAATCCTGATGTTATTTAAAACAAAAAAAGGTTATTATCAATCTCCTTCTAAATGTAGCCGTTCTCGAGATATTTAAAAAAATATTTGTAATTTATTGTCTTTTTAATAGTAAATAGGCCCTTTAGATATGTTTGTCGTGTTCTACCATCATGTTCATGAGATTTTATGAATTCGCTTATAATATATTATTTTATTTTTTTTTATTTTGAGTCAACTTGAAGCTGTAAACTGTATTTTATTAATTTCATTGTATAATTCATATTCTTAACTTACAATTTAGTCTCTCTACTAGTGGCCAACACTATATAATTATGAGGGATTTAATTTGAGGGGCTCAGAATGCAAGGAGTGTAAGTGACTTGATCGATTTCTCTTCATCAACTTTTTATTTAGTTATTAACTCAACTGCTGAAACGCTCCAATTTAAGTTTGCTATAGGATCCGATAGATGAGGTTCTGACCTATCTTCCACATTGTCAAATACAGCTGGGAATGTATTTGCAGCTAAGGTATGACCAAAAGAGAGAGTCGATGTAGAGAAATCGATCAAATCACTTACACCCCTTTCATTCTAAGCCCCTCATTTATAAGAGATTTATAGTTCGACTTTCAATCGATATAATTTTCATTTTTGGCTCAAATATTTTGGCTCACATCTACATACTTATATATTGATGTTACAATATTTTCTTAAGTCAAATATTAATCCTACGGTTTCTGTTTAGCTGTTTTTCTAAATTCATTTTTGTGTCAAAATTTTTTTTCGTTATTTCGCAGTGCTGATTGTATATACGCATCATGCGATGGATAGGGGCGTTGTTTGCATAATTTGTTCTGGATGTTTTCCTCAGAAACAAATTGTGTGTTCTTAGTTGACGCCCAGGTACAAAGCAATTCAGTTTTCTAGTAACTCAGCTGACTGTAATCGTTGCGAAATTACGTCAGAAAAGAAAGCATTGCAACTTTTCGACGTTCTTTTAGTACCTGGAGTTTCATGAGCCTGCAGCGTACTTCATATAAAGGAAGTGAAAATGAGATCCAGGTCAGTCTACGAAGCACAAATAAAAGAAACTGTTTCTGGGTTGACTCGATGCGTTCTCCATGTACGACCATAAAGGGATTCCAAACGATGTTACAGTATTCCAGAATAGGCCTTACATTATGTAATATAAAATAATTTTATTCTCCAAGGGTCCTGGAAGCTATGTGAGAAGCGTTTGACAAAAGTTAACTATTTGCCTTATTTCCATAACGTATTCCAATATTTGATACATGTTTTTTCTGTTAAATGTTGTACAGGGTTTTCCAACTTTAAATTCCGAAAGTAAATTAAAATAAAACACACTTAGAATTCGAATTTCGATGAAACTTTTATTTCAATTTAAAGTTTGGTGTATGCCATCATGTGTGAAATACAACATCATTTAAATGTCCACCTAGGGCTTCCTCGCACACCTTGATCCGGAGCAGGCAATTTTCGATGACTTTTCGGCACATATGGGGCGGTATCTCGGTCATAACTTCACGAATGTTGTCTTTCAAATGTTCAAGAGTTTGCGGAGAGTTGGCATAGACACGGTCTTTCGCATAACCCCACAAAAAAAGTCTAGCGGGTTCAAATCGC
This sequence comes from Toxorhynchites rutilus septentrionalis, assembly GCF_029784135.1. Lineage (NCBI taxonomy): Eukaryota > Metazoa > Arthropoda > Insecta > Diptera > Culicidae > Toxorhynchites > Toxorhynchites rutilus. Next base: position 292,722,429 of record NC_073746.1, read on the forward strand.
ATGATCTGGACGGCCAATTGGCATCACCAAAACGCGATATTATGCGTCCCTCAAATTTCGTTCGCAATATGGCCATATTCGGTCGTGTTGTGTGGCACGTGGCACCGTCCTGCTGAAACCACATGTCATCCGTATCTATATCTTCAATATGTGGCAAAAAAAATCGGTTAACATGCGGCCATAGCGCTCACCATTCACAGTTACCGTCTCGCCGTCCTCATTTTCAAAGAAATACGACCCGATGACTCCACCAGACCATAATGCGCACCAAACAGTGACTTTTGGCGGATGCAATGGCCTCTCAACGATCACGTGTGGATTTTCTGAGCCCCATATACGGAAATTTTGGGTGTTCACATAGCCACCGAGCTCGAAATGTGCCTCATCGCTGAAGAAAATTTGATGCGAAAATTCAGCATTTTGCTGCTGTTGTTCGTTCACCCAATCGACGTATGCCCGACGCATTCCATGGTCACCACGCTCTAATTTTTGTACCAGTTGGACTTTATATGGATGTAGGTGCAAGTCCAAATGCAAAATTCGCCACAATGATGTGTTTGACGAGCCCAATTGCTGAGCACGCCGTGAAATCGAAACATTCGGGTCATCCTCCACACTGGCAGCAACAGCAGCAATATTTTCGGCCGAACGCACATTACGATGATGCTCAGGTCTCACAATATCCGCTACGGATCCAGTTTGTTCGAAATTACTCACTACATTAGCGATTGTGTGCTCTGTAGGCCGTCCATGACGACCAAAATCCGTCCGTAATGCTCGAAAAACATTTGCCGGTTTTTCATCATTTTTATAGTATAATTTAACAAAATTAACACGTTGTGCGATGCTAAAACGATCCATATTGTAAAATGGCAGACATTCAACTAACGATATGACGCTTTGGTTGACAGCTATGTCAAACGGTTGTCAGCGAAGGGCTGTATACTTTCGGAAGCCCGAAATGGAAAACCCTGTAGAATTGCCGTTTTAGTAGATTTTTATTATACCAAATATGGAATAAATGTATTACGTTTTGGAGTGCTTCGAAGTAGTTTTCATTTCCTATTTCTGCGAGAAGCTTCATATCGTCAGCATACACAAGTACATTAATATCCTGAAGAAAGAAAGAAATGTCATTAACGTATAGAATGAAAAGAAGGGGACCAAGATGATAGCCTTACGGAACTCCCGAGGTAACTTTTACTAGATTTGAGAGAGAGCTTTGGAAATGAACAATTTGCTTACGATTTGTTAGATAAAAATGAAGTCAGTTTAAAAGTCCTTATTCCATTCTAATTTTCTGCATTTTTAGGAATAGTAACGGAAGGTCGATGCGGTTGAATGCATACTGAAGACAGTGCAAAAAGTTTCTACGTTTTTGCCATTTTCCATTGCATTCAAAATAAAAGTCACAAATGTCAATAGATTATTCGCAGTTGAACGGCTATTGAAGAAGCCATATTGCTTACAAGTTATTCTATTTTTTGTTGGAAAAGTCTTCCAACAATTAAGGAAGACTTTTCCGTTGACTATTGCTACGGATAGTTTAGGAATGCAACAGATAATGGCAATTCCACGATAATTACGTACGTCACATTTAGCGTATGATTTGAAGATAGGTACCAAAAAGATTGTTTCCATTTTTGTGGGAATATTCCAGTTTGTAGTGACATGTAGAAGATGCAATGTAAGAGAAGGATGAGTTCCTCAGTTAGGTTCTTCAGGAATACTGGTGCATACATGCATCAATGTGTTAAGGGTAAAGAGTCAATGCGTGCTTATTTGCAAAGTGACTCTTATTATGCTCTCTCGTATTGCACTTATATTGCTGTGGCATGTATATTATACACATACTCGCCTCTCGCCTGAATAAATACCTTAACAGTATAGGTGGATAGCACATTTTTGGTTATTTTTAAGCTCATGTAATGTCATGAATGAGGATGTCAAAAGATGTGTTAAATATTTAATGGGTGGGTGTAGTAACTGGATTCCATTTGAAGAAAAAAAGAGAAACCAAATGTCGAAAACTCATTGGTCAAATTAAGCTGTTTTTAATAATAAATAAAATGTTTTTTCTTAATCAGAAACGCAGCTACAACAGGTGGGACCGGTTCATTAGAGTCAAATGAAAAATGTTCCCAGAGAAATGCTCTGTGTTTCATGTAATCAAAACTGTATGGAGCCGAACGACTTGCTGAAATCGTCAGATACTGTTGGATTGTCAGGAAAGTCGTGCCGATTTTAAGGGAAAAATTGGAAATCATTTATTTAATCATATGTGCGTCGTCTAATCGTTCCCTAATCTTTTGCCATCTTCCAAGAAGCTTCAAAATTCCATCCTCGCAGGATATGATTGACTTCTCGTCAACAATCTGGTCAAGGTACTGTTTATGCGGTACAAAATGTCGAAGCATCAGTCGTTAAGACAATTTTGTACGGACATAGTCATTCTTGCCAGTCGGGCTGTCAAAGAGATATGAGATTAGACATTACTCTGGTGGAACTGTACTCGGTAGAACTTGGCTAATTCTGAACGTTCGCCCTGCATCGTTGCTTTTAATTCATCCAGTTGCGAATACTTATTAGGAATTATCGACTGGTTGCGTGATAGAAGTTTAAACATTCTGTGAAATTTTATGTTGCCTTTTTTATGTAATTTTTTATGCCGAAACGTTGAAAATGTTACAGAATACGTTTGTTGACTAAACTATGTCGAAAACACGAGTGTATGAATGGTATAAGGCATTTCAAGACGGCCGAGAAGAGATGAACGATTCGCCACGTCAAGGACGACTATCCACCTCTTCAACTAATGAGAACATCGACAAAATAAAAGGAATATTGATCTAAAATCGTCATTAAGTTTGAGAGAGCTATCCCGTGAATTAAATACATGTCACGTGAATGTTTCTAATATTTTGGGTTGATGTTTTGGACATGAGAAAAGTCGCAGCACGACTACTGCCGATCGGTCGATCATTGTGAACGAATTTTAGACCAAAAATGGCACCAATGTGATTGAACAAGCACAAGTACTCTTCAGATATGAGATTCTCCTGGGTGTTTTATTCATCGAAAAAACTGGACAATTTCAACTGTTAAGGGATTACAATCATAATAAAACTATCAAGAGAAAATTCAATGTTTTTCGCAATAAAACTATTGGAAGTGACTGTCGATATTGTCCGAGGCAACTTAAACTCTACTTTGGAGAGCATGAATTCAATTAACGTTGCGGGTCCGAGTAAGGCTCCTTCAACTCTCCCATCGGACGATGACATGCTGCTTTCCACGGACCATTCATCACACAACGCGGTACCTGAACGGAAAATGACATGAAAACACAGATGAGTGATAAAAAACCAGCTACGACTGATAACGCTGGTACCTGGTTTGTCCACAGAATGCGCTCCCCCGACTGGTGACTCCACTGGTGCATAAAACTGTCGCGGAAAGTGACATGTTTATGGGGTGAATTAAATTTCAAATTTATTACCATAACTGATACAGAGATGGGTTTTATTATTGTGCTCTTCCGCTAACCCGATCCGCGTACGGTCGACCCGCGGCAGTTGTACGAGTGAACAAAGTTGTATCATAGTTTGCCGAAGGAAGTGCGGCCTAAAACTTTTGAGTCGTTTTGAAACAAAGAGCTTTGTCTAAAAGCCACGTCACACAAACTAACGCCAGGCTCACGAAGAGGAAAAGTTCTACCATAGCCCTTTAGTCTGTGACTTGAGTGGCATTGAATTTCATTAACTGGAAAAGGACTAAGTGATGAAGTGGTATCAGTTGGTTAAATGGTGTGTAAAAGTAACGAGATAGAATTAAGAAAATATGTTTGCGGCATGAACGCTTAGATGCATACTAATTACACTTTGTCACCCGTAACACGCTTTAACCAACCTCTTAATAGTATAATCTCGGTATGAGACACCGATCTTGAAATTGTATTAACTATAGATTCAAATTTCTCGAAATGCCCGCATATCATTTTCTCTTTGCGTGTGATAGTTTTGTTTCACATATTAGATGGTGAAGCAACGCAGAATTACTTTTCCAAGTGTTGTGGCAAACTCTGGATGATAGCAGTAGACGAATCTGCTTCTCCCCTTGATATTGGAATAAACTTGTTTCCGTGGACATCAGCAGTTCTTTTGTTGCGTATTAATGCCAAAATTTATAGGCATATTCTGTCATTCCATGGATCTCAGAATTTCGTGAAATTTGGTAGTTTTGTGCTAAATCGCAAAATATCGGACACGCATTTTTTATTTTTTTATTAGGGTGCCCATTAGGGTGGCAGCGAAAATGGTCATGTCAAATTTCAAAAACCGACCACGTACATTTTGTTTATTGGCATAAAAAAATGACCTGTGCAAAGTTTCAGCTCATTCGGATATGATTTAGGGGTGCATCAAAGCGCTCAAAGTTTTGAATTTTTAATACTCGAAAATCTCTCAAGGGGGGAGTAACGGAAATTTGGAAAATCGATTTTTTTTCGATGCCGAATGACTTAAAAATGCACGAAACGTTGAGATCAAAAATTTTTGGCCGAAAATCGACCTTTTGGGACTTAGCCTGAGTGGAAATGAAGGTATGGACAAAAAATAATTATCAAATTTATAGAACCGACCATGTACATTTTGTTTATTGGCCCAAAAAAATGACTTGTGCAAAATTTCAGCTCAGTCGGATACGATTTAGGGGTGACTCAAAGCTCTCAAAGTTTTGATTTTTTGATTTTCGAAAATCTTCTAAGGGGGAAGTGTAGAAAGTCGAGATTTTTTTTTCGATGTCAAATGACAAAAAAATGCATAAAACGTTGAGATCTGGTGTTATCTCGAAAACAAATTTTTGGCCGAAAATCGGGACTTAGCTATGTGGATAGCGTGGTCGTGTAAAACAGCCTTGCGTCCTAGCCGGCCTTATTTCGATCCCCCGTTGACGTCGTTTGGACTTTTTTTTTGGGTGCAATCCCAAAAAAAAGATGAAAAAAGAAAAAAAGAAAGAGATGTCTGCTTCCATACATACAAACATTTTAAAGCGTTGGGGGACAGATGACATTATTTGCCTATTTGACGCTTCACGGCACGAAGTGGCATGTTTTCTGTCGAAAATGAAATGCTCTCTGACAACGCTAGTTTGGTTGTAGATGTTTTACAACTAAAAACATCCAATTATTTAGGAAAGATATTTTTCTTGTTTTTTAACGTAGGACTACTTCTTTGATTTTTATATAGAGGGGGTCACTCTATGAAATTGAAAATGAGGCATGTAATGATGCATTAAGATATTTCAAATGCATATTGTGCAAAATCGTTATTGTGATGATATATATTATGTTGTGTACCATTAGACAGGAAATTTCTATACCATTTATCTAGCATTTATCTATTTTGGAGATGATCTTGGATAGTTTTACTCTATTTTCCCCAAAGATTTGACGAGAACCTAGCTCAAAGGTTAAACGTTGATAGAGATTTTATAAGATTGATGTTCAGGTTGTTGTCCAATCAATTCGTGCTCAATTCACGTTTTTATCGTGTAGGTCTTGCTACTAAATACTTATGTAATTGTGGTCCAGGATATCATGATATCGAATATGTTGTTTGGTAATGTAAAAAAAAAATTAATTAAATAATTTAATTGCTGATTTAATTTAGAGCTTTGAAAGGGTATACTCACAATGGTCATTTCCCTGAATTCACTTGTCCGTTCTCCATTATCTTGCCTATATAGCAGCTACACGAACTTCCCAAGAGAGCCCTCATGGCCATGGAACATTTAGTATACATCACCTGGCTATGGAAGTTATTACAACCCTTGATATAAAAAAAACCAAATAATGTCGAGTCACTCGTATCCAAGTAAGAATGTGGTTCCGGGTTTTACCTCATCCTACCTATATAAATGATATAAGTTAATATAAACAACTGTTTTCCAGGACCTCCATTTAATGTATCAAAAATGTAAAATTACAGATTTCTGAACAATGAAAAAACTCAATTCAAATGCAATTACTACAAACAATCACAGTCCTACGTCAAGTTCTCGTCCATGCCCCTAGGCCCAGACCCATCTACTTTTTAAGTTTCTGCATAACTGGCGGATTGATTTGGTATTGATAGATACAGTAGAACCTCGATTGTCCGCGAAATAGTCGGGTCAGGTCATCGCGTATAACGAAAATCGCGGATAACGCAATATATGACTAAAAATGAGGTACAAGCACGAAACAAATATATTTTAGCATGAAGCACTATGTTTCATCAATACAGAATTGAACTATCATTCTGTAAGGTCGTGTACATCAGTGATCAGACAATATGAAAGCCATGACCAAAACAAAAAAGCAGAACTTTATCACTTACTGACAAATTTCGCGAAGGTTTATAGAATTACTAGGGAACTCACTTTCGCGGATAATCCGCACCGCGGAATCAACCGCTCGTGGATAATCGAGGTTCTACTGTAGTTAAAAATTTCTCGAGAATTTGATACAGAAATATTAATCGTATCATTAAAATTATCCATACGAGATAAGTAATTGAACTAGCTCTGTTCCACCGACCAAATCTTTTCAGGGTTGTTGGGATACAAGCTGTGTTTATAAACAAATTTGTTCATTACGTGAGTAACGTTCAACCCTACTAAAATGCCCTAATTTACCTGAACAAAAAACAAAGCAGGCAAGGAATTATGAACGGTGAAAATTTTCTTATTTCTTATCGAATTGTCGAACGGTCAAGATGGGTACGAAACGAAGCAATCTATTCCTACTGATGACCATTCTAGTGGTCAGTGCCGAAGCAGTCCAATTTAATACGGAAACGGGACTTTTCATGAAAATAAATCAAGCAGCGAAGGTAGAACAGAATACACCAGAAAACGCTGGACCTCCCACTGCGTAAGTACTTTGCAGAAGCCAATATTTTAGCTACATCAATCGTCGTTATTCAAACCCACAGTAGTGAAACTGGTGACGACCTTACGCCGCAACTTGTGAAACGACAAGCCGTGGACAAGCCGTCAGAAGAATCTTCCGAAGGAAGCACAACCGCAGCTCCAAAAGAAAAGCAAAAGTCCAGCGTGCCGCTTCCTCCTCCACCGGGCCCAGCATTTCCCATCTTGCCAGCAACATTTCCTTTCCCGATGATAGAACCGGTTCAGAGCCCACCAATACCAACCAAGGCCCGTAAGCGAATTCATCGCCGTAGATCCGAGACTCCGATTGCCTGGGTACCAGTAGACCTTCTAGATCTTCAACAGGCTGCCAATGCTATGGAGAAGCTCCTAGACTTACCGATTGAGGAGAACAGCAGAAGATTTTCTTGTCAAATGGAATGAGGGCGAATGAAACGAAGTTGTAAAATGGGTGCAAGAAATTGTTAATCCATTTCTATTTTATCGGACTTAAATCATACATAGCTTTTTTGTGTCAATGCAATTTTATGTTCGAAGGAAAAAATAAAATATTGATCTATTGGGGTGTATTATTTCGAGCTGGAAACCATTTTTATTACCGCTCTAATTTCCATTCAAAGATGAATAGTTTTTGTAATTGATTCCAGGTGTTCGAATCTCCCCTTCGCTATACGCATGGCTAGCGGTACTGGTACTTCCGGTGAATTCAGCACTGAATCCAGTGCTGTATACCCTGACGACGGCACAGTTCAAGCAACAGGTTAGTAAGCACTTTCTCGAGTCCTCGCAAGAGGATTATTGATTTGGCTCTTGTTTTAGCTCACACGTTTCTTCTATTCGCTACCGTGTGGCGCCACCTTCGAACTGAATGGGTATGATTCTGCGATAGACTCGAGGTGAGTTGATCTAGATAAGTTTTCGAAGCCAGTGATGATGGCAGAGTTGCCAACTATAATTTTCAAAAATCAGAATGAAAATAAAAATCAGGACATTAGGATAGTTCGTATTGGCTTGTCCGAAAAGTTCGTGCTAATTTTTGGCAAAAACAAAAGCATAATTTTTCACCTTTATTAAATTTTATATGAACAATGTTGTTCAACAATCATACGCTATCTCTTTCGATTTATAAATTCTATCCTTCGAGAACATGTTTGCTATCTCATCGAAAATGTTTCAGGGTATTCTTTCAGATGTCCATAGAATCAAGTTTTTTTCTCTTTGGAGAACTTAGAACTTAAGCTTAATAATTCAATTTATTATTTTCATTCAAAATATAACGATTTGAAACTGTCTTCGGGCGTGACAATCTGATAGAGTGTCTTTATTTCAAACCAACTTATGCTCTAATAAGTGTCGGCAATGTACCTCCGATAACACGAATAGTTTTGGAATAGAAAAAACAATGAACAAAAGACAGTGAAAATTCACATTTCCAACTAGGGAAACTTTGGCATGAATTCCAGTATATTTATTACGGATGATTTTTATTCTGATGAAGTAAAAACTACGAAATCAGGATCATTTCGGTAAAATCAGGCAAAATTTAGTGTTTGTCAGTATATCAAGGAACGTGTCAAAGAATCTGGGAATCTTGAAAAATCATGGGCCAAGCAGGGGTACCAGGTGTCAGGAAACTGACATGCATAACTTACTTTTGAAGAAAGTTTTGTAGTTTATTCAAGGTTTATTCTAATTTGCATTGTTATATAATTTTGAAGTGTACCAATAATATATTGTGCAACTACGAACTAAACTTTATAGGATTAGAAATGATAATTAGCCTGATAAACCGTTGATTGAGTGAATATAGCGAATATCTCCCACAAATACGAAACTGTGATAACTCAATTCGTTTATTTCTGCTTTCAAGTTCTGGTTGTAACTCAAACCATATCCATAAAACTAATGATTGAGACGATATGTAACTGGAAAACCTTCGATTTATGAAGTGGTCATTTGAAAAATATAGTTTAATCTATTATATAGTATAGGACCAAAATAATAACAATATAATGTCACAATCATTCGAATTCTCGAGCGCAAATGAACAAATGTCTTCTAGAGACAATATGTAATCGGACCACTTGAAGTTCTCCAGAATTTTAAGTAAAAGTCGCTTTGTTGTTGAATTCATTCTATATGCTTGTGGATTTTCTGATTTGAAAAGTTTGAAAGAGCAAGTAAATGATCTCGAGACAAAAGTTTCCGTTGATTACTAAGAACAATTGCTGACACTGCTAAAAGGCGAAGATGAAACCGCGAAGGATGTGGAAACGTTTGGGCATTTGATGGAAATTGCCGGTCAGCTGGGAAAACAGAAAGCCCCAAATGGATTCCGATTGGTAATCAACAATGGAGACCATGGGTGTCAGAAGATTTACCGTCTACATTTGTATATTATTGGTGGCCGTTAGTTGAGTTGGCCTCCAAGATAATCTATATTTTTCTGTTTTTGATGTTACCGCTATCTATTTCATGGCTGTCGGAACTGAATGAAATTAAAGTTATCCTTCAAACTGTTATTCATCTGTTGACAATTCGTTCGACACCTATCTCGAACTGTACATTTCTCATATTTCCTCCTGCAGTAGCTACCTTTCTTTGGCCATTTCTCGAGAAGCAACGATAGCCAAATTAAGTTGAACTTTTTTGATACTGTGCTCCGTGGAGCGCCGACTCCATCTGAGGAGGATATTCTTGAAATTTCATGTTAGAAGCTTGCAAGTTACAACAGCATCCGTTCACAGTGAACCAGCAGGTGCCCGAAATCGACGAGCCAGTATTCCTCCGAGAAACCGCCAATTAGATTGTCCTCGAGCAAAGTTCATAGAAAGTTCTGTGACGGAACGGCTATACGAGCTACCATCCCAAGGCGTCCCATCGGATGTTATATTCCGTCTGTTGGTACATAATCTGGGCAAAAATTTTTAATTTTAAATCGCAATCTATATTATTTTCAGTTGGTTTTACCTTTTATTCCAATGTATTCCAATGCGCAATCAATTTTTTCTGCAGAAAATATAACTTTCATAGCCATTTGTCGTTTTTGTTTTTGTTTTGGTTACACAGTTGTCTGACTGCTGCGATGGAAGTTCGATATTCGAAATTCACCGCCCTTTAGGATTAGAAGCGAACGGGTAGAATGCAAAATATTCGAACTCGTTCGGATTGTGAAATCCCATCAATCCAATCGCCGATCGTGAACCGGAATGAGGGTGAATGTCGTCACAGTAAGTCAAATGTCTTCAAAATGAAGACATGTCTTCGAACCTGGCATCTCTGGGACCAAGTGTTCCAGCGTCGAATCGAATTAGTTTCAAATTCGACGTGAATGAAATTATATGTGTAACACGAATATGTGTAGCAATGAAACAGCGCTTCATAAACATAGTTGTACATCAAATTTTGCTGAAGGAAGTTATGTTAATTATTCATGTCATTAACTGAAATGAATTATGTAATCATCTAGAAAATGGGTGCTTCAACACATTTACGTTGGACATTAACGAGCAAAATACACTATTCTCAAGTAAAAGTACATTTTCCGGTTCTGGAAAAGTGCGCTACTTGGTGCGCGCGGTGATGATAAATATGAAAAAGTTTAGAGAAGCCCTTCCGACGAAGCGATCCGAGGAGGTTGGAAGGTGGTAAAAATTAAATATGTTTCATTCAGTTTACCCCTTGTGTTCGGGGTTGTTACGGCTTTTTCTCTCTGTTAGCTGGGTCATTACCAGGTACAAGAAGGGAATTAACAATGGAGGATACCTGATTTTTGCCTGTATGTGAGTGGTTGTTCACTTAATGGGTTTCTGTCTTGGGCTGAAGATTATTTCCCCTGCTTTCCATCTTTGTCCCTTTTTTATGCAAGGTAAAACTGCACCGGAAGGGCAATACCGTACGGAAGATCGTGCGGATGCTGTCCATTTATGAGATTAGCACTGTCCGGAAGGGATGAAATAGGCCGCCGGTAGAAGTGGATGGATGGATGGACATTAATTAGCATAGTTAATGTTTTAATTATGATGTCTTCAAGATGAATTAAGAGTGGTGAGAGTGTTCAGAAAAATTACTGTTTCCTGTTTCTTGGGTGAGTCCTCTGCAAACACTGCTCAAAACTGCTCATTTCTCTTTGTCCCGGATCCAACCAAAGATAATGAATGTATGTTTTGAATTACTATTAAAAATGTATGCATCAGTTTTCCCATAATTTACGTTGGTAACTTTCTCGGCACTGAGCAATTCCATGATGAATGAGCTGATTGATATTTTTTCTCAAACAATCAAAGTTAGTGACGCGGCAGCTGTTGGACGGAAATATAATGGTCAGCTAAGGGGCTGTCCACATACCACGTGGACAACTTTAGGGGGGGTAGGGGATAAGAAAATGTCCACTCTTGTCCACGGAGAGGGGGGAGGAGGTATAGACTTAGTCCACGTGGACAGGAAGAATTTTCTCTCCGTATTTATCAATAAACGGATTGAGAAGCCTGAGAGTGCTGCCCAGTCAAACGTTCATATATTTTCTCTCATATCATGGATCTTCTTCAGTGAAATCTGTATTATAAAAATATCTCACGTAAATTGTGAATGACCAACTATTTCCTATGATCGAACATTTATAGTTACGGGGTATTCATAGCCCTCATAGCCAAAACTATAAAAATTAAACAATTCCATAATGGTTGAGATTCCATGATATGCGTAAATGATTTTTATCAAATATAATTTTCTATACGTTTTATTATATCTCGAGAACAATATATGATAATAACGTCTGTATAGTTTTTCATACAGAATTGCGTGTAAAATCATTTTTCCAAAGTATTTTCATTTCATTAATTTCTAGGAATAAATATTTACATTTGCAGGAGATTGTCTATGCATCACTAGTCTTCAACTTAAAACAATTGAGCCAGTGTTCTGATAAATTATAGAACATTTCAGGAGGTGATAGAGGATCATATTTGATGAAAATTTTTTTTTTGCATAGAATGCAATTGTAAAACTTTCAAATTAATAGAACCCTGGATCAACTTTTAAATGTAAGGAACCAACTTCAAATTTTGTGTTTTCAATTAATTTTTCAGAAATGCATGATAAACAGGAAGCTCTCCAACCACTCTACAGTTCCTTCCTTGACACCACACTATTATTCTTCTTGTTATCTTGTTTCCAATGTGTTCACAACATAATTTTATGCAAATTTTCCTCAAATGAAAGCATCGTGCGCACTTTTTGAATTTTCGGTTCAGTCATTTTAAGGCAAAAACCGGTCTCAAGGAAAAATTCAATAATTCTTTCGTAGTTAAGATTTGATCATCAGCGTGGAAGATTTTTTATGATCCCCTATTTCTTAACATTTTTCGGATCAGCTACCCAATAACCTATATATAATAATATTATTTTAAACAGATATAATAGTTTTCGATATTTTATTCAATTTATGAGAAAGTTTTCTCAATAGTTTGAACATTTATAAAACAAAATAATAGAAGGTTAATAAATTTCTCAAAAAAAAAATGTTTTAATCGGGCAACAGGCTTCAGGGCCAGTTTTGGAAAAATGAACATTTCAATAAAATGGGGAGGATCGGGGCAGCGGAGGATTAATTTGGCGTTGAATTGCTCTCTGGTAAACTGTGACGTTTTGATAAGGATTTAAGTGGAGGAAAACTAAAGGGCAATTCAAATAACTTATCGTGCAAGATTAGTAAAAAATTATTGTGTTGTGAGTTTTCTGATGTTTTTCCCCACGGGCATTTTGGAAGCTATTTAGACACTCAATGCAGGATGGTCAATAAACAGTTGAAAAATAAAAAAATATATATAGATATTGAAAATATTTTTAATAAGGTATTAGTTCCCTTTGAAACTATTGCGGAAAAGGTTTCTATTGCGCTGATGACTAAATGTGAATTGATCGTGTGAATGAACAGACATTTCCTGTGGCGAAATGTCGAAAATATTTTGAGTGATCTTTGAAACGCTGTAACTCTTATAAAATAATGCATTCGTCAAAGCATCAACTGGACCATGTATTAAATATTTCCAAGATTGCGATGAGTAGATTTGACCATCGATTTGCTGTGCGTTCATTATTTCATGAAATATTCTTAATTCGAAATCAAAGGATAAATTTACATTCGATAGAGAATACCTCTGTAGTAAATAGTTCTACTGAAACTCTCTATGAATCAAATGAACGCGAAATAATCATGTTGATTGGATTGTTTTTAAGCATATATTCTTAAAATCTAGAGAAACTTTGAAAACAAACTATAAACGCTTCATTTTTTCTTGAAAAGTATTTCATCTACAACACATATACACATCACACACTAGAAATTTGTAGCTTGAAAATGCTGTATTTTTTATCTTAATGTCATCGTTTATATCGAAGATACAGGCGTTCCGAAATCTCTGAAAAATTTCGACCTTTTACTCCTCATCCTTTGTCAAGTGAGGATCTATAGATATCAGTACATGCTTCCTACTTTATCTTTTCTTTTTTTAACATTATTTTTAATTGATAGAAAAAGAGTCTATGTATATAAAATCGTTCTGTTCGTTATTGTGCGCTTCAAAAACTCGAGCTCTGATGGAGCTCATATTATAACTCAACATACGAGCCACTTCAAAAATTGTTGTTGCTACTGCCAACGCCTCAAGAAGCTTCAAAATTTCCAGATGAAATGAGCAGACTTCTGAAATAAATTTGAGAAAGTAAATTAACTTTCTAGTATTGAATATGTATTCTGTGTGACAGCAACACAATTCTTTGCATGTGTTCAAAAATCGTGAGCTTAAATTGTATCTGATAGTGATTTTAAATCTATTTAATTTTATTCGATTGGCTTTGCTCAAGATCAATCCTTGGAATTTTATAATTTATATTCGGATGCGGATTGTTCAACTGGATGTTGCGCGTTTCCGTGTTGACAAACCAGATAGCTTTTATATCTTCGAAGATAATAGAAAAACAAAGTATTACAAGTATTTAAATTAGAGGCGAATGAACTGCAAAGTTTGAAGCCTTTTAAAAACAAAGAACAAAGAAAATACAAGTATTTCAAAGTTAAACTCATATGGAATATTTGCTTTGTTTTACTACTCATTTTTCTGTAAAAAAACACCAATGAGCCACGGCAAACGTGGCAGGGTTCAGCAAGTAAAATTTGAAACAAAATGAACTTAAATGAAATTAAAATTTAAATCATGCGCAATTAAGTTATTTCCTGAATTATTCTAATAAAATCAAAATCCACATGGACAACAGGGGGAGGTGTATGAAAATGAGGGGGGGGGGGTTTAAAATCGTGCTTTTTCTGTCCACGTGGTATGTGGACAGCCCCTAGGTTGCTATAAAATCAAAGAAACGTCAAAAACATATTTCGGATAAAATATTAGATTGCCATAAAAACTTACACGGAAATATAATTTGATATTCAAAACTTTTACACCTAAGAGTTGGTTTGATATTCCAACGTATTTTTACTAGTAGACCCGGCGATCTTCGTCCCGCCCAAAATTGATTTTTTAATTTTAATAATTTTGAACGTTCACGTTTCCTCACTTGTACAGTTCCGCTTTTTATCGTACATTCTTGATCGATATCACATAACATCACTCAAGGTTTCATTAGGTTGACTTTTCGATTTCGATTGAATTAAGTACCTTTTATTCACTTTGTAAGTAAAGAGTTTGTCAGATCAATTGAATGCTTTGATGTAGATTATGATTACGTCAATCGTACAATGCTGTTAGATTTCGGAAAATGAAATATATTTGAAACAGAAAGTAGAAGGTTCTGAGCCTAGAGGCAAGGACGAAAACTTGACGTAGGACTTTGAGGACAGTTGCTCTTGAATTGAGTTTTTCCAACTGTTCAGAAATCCGTAAATTTAAAACTCCAAATGGTGAGAAAAACCTTTTTTTTCCAATTTATTTATTTGTAAGGCTCAATCGCATGAGCTTTGCGGTGCCACTAATTCATGATTTGTTTACACAGAATTTCAACTTAAATCTATGTTTAGTAGGTTTCGACCGATTACTCGCGGTTCACTCGAGGTTAGAGGGGCAACAATTTTTGTGGGACGGGTCAGGTTAGGAATATGGATATGATGTATCGTTGTCTTAACCGAGAGTAGCCGTACGCACTGTAGTATCGTACAAAAAACCAGGGATAGCATCTGGTGTTCGACTATCTGTCGAGGGTGGGCGACTGTGAGATGAGGGGACAAGACAAACAAACATAACGAAAAAGAAAAAAAAACATAAAAGCATTAAATTCTCATACTAGACCGTTTCACAAACATATAGATCAACTGCATATAGCAGATGTCGCGAGTTCCCAACAGGTCTCTAACAGGAACATAGGGTTGTCTTCTTTGGGCCTAAAAGGCATTCAAAAGGTACTCTCTGGCTGCTTAATTATCCGTACATTGCCAAACTGCGTGATCGATGTCATCGTAACCGTTTCCACACCGACAGACATTGCGTCGAACAAGATCTATTCTGTGGAGATCCACATCTAGCGAGTAGTGGTTGGGCATAAGTATACTCATTACACAAATGAAGTCACGACTTACGTCCAAACCTTTGATACACGCTCTCGAAGAAACATTTGGAGTAATTGAATATAACCACCGCCCAAGACTTCCAGTGTCCCAATCGGATTGCCAACTCAAGAGGGAACTCGCAGTAATTGGAAAAATTCATCAGATGAAATCTGTCTATCAAACATTTCGCCTTCCTGGACAGAGAAAAACCTTTATATGAACTGAAATTCTTTGGTTTTCTCGAATCGATGTTCATAAATGTACATAAAAATCCCTATTGATAAAATCTTCCCTACAGAAATATTAATCAATCGGCTACCTTTTATATTTCATTTATTTAATTCAGCTGAATACGATAAAAAGCTATTAATATATAGTGCATTCCTCAACATAAGTTTAAAGATGCTCGGCGATATTATACTTGTCTGAAGCATCGCTTGTCGTGAGTCGTAATAATTATATCGCCAGGTGATGCAGATTAGATAAAGTTTGTCTGGATTCTGTTGTGAACTGACTCCAACTGATACTTATTTATAAGGAAGGGGAAGTGTAATGGACAAGTGGATTTGGGGAAGTGTAACTGGCTAAATAAAACCATTAGCACTTCTTGATAGGATATCGAGAAATTTTTTCCATGAGTGTCCCCTTTCGAACCTCTCAATCGGCAGTCGGTTTAGTTGTTTCATTGCAAAATTTTTGAAATTACCAACGTAGGGGAGAGGGAGGCAAGTTGGCGACGTTAAGCTTTGGCGAGCCCTGGATCTTGGAATTATTATTTTTTTTAATGTTGATGCTGATTCATCTAGCCTGAAGTGTTTTCTATCATATTATCTATTGGATGGGCAAAAAAACTAAAAAACTTGTCCACCCAAAAGCTTTGCGCAAAAAGCGTCGTTGACGAATATGGTTTGGTCACCTAAAAATCAACAAAATGTAATAACAATCATTTATTTATACTTGGTTGGAACAGTGGATATGCCATTTTCATCAACACTGTAAATGTCACACGCAGGAAAACGATACTGAGCTGGTATATCTCCCAAAGTTCGAAAAAATAAGTCACAATTTTCTTTATTGAACGCCATTAATCGAGCCGTTGAGGTGTTTTCTGGCTTTCTCAAAGATAGCTTATGAGCCTTCATAAACATTTCAACCCATGTCCGTCCAGCGCATGTTTCTTTGAAAGGGTGCTCTATGCCATTTTTAACCGCAAACGAATAGGCAATTCTTCGAAGCTGGACCTGAATGTGGCTTTAAAGCGGCCTTTATTGGACGACGTATCCTGAAATTGATACAGATTTAATGTTTCTTGCATAAAGAACAAGGAATCGCAAATGCTGAATTGAAAATCTAACCTTCATGTCTGGATATTTTCGTCTATAGCGTCTCAAAGTTGGTTCTGGCTCACCGAACTGTTTTGAAGCACCCAGAACAGACAAACCTTCTTCTATAGCTTTCATAACATTCTCCAAACTGGTGTCCGACCAATATTGGTCTCTTTTTTGCTTATAATTTCTAACCATCTCCAATAAAAAAACCAAAAATTAACATAATGTTGCAGTTCGCCTACTTGCCCCCAAGCGACTTTTTCCATTAAAAAAAAAGACGGGTGGGTAATGTCGGGGACATAACTGGAGTGACGTAGGACTATACAAAGGGGACAGCTCTTGTTAAATATATATTTTAAATATATTGTTTTATTTTCTTCTCCTACGTCAATACCTACCTATCTACCTGAAAAATGGATTAGTGTACTGTTTACTCTTTATGAACATGTTGGTGGTTCTGAAAAGAACCTTTGGTGTTGTGTTTTGCGTTTTTTGGTTTCCCATTCGACAGTCCCCTCTGGGCTGGTTTTATTGTGGCTCTCCACTGGGCTAGAGGCGAATGAACTTCAAAGTTTAAAGCCTCTTAAAAACAAAGAAAGAAAGAAAGAAAAATACATTCATTACGATTTGTTCGCTCGTTGGATTCACATGCACTCACTCACTTATCACTCGATATCCCCATCTTGTTCGGATAAACCTTTCTGTTTAGCGATTTGTTGCCACTCACCACAGCTTTCACAGGTGGAAAATTTCTTCCCATCCAGCTTTGTGACATGTTGTACAGTAAATTACATTCAATGCGACGTGCCGAAGCATCACACAGTGTCGCATTGGAGGCGATTTTAACCTGTAAATGAACATTTGCGATGACAGTGGTACAGTGTCGACTTTCAATGTGGGGTCATAATTTGGATCTCTATGTTTACAAAAATCTCCAACTAAATATGTCGCATTACATGTCCGTCCTATTAGTTAAATGTCGAACTAATTGTAAATTACTGTACTTTCAATCTGGAAACAATTTAAGAATTGGTCAAAACTTAATTTTCAGGAAAGTCCCCAACTATTAATAAGCTCAGAACAACTGCCAAATTCACATACTCATCAGATCCTGGCAAACAAATTATGAAAAAATCAATTTGTGTTTTATTATTATTTTGGATATTATTTTAGAAAGCATTGAACTGTATTTCATAAACTCTTTTTTGAAAGGTTTTATGGCCCTGATAAGCGCCGTGTTTTATGGAATGGTTCCAATTCAGAAAACTTAGTACTCGTGGTTTTGAAAAAAACCATTTCGAACGCCCTCGATGCCGCCTTGTTCTGGATTTGCCACCAAAGCAGTTTGTATAAAGAACAAACTTTTTTCTTCTGCTACCAGCTGCCGTTTTGCGATTGCGTTTGGCACTCGCTACTCGCTGCAACTGCCTGTTGTCTTGATGTCCACCGAACCGAATGTGTTCTGTTCCGAATGCGGGTTTTCTTATCGTCGCGAGCAGCTTTGACAGCTAACTCGATCACTTCGGCGGCCGAAACTATATAACGCCGGCTAGGTGGACTGGTGCACTGGTACTAACGCGCTCGGCCTAGCTACCCTTGCGGGGAACTCCAGATCAACACGGTTCGAGTGGGATTTTGCCTTTCCCTTCACTTTTCCTCCTTTACCATGTCCAGACATGGCTGCTTGGGTTGATTTGTTGATGTGTTGTGATGCGAACCGATGTGGTGTACGGTTTGGATGAGAATGATCGTTACGGAAGGAAGGAAGGTCTTGTATTATAGAGACTTTAAACTTTTGCAGTTCATTCGTCTCTAGCCTTGAGAAAGGCCCTTTGAAAACTCTACTCTACTCTACTACTCTACTCCAGCGCTACCACCTCCGCTCTCTTGCCTTGAGAAAGGCATTCGATCCCTCGCCGTCCAGCTCGTCCAGCAACGATGTTGTCCAGTCGGTGTCCACACAAAGAATGGCTGAAAAAGAGGCAGCGGAGCCGGGATTTTTAAGCTGATTGGCTGGCTCGAGAATTACGCATGTGTGAGACTGCGACCAATGTTTCGTTCCTTTTTTTTCTTTTTCCTTTCCAATCGTGCTTCATTCTATTTCGCTGCTGCTCTGGTTGCCCGTTTTGGTCGGTACGATTTGAGGAGCACAAAATGGACCAATCAAAAATGGGCACATAGTGCATTTGGACAATGCTTGATATTTCACAATTATTCAATTATTTATCTCAAGAAAAATGAAATGTTATTCGTTATGATAGATGCGTGGATATATTTCCTATCAATTGATGCAAAAACCTTTGCGATCTATTGAGAAATGCTCGAGTTATAAGCGTTCCAAATCTTGCATTTTTTCCTACTTGTTCAGTGCCTAGATTTCCATTTCACCCCCCTATATCTTCCGGTTAGACGTAGTCCTACGTCAAAATTAGCTGAAAAAAATCACGATTGAAACTCGCCGGAAACAAACAGATTATGTACAATAGAGTACCTTTATCACGTATAAAATTATTTTGAAATTTTAACTTTTCCCATAAAGTGGATAATGAAATTTGAAAAAACGAAAAAAAAATAACAAAATCACGATTTTTCTCATTTTTATTTTTCACTTTTTTGTGATAACGTTATCGGCAGAGTCACCGAGTACAAGGTTTGGCCTTGTTATGATGCATCTTCAGTAAAAAGTAGGTGGCGCTACCTTCATTACAACGGGTCAAATTACCGATTCGTCATATCATAACCTACATGGGAGTCTTCGTAACCTAATTGGTTGCGCGTCCGCTACTAAGCGAATGATCATGACCTCAATCGACCATTTTTATGTGTTATTCTAGGCTACCACGTCCACGCAACAATCATCATGTGATGGTGATCCCAGCCTCTCACTTCATATACGATCTGCTGCATCGGTAAATGGTACTATTAATAACAAAAGCTTACCTTAGCTTAGTAAACATTTGTTTGTATTGATTATATTTTTGATTGAAAGAAACAATTTCCGAATGTGAGTAAAGATATTGAATAAATGCCATGTAATGTCAATTTATGCATTGTGATAGATTATGTTCTTCGTTACAAGTAAATTTAATGACAGTGCTTTTACGTTTGGTATGATAGGACAAAGTATGTGAACAGAAGATTTATCAAACGATTATTTTATTTTACATTTCCCTCTGAAGTTTGCATCTCTCTACTTCTCGAATCGCGATTTTGCTTGATTTGATGAACTTCAGGCACTCAGTTTCGATCTTGACATGTACGCCGAACGTTCAGTCGGAACAAAAATGCCCCCGACTTGTATAAAGTTGCAATCAAATCATCATTCTTTGTGTGGACACCGACTGGACCAAATCGTTGCTGGACGAGCTGAACAACGAGGGATCGAGTGCCTCTCTCAATGCAATGAGAGTGGTGGTGTAGATCAGGAGTAAAGTAAAGTTTTTCCAAGGGCCTTTCTCACGGATAGAGATGAATGAACTGAAAAAGTTTAAAATCTCTATTATCAAAAACCAAACCAAAACCCATGAATTTGCAATGCCAGTTCAGACACCTTGGTTCTGAAGGTTGTGTTGGGGAAACACATTTCAGTGGAAACAAATATACCCCTGACCTGCATGTATTTGCAATGGCGATTTCTTCAAGGCTGCTTGGTTTAGATGGCTGTGTTAGGGAAACTGTAAATCGGATCAATCAAAACGTTAGGGTGTTTAGATATCGCTCAACATTTTACAGTTTTTCAATTGTTAATCTAATGAAAAATAACATTTTATTGATTGCGATAGAAGCGTAGAAATATTCCCTATCAATTGATGCAAACATCTTTCCGATCCAGTAAGAAATGTTCGAGTTATTCGGAATCTTTCATTTTTTCCTACATGTTCTGTGTTTAGGTTTTCATTTCACCCCCCATATACTCCGGTTAGACGTAGTCCCACGTCAAAAAAACGATTTTCCTCAGTGTGACTGTGGCACCATGACGTAGTGGCAGCGTATTCGTGATTGTCCCACTCTCAAATGTCTCAAAAAGGCATTTCAATCGGCGTGAAAAGGGTATTTATTCGCAAAGGTGGCCATAGATCGTCCGAGGTCAGCTCGGATTCCGAGGGTTATCGCTGCCATAAAATAGAATACTCAGGCGAATCCAGTGCGCCTAATGAGGAAAATGGCGAATGATCACGACTGCGACTTTACTTCACGGCACGGGAGATCGCAGGGCAAAGCCGAGGTCACGGAAAAAACTCACATAATTACCAACCCCATCCGGGGGCTACGAGTCGAGCAATCTTGAACATCCTTAAGCGAAAAATAAGACGGGTAGAACTACATCAAGGGCTGTCCATTTGAATAACTTATCGAATAGCCAAGTGGTTTGTCTGCACCTATCAGCAAAATTACATCTCCAACGTTCCCAAAAACGTAATTCCCCGTACGGCCCGAAGCCAAATGATCCTGATAGAACGCAGTCCATCTAAGTCTGCTTCTGAGATTCGGGTTTGGATTCAAAAGTCATACGATAATCAGTAGTTGTACTTTAATCTGGACAAGTTGTTGTACCCCACCCGTGTTTTGCTTTTGCGTTTGATTTATTATTGACATCGTAAATCAACCGAATTTGTCATTATGCGTTGTGACAAGTAATAGCTGTAATTTTGGCTAAAGAATCCGTTCAAAGCATGGCCATGCTGCGTGTCATTGTAGAACCTGTTGGTTTGTTTTGACGTATTTTGGCCGTCACATTTGCATGGAAACGATAATTAATGGAATTATAGTCGCTACGATGAGTGAGGGTGCGATCCCTATTTCGGGTTTTAATATTTCATTCCCAGTGGAGATACCATATTTCTGTTGAGTCCAAAAATCAGAAGC
Source organism: Toxorhynchites rutilus septentrionalis (assembly GCF_029784135.1). Taxonomy (NCBI): domain Eukaryota; kingdom Metazoa; phylum Arthropoda; class Insecta; order Diptera; family Culicidae; genus Toxorhynchites; species Toxorhynchites rutilus. The sequence goes on from NC_073746.1 coordinate 292,744,110, forward strand.
TGAATGGATCTCCTTTGGCCCATCCAGATAAAGGAAGCAGAATTGCTGGTAACATAATAAGCACAGCCAGCAATGAAAAACTCATTAATTTTCCATCAATTTTTCGTCTCTTCTAGCTAGAAAACCCCAACAATATTCGCCTAAATCTCTGACCAATCATTTTTCATATTGTTGTTTTTTTTGCTTTCATTTTCTTTGCACCATTTCCTCCCACCCACCTCTCGGCGCCCACCAGGAACAGTCTCGCCCAATTTACGTCCAGCAACGGCGGAAGCAAGCGGTTGCTGCAGCGAAGGGTGAGTGTTTGTTTTGTTGTTCGCGGGCTTTAATTAGCTGCTAGATGGTGTTTTGAGTTTCGTCATGTGTTCCGACATTGATTCGTTTTGACAGATGAGGTGTTAACAGTTTCTGCGTGAGATGAGTATCTTTCAGTAATTCTAATCTGTTGCCAAAATTTCTTGTATTGTCCACAGGAGCGCCTCTCGGCTAACACGAAGGTGTACGAGTTCAAATAGCAAACGTCCTCGGAGATCGGCCGGCGGCATACGGTGTCTCATCCACGCCGCCGTGCCGGTGTGGCAGCCAATCTGGACCATCGTAATCATCGTCATTGTTTTCTACCCATTCAGCAGAATCTTCATCACCATAATCAGCACCAGCAGCTGCAGCATCACCATGCACCACGAAAAGATCACTTCTTTGCGTCAGCGGGGTCTCCGCCGGGGTCGCCCGCGTCATCCACCCTGACAGCGCTAACCGACTCGACTCTGACTATGATTGAAGCCGGCTCAATGACCGGGGCGGGGCCACCCCAAACCACACTGGTCGTCAGCGGAAGGGAACGTCTGCAGCTCAAACCATGTCTCAGCGTGGGCACTACTGGGATGAAAACCGCTGCCACAGAATCGGTATCGCTGAGAACGCCACAGAGAAAGGGGTCCTTCCAGGTACTACTAAAGAAGGACAGCGTTCGGAGTCATTGCAGCTACGTTTGCGACCTGTAATGAGAGCTCAATCCGTTTTGGGAAAGAGAGGTCAATTAGGGTAGAGGGTTCGTCGAGAATATGCCTGATTGGTGTTCGGAGTGGCAGAGTAGCATTGTGAATATATGGGAGAAGCCCCAGCGAGCGGATGGTCAAGAGCCAGCTTAGACGTTCGAATGATTCGAAATGCTATTAGTGATTGTATTTATGTGGGTTAGAATTGTTGTCAACTTTATATACGACACACTCTCCTCAGAAATAGCGGTCGAAATTTCTGTTTGTAAATCGTTTTCGTACGATTTTTCATTCATAAATGTTCTAATTCTAGCACCACCAACAAATTTCATGAGCGCTTGATTCAGCGAACCCTGTCATCCTGATTTAAGTCTTTATAATTCATCACGTTCGTTCGTTCTTGTCATTCTGAATATTATTGATAAATTTTGATCAATGAATATTGAAATAGCGTTGTGCTTGTCTTAACCCATAATGTCACTTAGTGGTTCAAGTTGATTGAGTTGATAATTTCGATGCATCTGTTCTTCGAGGAGCTAAACGTCATAGTGGTTCTTCTATCCGGTCAAGAATATTTTGATAGTAATTTTGTTTGAAACTATACAATATTCGATACTGAATTCGACATGATTCATTTTATTTTGGAAATCCTACAAGAGAGAGTCCGTCTATGAGGAGGCTATTGGAGCAGAATCTAGTAGCCAAAGATGCGCTCGGAAGTGACGCCACGATCCCAAGACAGAGTTCGAAGATATTACTTCTGGAAAAAAAACTTGAAGTACGAAGAGATGTTCTAATCAAGTTCAAGTTCATTTTCGTTAATTTATTTTCTCTCAAGCTTCCTATCCGAGAACGGGCGAGAACATCAGGTTTTCGTTACAACAAGACTATAAATGCCTAGATGTGGGATCAAGGGTGCCCGAATAACACGTTCCACTATAGAGCAATCCCACGCCAAATCAGCCTAAAAACAGCAAATTTTGGCGCAACCCTCTTCGGTTTTGTTCAAACTTGGTAGCGGAAATGGGGGGAATTTGGATCCTCTAAGCAAATCCCCTAATATTTCCAAACCAATAAGGTCTAAACAAAAAATGCCACATTGTACACTGAGCTACACTTGTTTTCTCTCAATCAATAATGCTTAATCATGATATCAAGCTTCAATTTACCAAATCTATATAGGGTAAATGATCTTGGTTTGTCCGATTTGGGATGTTTTTATGCAACTAGTAAATGCAAATCGATTTTTCTTCATGAAAATCACATATAATGGATACGAGTTTGGGATTGTTGAAAAGCCCCAAGTCTCTAGTTGCTAATACTACAGTAAGGCGTTGAAATTATTCAAATTTCTATGTTTGTTTAACGATTTTCCTCAAAGAGAAATTATGATCATGGTTTGACCACCACTGATCATGGTTTGTCCGGTTTTAGAAATCAACATTTTTGAATGAAAACATTCGAATTCTCAAGTAGATGTTGCATTTATCATTGCTTGAGTTTACTGTCATCATATTGATTTATTCATAATTTAAGCTTTCTTCAGAATATTGCCTTTTGTTGGGCATTTTAAAAGTGTTACCTTCAACACACTCAACACAGAAAAACTTTATTTCTGCTATGCGCGAAGGACACAATAAACAAACTGCAGCACGCAAAGCGGTTGCCATAGAAATCATGTGGACAAAACAACATTATTGAATTGGACAACTCACGATCAGAATAGAGTTCATCAAAATGCGTTAGTTTAATGGTTTAGCTATGTAAATCTGATATAAATGGTGTGCAAGAATGATGTTTACAATACTTGTAAGCGCAGATGTACAGATTTGCCATACAAATGAAACACAAATTTCTGCATAACTCAAGAACTAATCAAGCAAATTGAGCCATATTTGTCATGTGGAGGTTTTAGGGGACACGAAACGTTCCTATGATGGTTCTGGACCCATGAACGTGCGCTTAGTAAGAAAACGTGGATGTGATAACGAAACATAAATTTTGGGCGAGACGAAGTTTGCCGGGTCAGCTAGTATACTATAAAACTACTGTAAATCATGAAATAGACAATTTTATGCATATGTTTTGAAACATTCGAATACCTGATTTGACAAAGGTGTGCTAAATTAGAGCATTCAAAAAAGTGGACAAACCATGATCATATTTTCGACTGGACAAACCAAAATCATTTACTTTACCATTCCAGATAAATCTGAACGTTTGGCAACACTGGTCACAGCTTTACTTTGCTTTGCGCAATGGGGAACCGTACAAGTAGAGACATAACCAGTATACAGTGTTTGCCATAACAGCATTTGTAACCCAGTAAAGCGTGAAGTCGCAACAATAAAATGAAAGAATAAAATCGTTTTAAGAAGTTTGGAGTGGAAGAAGAAATCTATATAAATAAAAATGTAAGGCAAAATCTGTTGATAAGCGGAAAATCCGAAGAAGGGATGGTCCGATTTTAGCCTTTTTTATTTTTTTTGTATTCGTCTCTTCCCGTAGATCAATATAGCGGAGAGAAAAATCGGAAAATTGAATACCCATTTGTTCTACAATTAGCTAAGCGTTGTTAGCCCATTTGATGTTGGCGCTAACGAAATTGATTTTTGTTCGAAAGTGGAAAAGGATTTTCAGACGGAATAACGCATTCCTATATCTTCTATCTATATAAACAAAAATGGAAGGCCAAATGTGTTAGTGTGCCCTAAACCCGAGGAAGGAATGGTCCGATTCGAGCTGTTTTTATTTTGTACTATTCTCTGTATCAAACATGTATTCCATGCAACGAAGAAACATGTTATTTGAATCTTGAACGAGAATTGTGTCTGAAAAAAAAAGTATATTGTAAGAACGAATTTTTGTAGAAGTACTAGACAATTTATAGTAAAAGGAAATTGTAAAGGGTCAAAGGGTAATCAATCAATGAAGAGTTCAGTGATTGGACTCACTAACGTTCACTTAGTAAGAAAACGTGGATGTTTGAAAGTATTCAAATAAAAAAATCTATTTTGGGCGGGACGAAGTTCGTCGGGTCAGCTAGTTGGATAATACAATCACAATAGCATCGAATCACCAAGACCTGAAACTGAGCTACGTTATCTGGACAAAAATGATCTTGAGAAACTAGAACATCAACAAACGATTGAGAATCTCAGAAGACAGGCCTTCGGAAATGTTAGAGCAGGCTTTACCTTGGGTGTATCCGAGAAAGAACTGATATGTAAAATGATTCCCATGCATGAACATTACAAATTAAAATTAAGCGCACTGGCTATTAAATTCAAGCATTTAGCAATAAGCAAGAAAGATGTATTTATTTAAATTTTCGTATTTGTGGAAAAGACAATTTTTATATTGAACCCAAACTGGTGTTTCTTTCCGTTGATAGAGAAAATAAAACAATTAACGTACAATTCGGAAATGTATGAGTTTATTTCACTTCGTTCATCATTCACAACATAGGACCAGAATTTGTGTTTCTGCTCTGTTTTGCTAGCGTAAACTTTCGGTTTCGGCATTCCAATTCGCCTGTGGAAATCTTCTTTACTGTACAATTTATGGTTTTGGAAAAAAATATATTTATATAGTGATACGTATTAGTATGTCTCATCATAGTTGCGAAAACAAAAATCAAATAACTATTTATATTTAATTATTGATAGGTAGTTACGATTCGTATAAAAGATGAACACTTGTACTGGGTTTGTGTACAAATTAAGTATTGAGTTTTCAGTGGTGTGAAAGCTAAACTTAACAAGTAATATGGAGTGCTGCGCTCGTGTGCACATCGGAGGGCACCTCGGAACGAGGTTGATTCGGAAGTTCGGTAATTTTGTTCGCCAATTTCAGCGAGAACGACACAAACCGTGAGAAAATTATGACTGCACAGCTGCTAGTTACAGAATCGCTAAATTGGAACCGCATTCATCATCTTCCTTGATCGCTCCCCTGCGGAGCCTTTCGTTTCATCTTTCTCATACAACTCTGGTTCAGTCTTTATTATATACAGAATACGAATATGCTACATTAGAACATCCTAGCTAAAGTTTTATCTCTCCTTTATTTTAATAAATTTTTGTCTATTGCCGTAGGGTTTAAAAAATTAGATCTCCTATATCGGGTTAAGCTATGCCTAAAATGGAGTAATCTATCTTTACAGCACAAAATTGATTCAACTTTAATTCCTGCCAGCTTCCATCAACTATTTCGTCCGCTTCTACAATCATTGTGGGAGGCGACTGGTTTCTGATTTCTCTGTCCCTCTGGCCAATAATTATTGTTTTTTTTTTTTTGTGATGCATTCCCGTTTCACTATTTGTGATGATATTCGATTGAAAAAGTGACGAGGTTTCAACGAGTTTAAACGGTATTTTCTCTCTCTATCTCTGTATTTCCTTTTATTCGCGGGCGTGAAAAATGTTCCATAACTAGTAATAAACAAATATCATCTCTAAAGCTATGACTATACATTGGGCGCCACGGTATCCTTAAGTGAAACAACAAACAGCGCGCGGAAGGTAGATGCTGCGGCAGACATGTGAATCGAGTGAAACAAGCAACATATGCGACATAGGAACAATACGAGTACTGTGTATGTGTATGTGTATGTGTGTGGTGTTTAGTTTTTTGATTTCATCGGCTGGGAAAAAATGTCGAAGGCCCGTATTCACTAGGGATAAATAGAGTTCCCATTTCAAATCTCTTATTCACTGCGGAGAAATTTCCTAAAGCTTGTGCTTTGGAGAGAGTATTAGGAAGATAAATATAAATCATCATGTTCTGGGTATAATTTACGCTATAGTATGAAACTATCCAGCAATGTAGTTCATAGCTATGCGATTCTCAAACGAAAATTTAACAGGATTATTTTTTTTATAATTATGAAAAGCTATTCATAAATGAGCTTGCTATACGACTGAGCCTTTCATGTGGTTTAATTGATTTTCTTTTCGTAATTTTCACCCAATAAATCAAAGTACCGCGTTGATTTGAACCAAGGCGCCTAGAAGTATATCCTAAGATGGGCCAAACTGCTAAAACCACTCTTCAGCCATCTTGGAAGTCTACTGTGTTTTGTTTGTAAACAAAACACAATACGCTAGTGCCCAACTCGCTCGTTATCAGTCTGTCTCTTACACGCTTCAAGCAACTAATTCCCCTTCTGCTTTCTTCCGTACTGTTTCTATATACCGCCCCCCTAACCAACTTAGTGACGAAACGGCCTCACCTTAGGATATACTTCTAGGCGCCTTGATTTGAACTAGGGTTCCCATAACTTTATTAAATCGCGAATAAAACTTCATCCAATTTGTAATGCATATTTCTTCTGTACTAAATATATGTTTCTGTGTCATTTTATATCTTTGATATATAATTTCTTGATCGGATAAACGAGAACTAGATATTAATAAAATTTTCATGCGCATCTTGCCACTAAAATACAATTGAAACGTTTTATTTTGCAACGAAATCTGGATCAAGTTGTAACAAAATGTTGATAAGGCAAACATTTTCAAATATGTGAATGCCATTGAAGAAAAAAAAGGACTTTCTCTGATACAGGAAAAGTCAAAATCAAGCGCAAAACAAGTCGTATCTCGCAAACCAATGGAAGAGAGATCGGTATGGATTACGGATGATGAATTCTTTGATTATGATCATGACTAATTCTACACCGTCCGTGATGACCAAATCTTTGTTCTTTTTTTTGGCTTTAAGAGGCTTCAAGCTTCTCAGTTCATTCGCCTCTAGGCCAAATCTTTGACGATGCTGATAAGTTCATTTTTACGGAAAATTTCTGCAAAAAGGTTATGCTCTGGTAAGTAATATGATGCTTTCAATGCCATTTGTGACAATTGATTTATTGACTGTCGATGCATACGTTCGGGAATGTTTGGAGCTGCACCTATGATCCGGAAACATGATTATCCAATCAATTAAATTTGTAAAAAAATGTAAGAATAGTCGAGTTTTTACCAAGAACGATAAATTCTCTTAACTGTCTATGAATGAGCAGTCTTAGATCGCTCGTTTCGTAAGACTGAAATAAAAATAAAATTTAAAAAACACAAAAACTGGAAAAAAATTGTAATTAAACTTTCCAGGTCACCATATACGCGTGATGAACTGAAATAGAAATCAGAATCGACATTTCGAAATGCATCAAAGGGAACTTCGATATAACGTACCTCCGATAAAATGTCATTCGATATAACGTACACATTTTCAATGCGTAAAAAATCATTTCGGAATAGGTACTGAGAGTTTCCAGTCAATCTCACAGGTTCAACAAAGGTCACTTAGTGGCCTGGGTAGAGGCTCCCTATTTTTTTCTTTTTGTATTATAATGACTTTCAGCACTTTAGGCTGCTTCGGTACTTTGCTTTCGTTTCGGAAAAATTTCGGGAGTGAGAATTGAGAATTGAGAATCATGTCTAAAACCATAGGCCATAATCTGGACTCTCATATGAAATAAGCATTGTAATTCATTGTAATGCAAACATGCCCTGCAATATGGCTTGAACACTTGTGCTGAAGAAAAAAAGTATAAGCGATCATTTTATCTATCTACCCTTGAGGTTTGATTCAGTTAGAATTCGCAATCACTGTTCATTTTATAGCAGCGATCGGAGTAGGCGTACCTCGAATCTTTTTACAGAAAATTGTTTGCAAAACCTATATCTTTCGACGGTGAAAATTTCGGTTTAACTGTGCAGGATGGATGCCGAGAGAAAAATTATTTTGGACACCCACATTGAAGGCCGGGTAAGGTCAGATAGTAAAATCGCGAAATCGCTAAGAGTGGCTAAATTGATAGTGTATGATGTATTGAAAAGTTTTCGTGAACGTGCAACTGTTGTTTGTGCACCCGTGGCCGAGTGGTTAGCGTCTCACATTATCATGCCGGGTGTTCGGGTTCGATTCCCGTTCTGGTCGGGGGATTTTTCGTCAGAGAAATTTCCTTCGACTTGCACTGTGGTCACGCGTATTCTAGAGCTTGCCCCTCGGAATACATTCAAGGCGTGTTATTTGGCTTAAGAAATCTCATCTAAGTATTAATCAATGAAGCTAGTTAATACATACGTTGAGACGGCAAAAGTTCCACAGGGAACGTTAACGCCATTCAAGAAGAAGAAGCAACTGTTGTTTCGATGGATCCGAGGACGCGTGGAACATACGATCGGAAGCTAAGATTGAAGATATTGAGACAATTAACGCAAACCCGGAACTCTCGGGCTACGACATCGCCACGTACACAACTCTTACTCTTATCCAGAGAATCAATATGTGAGAAGGTTATCATAATTTATGTTCCTGCAAGCAATCAAACAGGACGCTGATGCAAAATCTGGTGGCCGAAAGACGCCTTCGAAAATTGTACAACAAGGTTTTGAAGAAGTACGAAGGATGTATGCTTATGGATGACAAAACGTACGTAACGATGAGTTTTGGACCGCTCTCAGGCCGAAAATTCTATAAGACTACTGCTAGAGGAAATGTTCCCAGTAAACTGAGGCTCCTTTTCGCTGATAAATTGGTTTGGCAAGGGATTTGCAGCTGTGGACAGAAAACTAAGATAATCGTCACAAATATAACCATGGATTCGAAAATGTATAGCAGAGAATGCCTGCAGAAACGTCCGGTGGAGTTTTGACTAGCATTGGCAAGTTGTCACTACAGTCGAGAGGTGCTTCAGTTGTTCCGTGAAAATGGGATCGATTACATGGAAAAATTATTCAATCCTCCCAATTGCCCCCATTTCCCAATCGAAAAATATTGGTCAATTGTTAAGCAGAGCTAAAGAATTGTCTCAAAGAGACTCGAGATGCTGCAGACATGAAGAGATCGTGGAATAAAATTTCCGCCTGGTTCGGTGATTCCGGATTCTAAATGAATCAAGTTTTAGTCAACACTATGAAGGAAAACATCATGAGAAAGGTAGGCTCCATCTTCTAGTTGAATTATTTCATCATTATTTACTAATCTTACCCAAATAGCAACACAATAAATCAATATAAGCTATGTACCTGGATTTTTTATTAGGAGTCGATATAACGTACAATTTTGAAAGTGAAATGTACGTTACATCAAAGTTCCCCTGTATAACCAATTGTAATTCAATTCACTGAATTTTGAAATTAAACCAGTCAAAATGCTTAATATCGAAGCTGCTAAAATTACATCCACACCCGAAATCATGAATAATTTTCGATTTTTGGTACCCTTTTCCACTTTTGCTAAGCGTTCATTATCATAAGGAGGTTTAAATGTTATAGAATGACACGTAGAATGGGTTCTCGTTAACAAAAACTTGAAATTCAAAATGTAACTATAGAAATCAACCATCTGTCCATATTACCCCCACTGTCCGTTTTACTAACACCTCCCCTATATATTTCACAGAATGTATCATCAAATATATGTAAGCAGCGGTCGCAGAGAATCTTCGAAATCGCTTTTAACCAGAGACGCGAGGACGGGCATAGTTTGAACCGGCATCGGCAGATAGCTGCTCCGGAGCTGTTCACTGTTGGCTGTTGGCGATTAAATAATCCACGATCTGCATAGCAACCATCGTTAGTTAGAGTTAATAAAATTTTCATTCCACTACTAATGTCCAAACCTATAAGACGTTGTTTCACTTTGCTATAGGATATGGGCCCAGAAAATTAACTGGAAATTTCGAAGACATTTTTCACAGAAGATTCTCGAAGTAGTAAGACTTCATCAAGATTTAATCAAGAAGCGAACATAAATCCAGGTGCTGGAGGCAACGGATCGGGAGACACTGGAAGCGGTGCGGCGAATTCAAGAGTGGTTCGTGTAGCCGGTGGTAGCAGTGTGGCTCTGGCGATCGAAAAACTCAAAGGCCGGGAGAATTATGTGTGCTGGGCGTTTGTCATGAAGATAAAATTAATCCGAGAGGGCTCCTGGTGCGCAGTGATGCCAAAGGAATGAGAAGTCGTGGATGAGGACATACAAATGGGGACACTGTCGCCGATTTGCCTTAGTCTTGATAAGACAAACTACTGTCTCGTGATGGATGCGAAAAACGCTGGAACAAGCTGAAGACCGTTTTTCAAGATGATGGAGTTTATCGTCGAATTGGTTTGCTGCAACAACTCGATTCAAGGCAAGTCTGAAGCAAGATGGAATACGACACCAGAAGTCTTGTCCATACAGCTAGAGCAGAATGGCATTGCCGAGCGAATGAACCGGACGTTTCTTGATAAGGTGAGGTCTATGCTGAACGATGCACGGTTGCCAAAGAAGTTCTTGGCTGAAGCGGTAAACTCGACAGTATACCTAATAAACCGTAGCCCTACGCGGTCATTGGACGGAAAGACGCCGGAAGAGGCGTGGACAGGGAAGAAACCTCTCGTAGGTCACCTGAAGATTTACGGGTCAGAGGCCATGTTGCATGTGCCAAAGCAGGAAAGGAAGAAGCACAAATCAATAAAATGCGTATTTGTTGGTTATGCTGAGGACACGAAAGGCCACAGATTGTTCAATCCGGAGAACGGTGACATCGTCATCAGTCGTGACGTCAAGTTCCAGATCGAGGGCCAAACTGGTGTGGTAACAGCTGAACGATTAGAACCAGTTTTTGGAGATCGAATTCTCGGACGGAACGTTTGATGAAGCATGTGGTACTTCGCCGGTTGCAAAATGTAATGATGAGGCGGTTAGAAACTCACAGGATCCAGAACAACCAGACGACGATTATTCAATTGTGACTATCGAAGCACCCGTAAACGAAACCGGCAATTCTGAAAGTGATTTTGAAGATGCCGACGAGGAAATCGAGCTCCCATCGCAACCGAAACGCAGCTTCAGTTGAGACACAGCGATCAGGAGCGACAGCGACCAAGCAAGCAAAAAAGATTAGCGCGCATACTGGTCAAAATGTTTCCCTACAGTCGGTCACAACTTTTTTGCAGGGGAAGCTGAACAACAAAGAAATCCATATGCAACAGTCAGAAGGATTTGTGAAGAACAGGATGAAGGTGTGTCGACTTCAGGAGGCGCTGTACGACTTGAAGCAATCCAGTCGTGTTTGGAATCAACAGCTGGATGAGGCGATACGTGAATTGTGGGCTGGAACAATCGAGAGTGGATCCCTGCCTGCATTACAACATTGATGGAGGCAGAATGTTGTTCACTATCTATATGGATGACTTTCTGATATTCACAAACAACGCAAACCTGAAGAAGCGATTGAAAATCTTCCTGTGCATCCGATTCCAGATGAAGGATCTGGGTCAAACGAAGTTTTGCCTGGGACTTAGGAGAAATAGAAATCGAGAGCGTGGAGAGTTGTCTCTAAACCAACAAAACTACATTGAGGACGTGCTGGGCGAGTTCCATATGACGAGTTGTCATCCTGTCTCTACGCCGTTTGAAGCCAGTGAGTGGTTGAACAAATCCATGTCACTACAGCATGCGGAAGAAGCAGTGCAGATGAAGATGCTCTTAGTCAGTTCAGTAGCAATCCAGGACGAAAGCATTGGGAGGCAGTGAAGAGTACTTTGCGATAGCTGAAGGGCACGGCAGGCAATCGACTGCGGTATAGCAAGCAAAGCAACGAGAAGATGCGAGGTTTCATGGATGCAGATTTGGGAGGAGATATTCTTCTTGAATGGCGTTAACGTTCCCTGTGGAACTTTTGCCGTCTCAACGTATGCATTAACTAGCGTCATTTATTAATACTTAGTTGAGATTTCTTAAGCCAAATAACACGCCTTGAATGTATTACGAGGGGCAAGCTCTAGAACACACGTGACCACAGTGTCGAATGAAATTTCTCTGACGAAAAATCCCCCGGCCAGAACGGGAATCGAACCTGAACACCGTGCATGATAATGTGAGACGCTAACCACTCGGCCACGGGTGCACTTATGGGGAGATGTACACCCCTATTCTGTATTTCGATCGATTCGAAATATTTCGAACGACTTGATAAAATTCCATTCTGTATTCCGTTTGAGTTGTTTATGTGTTTCGTTCGATCTCTTTTCTCTTCGGACTTTAAAATGAGCAAAACGTTCGAAATCGGGAAATGACGGGTTCGAACGAAATGGTAATCCGCCGGAATATAGAATAGGGCTGGTAGACACACATCGATCGACAACGGGCTACGAATTCATGCTTCAAGGCGGCGCCATTTCGTGGAACGTAAAGAAGCAGCCGACGGTAGCCTTATCATCTTGTGCGGCAGAGTACATGGCGTTAACCAAGACGATTCAAGAGGCGCTATGGTGGCGAAATTTATTGGGTAAAATCTTCGGCGAGACGATTGTCAAGCTGCTGATGGATTCACCAAGCCACTTGTTCAAGCTGGAATCATGAACCAGAAGGAATCGAGGATTAGGGAGGAGTGTTGGCGATCAAACAATCCACGTTCTGAATAGCAACCATCGTTTGTCACTACTGATGTCCAAACCTTTAAGACGTAGTTTCACTTTGAAATAGGGACGACAGTACTTTGTGCACGCATCTCTTAGGAAAGGTGTCATTTTTGCATCGTTGTTCGTCGTTTGTTCCGTTCAGAGCATGGTTGAAACAGCAATAAAAACTGTCCTTGAATGAAATGAACTGAAATATGGACGAAAAATTGGTGGGTTATATCTATGGTATAACCGCAAAGTTGACGTGGGACTAGCTTAACTTAGCAATCATTTATATTGATTACATTTTTGATTGAATGGAACAATTTCCGAATTCAACCGAATTCAATATATTTGCTTTGTGAGTAAAGAGATTGAATAAATGCCATGTATGGTTAAATCATGCATTGTGATAAATTATGTTCTTCGTTACAAGTAAATTTAATGACAGTCTTTTTACGTTTGGTACGATGCCTAGGATGATATATGTGAACGCAATAATTATCAAACGATATTTTTTTTTTACATTTCCCTCTGGAGTTTGCATCTCTCAAGTGTACGTACTTCTCGAACCGCGAATTTGTTTGATTTGATGAACTTCAGAAATTCAGTGAGTAGAAGATATGAAGGCATATCCTTCAATGCAATCTTGAATAACCGAGCCAAAGCGTTGTGTTCGTGCCCGTTTTTGTAATCCGTGTTAGGAAAAAACTTTTCGGAGTGCAAAAAAAAAAACTTGCGGATGTAGAAGTACCTCCGGCATGCATGAATCAACAACTTTAACTTATACCGTGTTCAGGAAACATATTCTAGCCTGCACAAAGGTAATCGATTACAAAAGTACTCGCGGTTTGCATCAGTCGGAACAAAAATACCTCAGACCTGCATGAATTTGCAATGCCAATTCCCCCAGACACCTTGGTTCTGAATTCTGTGTTGGGGAAACACATTTCATTCGGAACAAAAATAACCCCGACTTGCATGAATTTGCAAAGCCAATTTCCCCACGCTACATGGATTAGAAGTCTTCGTTAGGGAACACATTTCGGTAAGAACAAAAATCCCCACACTTTCATGGATTTTTTAATGTCGATTTCCCCAAGGCTGCTTGGTTATGATGGCTGTGTTGGGGAAACCGTAAATCGGGCCAATCAAAACGAGATAGTTAGGGCGTTTTGATAACGGCTAACATTTTACAGTTATTCAATTGTTTAATTGTTTATAACATTTTATTAATTGCGATTAGAGACGTCGGTTAATCGTTCGATTAATTCAAATAATCGAATATCTGAAATTATAATCGAGTAGTTTTGTATCGGATAATTTAAAATAAAAATATGAATACATCGAATAGTTGTCACTGTAATCGCGATTAACGAAAGAAGGCATTTTTCTCAAGGTTATTGCATTTTAGGTTAAGAGTTAGGCTATATAATTTTTTATCCAACATATTTTTTTATACAATAATGGAATATCGACAAAACCTGATAGACCACGCGACCAGAATGATACGTGATTATTACAAGAAAAAAATATTCGCTCGATTAATCGAATATTGAAAGACAATTATTCGAATGAATCGAATATTGAAAATGCCCCAACGATTAATCGATAATCGAATGAATGAAAAATTTAGACATCACTAATTGCGATAGATGCGTAGGAATATTCCCTATCAATTGATGCAAACATCTTTCCGATACAATAAGAAATGTTCGAGTTATAAGCATTTGGAATCTTTCATTTTTTCCTGCATGATCTGCATTTAGGTTTTCATTTTACACCCCATATACTCCGGTTAGACGTAGTCCCACGTCAATAATGTCAAGAATTCGGTGCAGCATTCAATCCACCTGACTCAGGCCACGAACAAATGTAAAGAACGATTTTGCGATGAATTCAGCAGCACGGATTTCAAAATATACGAGCCATTAGTCGACCTTTTGGTTTCGAAATAATGAATAGCAGCTAGTGATTTTTTTACATAAAAAATAATAGTGAATTTCGAATTTTGTTTAATTTCTTCAAATGTACGTCACTGAAAATGCAAATATTAGAAGATATGATATGCAGTGAGTCATATTTTGGACGATTTCCTTTGAATAAGTTTTTCTTTCGAACTTCATACAACGAAAATCAGAAGCCGTTCAAATTGCGAAAATAAATAAGCAACACAACATAAATCATTCTAACGTGTCGACGAAGAATTGATTTGTTTTAAAAATTGAATTTTGAGTGTAGTTAATGTGCAAGTTTTCTAAATAATTAAAAACAATTTCATAACTAGTGAATACGGGCCTATCGGTCTTTCAATTCCCACCGGTATATGTGTTCCTTTGCTTAGTTTGCAACATAATTATGCACATACATCTTTCGCTGACACCTTCAAAGGCTTCTGAAAAATCTGACGGACACTCTCGAATTAAAATTACAGAGGAGCTAACAGAAAGGCACACTGTCTAATCGTAATAGGTTGATTGATAAATACATACACATCTAACAAGTGATATTTATCTCTGTGAGCTTCACACGCGGCGGGCGCACGACGCTAATATCGACTCGGCTCGTTGAACCATTAATAATAGAGGAATTAGTGGTAGTATATGCAATTAGAAATCACATAGCGTCGCGCTTCTGCTAAAAGGGACAAGAAACATTGATTTTGAATCGATTTCCACTATTCATATGTATATAAATTACTTTGACTTCCTAAGTAGAATTACTCTGTTCTTTTTCACTAATTTATCATGCTAATAATAATAATAATAATTTTAATAATATTGGGAAGAGTCTCTGATCGCTAATGATGACATTGTGCTTCCACCTATACTTCAAATCGATCGTTCATTTATTCGGATTGAGCTTTCTCGTTCTCTCTCACACACTCTTTCGCTACGTTGCGCGCGTACACACACACACTAGGAATCGTGCGTCATTTCATCGGCGCAAATCACAACACTGTCGCTCCTGGTTGTCGCCGGTGAGGGAGGGAGAAGTGCCTGAAGCAGACCTACTGGGATCGGGCCGACGCTGGTCAATCGAATAAATGAACAAACGTAACTAGAGATTAAACATGCGCCGAAGCTTCTGCAACAATCACCGCTTGTAGAGGGAGTCCCTCCCGCGGCCTACGCTCCCGGTGGTTAGCGATGGCCGGAAGAAGCCCAGCGTGTCCAGCGTGCGTCGCGTACGCTGGATCAGCTCGTCCCTATACTTCCAGATCGTGGTATCGCGGACCTGGTTCTCCTTGAACTCCTCACAGCTCTTCTTGAGCGTTCGCACGCAATCGGCACGATAGTGCTGCAGATGGGCGTCATCGGTACTGATTGGGTACGAATGACAGGCCCCTCCCAGGCAGGCGATTGGGAAGTGGTTGTGCAGGGTTAGGACCCGTTCCGGGTTATGGAAACATTTGATGTATTGGTTGGGTTTGGTGTAGTTCTTCGCCCGTTGGACGTGTTGCAACATGTGCATGTAGCGAGGCGTATCCTTTATCCAGTCATGTTCGTGCTGATCCTGGTCGAAGAAGTACACATTCCGTACGTTATAGCTTGGGTAGGTGTCGTTCTTGATCTTCATACCCTTCTCTACCACTCGCTCCATCAGGTCGTGCCAGGTGCGATCTTCGTCGAGTTTCGGCATTATCACCTCGTCTATGTCCAGCAGTGCGATGAACTCGTATTTATACATGTTCTTGTACAAGCAATCGTTGTAAGGAATCAGCTCATTTTGGCGTTTGTGAGTTGTCTTCTTCGATAGGAACAAATGTTGGAATCCCGGGACGTTCGGTTGCCCTCCGGGTAGGGTCAACGGAGTCACGTGAACCCGATCCTGTTCCTCGTAATACCGTAGCACCTTGGATATGTTGGGATGCACTTGAAGTTCGTAGAAAAATATTTTATCCGCTCCTAGAATTCCTAGCAGTTCGATCCACTCCACTAACCGCACTGACAAGTCATCATATAGGAAGTCCAAACCCTTCACACAAACGGCGAAGCCCTTCTTCTTGTCGTCCAGAGGACGATTGTATAGCACCCGTAGATTGTTGGTTGCCGTGTCGCATTGCTTCTCGACCAAAGAAACCGAAGCCGGTACCAATCCACGGAACGGCTTTGGAATCTGACACGCGATAAGATACGGCTGGTAGATTCCCTGCTTGTAATTGCCCCACTTGTTGAACCAAATGTACTTGTACTCGAACGTTTTCACGATGAAGGGTTCCTTCTGTCCATCGAACCAAAGCTGACAGAAGGTCTTCACCTTAGGCTCGATGCGATCGATCATACCGAGAATGCGCACCGCCGGTCCGATGCGGGAGCGTTTTCGGATGTCGTAGTACGCGCCGAACAGCTGGAATGTCCCGTTCGAGCTGCGCAGCGTCTGCCAGTAGATGTTGTTGAATTCCAGCTCGAAGATCGACGGGTACTTGGCGCAGGCAGCTTTCTTCTGGACCGCATTTTTGTGCTTGCTCCAGTAGGCGATCGGCAGCGAGGGAATCCGGGATTCCACGTCCCGCACCAACTGTTCGTCGTCGATAACTGTGGATGGATATGAGAAAATAAACAAATTACTTCAACTGTCTTATCGGTGGTTATTTAGTTTGAAAGTTGCTTCAGTAAATTCAATTTAAAATGGAATAGAAACAAATTGTTTGTGAATTACTTGATTCAATTAAACATCCCCACAGAAAATTTCCATCATTGGTTTTGAAGTTGTGCTAGGTGTACTGGCTAGTTAACTGTGAAAGCATAATGTGGTTATGGAACAATTTAATATATGATGCATGGAAGAAGAGGGGATCACTTCCGTTTCCTTTCATGCAAAACCACTGTTCGGTGGCATTCGCCCTGACAGAACGAATGCTCGGTTGGTTGTTATGGGAAAATTTAACAAAGTGAAATACAATCTGTGGGAATCCTGAAATTGTGACGAAAGTTTTTCTATCGTTGAGTTACAACTTCATCCGGAGTTTAGAGTTTGATGTAACATTTATACGACAACAGCTTTCATTCGATTTATCATATTCTATCCAACATCAGTATCGTTTCCTAGTTTCCTAGGAAATCATACCTAAAACGAAGATCACATATGCTGTATGTGTGGAACAAGTGAAAAGATTCCTTATATTCGTTCAATTCCAGTTGAATCAGATTCCGACAGGTGCATGCTGAATGGAATAGCATATGAGACAATTTTCAATGCTTTTCCTCGTTATTTTCGACGTGATTTACATGATTGTAAATTATGTTCTTCATGATAATATATTTTTATAATCAGTTCAATTACCTTCGAATGTAAGCTTTTGGAGATATAACATCACTTGCTATTGTGTTGCTGTTCATTGGTAACATAAATTTCATTTGAATGGGGTTGTTCAAAAGCTGCCAAAATTAATTGCGATTTATTATAAGTATCATAATTCTCATTCACGATTGAACTGGCCTGAGAATTGGCGCAAAAAGCAGCATTTACGAAAAGTTTCCGGGACCGCTGTTTTGAGGTTGGACTATGACATTTTTTCAATCAATGCACTCGTTTATCCCTTTGGATATTCAGCAATTCCAAATGAAATCGTCCTGAAAATGCAGATTTTAAAAATTTGTATTTTTGATTCCAATGAAAGTGTGTATTCCGTTTGGGTTGGAGAAAATATGAATTTTTCACAGTAATTGGGTATTTTTTGACTCAAGCGTAACTTTTCAAAAGGGCGTATCGATTTTAGTAAGCGAAATCTTTGATAATTTACATCTCAAAAACTATGAGTCGTACCGAAATAGAGTTATAGAGTATTGATGGTTGAATATGAAAAAAATGTACACTGAGAAAAAAAATTAGTATTTTTTTCTATTTGCAAAATAAAATTCTATTTGCAATATCCAAAATACATTTTTTTTTTCAATTTTTTCATATAAAATTGAAGTCATGTAGAAAATTTAAAAAATGGGCTCAAGATGGTAAAACTATTTTTGACGAAATTTGTGGAACAACGAGTTTTTAGGAATTTTCGAAACTTCGAATTTTTGTATGTTAGCAATCATTCTTAGCCACAAATTATGTATCATAATTCTCATTCACGATTGAACTGGCCTGAGAATTGGCGCAAAAAGCAGCATTTACGAAAAGTTTCCGGGACCGCTGTTTTGAGGTTGGACTATGACATTTTTTCAATCAATGCACTCGTTTATCACTTTGGATATTCAGCAATTCCAAATGAAATCGTCCTCAAAATGCAGATTTTAAAAATTTGTATTTTTGATTCCAATGAAAGTGTGTATTCCGTTTGGGTTGGAGAAAATATGAATTTTTCACAGTAATTGGGTATTTTTTGACTCAAGCGTAACTTTTCAAAAGGGCGTATCGATTTTAGTAAGAGAAATCTTTGATAATTTACATCTCAAAAACTATGAGTCGTACCGAAATAGTGTCTTAGAAAGAGTTATAGAGTATTGATGGTTGAATATGAAAAAAATGTACACTGAGAAAAAAAAATTAGTACTCTTTTTTTCATTTACAAAATAAAAATTCAATTTGCAATATCCAAAATACATATTTTTTAATTTTTTCATACAAAATAGAAGTGATGCAGAAAATTTAAAAAGTGGGCCCAAGATGGTAAAACTATTTTTGACGAACTTTGTGGAACATCGAATTTTTAGGAATTTTCGAAACTTCGAATTTTTGTATGTAATCATTTTTAGCCATAAATTATGAATCCTGTGATTTAAAACAAAAAAGGTTATTATCAATCTCCTTCTAAATGTAGCCATTCTCGAAATATTTAAAAAAATATTTCTAATTTATTGTCTTTTTTATAGTAAATAATCCCTTTTAATATGTTTGTCGTGTTATACCGTCATGTTCATGAAATTTTATGAATTTGATTATAATTTCCAACAACTTTTCCAAATACATCATCATGGTTCATTTTTTGACTCAAGCGTAACTTTTGAAAAGGGCGTATCGATTAAGGGAAGTAAGGGAAATATTTGATAATTTATATTTCAAAAAATATGAGTCGTACCGAAATAGTGTGAAAAAAATATACACTGAGAAGAAAAATGAGTACTCTTTTTTTTATTTGCAAAATAAAATTTTAATTTGCGATATCAAAAAATATGTATTCTTTTATATTTTTTTTCAATT
Source organism: Toxorhynchites rutilus septentrionalis (assembly GCF_029784135.1). Taxonomy (NCBI): domain Eukaryota; kingdom Metazoa; phylum Arthropoda; class Insecta; order Diptera; family Culicidae; genus Toxorhynchites; species Toxorhynchites rutilus. Next base: position 292,763,644 of record NC_073746.1, read on the forward strand.
TTTTCATATAAAATAGAAGTCATGTAAAAAATTTAAAAAATGGGCCCAAGATGGTAAAACTATTTTTGACGAACTTTGTGGAACATCGAATCTTAGGAAATTTCGAAACTTCGAGTTTTTGTATGTTAGCAGTCATTTTTTATCACAAATTATGAATCCTGATGTTATTTAAAACAAAAAAGGTTATTATCAATCTCCTTCTAAATGTAGCCATTCTCGAGAAATTTAAAAAAAATTTTGTAATTTATTGTCTTTTTAATAGTAAATAGGCCCTTTAAATATGTTTGTCGTGTTATACCATCATATTCATGATATTTTATGAATTCGCTTATAATTTCCAACAACTTTTCCAAATACATCGTTATGGTAAAGACATATGTTTAGGAGTTACGTTACGAAACATTCGAAGACATGTGGGTTAATACAAAACGTAGCGAAACTAAAAAATCTTTTTTATTTTAATACAAACTTCAATCAATCAAAAAAATTGTTGGAAATTTTAAGAAAATTCATAAAATTTCATGAACATGACGGTATAACACGACAAACATATTAAAAGAGATTATTTACTATAAAAAAGATTATAAATTAGAAATATTTTTTTAATTATCTCGAGAATGGTTGCATTTACAAGGAGATTGATAATAACCTTTTTTGTTTTAATTCACATCAGAATTCATAATTTGTGGCTAAGAATGATTGCTAACATACAAAAATTCGAAGTTTCGAAAATTCCTAAAAATTCGTTGTTCCACAAATTTCGTCAAAAATAGTTTTACCATCTTGAGCCCATTTTTTAAATTTTCTACATGACTTCAATTTTATATGAAAAAATTGAAAAAAAATACTAATTTTTTTTCTCAGTGTACATTTTTTTCATATTCAACCATCAATACTCTATAACTCTATTTCGGTACGACTCATAGTTTTTGAGATATAAACTATCAAAGATTTCTCTTACACAAATCGATACGCCCTTTTCAAAAGTTACGCTTGAGCCAAAAAATTCCCAATTGCTGTGGAAACCTCATATTTCCTCTAACCCAAACGGAATACACACTTTCATTCGAATCAAAAATACTCATGTTTTGTCATTTGTCGATTTCAATTGGAATTACTCTATTCTAGAATGCATCGGAACTTATGAAACAATTCTTTAGCAGAATGTTTTGCTTGCCCTAAAACAACAATAGTTTCGGTGGTGTTGTGGAATCAGCTGAAGATGGGTTGATTCATGATTCATCCTTTCCTTCGCGATAATAATACGACGGCCAGAGAACATAACTTGACCCATAGCGGGAACTCCTTTCAAACTAGTCCTGAAAAGAACTGCTCATTTACTATTTGATGAAACGGTAAAAAAAAATCAAACCGCGACAGAAGCGAAGCACACACACACGCGTTGTCCTTCATTTCACGTCGTCACAGGTAATAAAACAGATTTTTTCTACTGTTGATGTTGGTAAGATTATTGATATTGTTGCATAATCTGTAATATTGTCATGAAGAAATATTAGTCAAGTCTCAAATTACCAATTTGTTTGATGATGTTCATAGATACCACACTTGCCACACTTAGACTGCATACTTTCAGTTAATAACAACTTCGAGCTGCCCCCACTTTTTGAAATCAAATGTTTAAATTTAAGATAATGGACCCTATTATGTACATCTAATCGAGCAGCGATTGTATTGGCTTACACTATCCTTACACTATCACACCGAGTCAAATTTCGTATTTTGTAAATCAAAAGAATCTTATCGAGTCGAGTTTTACTCGAACTTCATTTGTTATGAATCGAATATTTTGAAGCGTTTCTGAAATATTTCCCAAAGTAAAATGTCAGGTATGTAAACCAAGCCAAGATTCAACATGCAACAAGCAGCGAACAGCTCGAAAAATCCTGACAGTAGCACCGATAGCTTTCACTCGGTCGATGCTACCGACTTTGCTCGATATCTATACAGTAATGCTTCTAAACGGACGGCTTTTGACGTAGGATTACGTCTTTCGGGAACATATTGGGGTTCAAATTGAAAATCGAAAATCGCGCACATCGTGAAAATTGTCCAATTTCAAACGCTTATTGCTCAGTCATTTCATGATGAAAGTAAGGGGAACTTTTGTTCCTACTGAAATGTGTTCCCTAACAAAGATATCAAAACCAAGGTACCTGGGGGAAATTGGCATTGCAAATACATAAAAGTAGGGAGAGAGATATCAAAACCAAGGTGCCCGGGGAAAATCGGGATTACAAATAAATGCAAGTCGGGGGCATTTTTATATTCCGAGTAAGGCGATTGATTGGGTGCACCCGTGGCCGAGTGGTTAGCGTCACATATTATCATGCCGGGTGTTCGGGTTCGATTCCCGTTCTGGTCGGGGGATTTTTCGTCAAAGAAATTTCCTTCGACTTGCACTGTCACGCGTATTCTAGAGCTTGTCCCTCGGAATACATTCAAGGCGTGTTATTTGGCTTAAGAAATCTCAACTAAGTATTAACATATGACGCTAGTTAATGCATACGTTGAGACGGCAAAAGTTCCACAGGGAACGTTAACGCCATTCAAGAAAAAGAAGGTGATTGATACGATTAATTCCCGCAAATAAAATTTTAATTAGGAACTTTAATGTTGGTTGCTTCGTGAAATTTTATATCAATGACCGACCTTGTATTGTGAAAAATTTAGCACAAGAGTCAGTGTGAAATTGTATATGGTAGCAGTTGTGTTAAAAATACTCGATATATGGAACGATTTATTTCAATTTTCGTAAATAAAAACCAAGGTGTGTTCCCGCTCGAGAACAGGTCGTTTGGTTCAAGCTGTCTGTTATGTTGTGTTCACTTTCAACCAAGGATAGTTTATACGGCCAGAAAAATTGTAAAAGTGAAGAAAAAATAGAAAAAGTGATTTCCCATATGCTCTACATTGTTAGTCAAATTAAAATTCACATTGGGTTGAATAAACACTCAGAAACTAAAAAATATAAAACAAAATAAGCTTTTCCATTTCAAATTTGTTTTCTCTATATTAAAGTAACATCTTTTTACTGATGAGAAAAATTGATAATTGTGTTCGGTATTGAGCTTGAGCTTGGGTAGACTGTACAATTCGTTGCTCTAAAATTGATAATTGTGTTCGGTATTGGTAATTATCTTATATTACATTGGTGATTTTTTTTCTTTATTTCATCCATACATAACGCAAGAGGCATCTCGTTTAGGATCACAGTGGGCGGTTTTCATCATATCTCGTTCCACTTTTGTATCTCTTATCTGATACGCACCATCCAACGACTGTTTACCATCCTTTTGTCATCACCATTCGATAAAGACTGATGGAGTGAACAAACAATACCCAACAACCCAACAAAGCGACCCTTTTCAGGGCAACTAAATCATTATCAAAGAGTTTAACTATGTAATTCTTCAAAAATATCCAAAATCAAGAGATAGCCTGACGGAATCCTACGTTAACTATGCGGTCGTGTCTCGGACACAACCCTCCTGTGACTTTTTTTAATCCGGACACTTTTTCATTATACTCAATATCATAACAACAATAACATCTTTTCCATGTTGAATTAATGTGAATGATAGCTACTATTGTATCAATTTAGTGTAGTGTCAAACATTGTACCTAACTGTTGACCAAAAAATGCAAAAACTAAAACAAATATTTGTGTTTCACAAACCCATGTCCGGAATAAAAAGCATATTCAGAATATGATTTTTAATCCGGACGGATTGAAGTACAAAGTTGCGGGATTTTTCAATTAACGCGGTGCAATCCTGAGCAACATCATATGTCCCCTTCATACTCTCTCAGAGCATATGACGGTAATTAGTGTTTGTGACGGAACTTATGATGGAAAGTAGTGCCGCATTCTATCACGATTCTTACGTGGATTTTAGGTGACCTGTTTTTTTGACGTAAGATTACGGCTTTCGAAAACATATTGGGGGTACAAATTGAAAAACGAAAATCAATCGCATCGTGAAAAATGTCCATTATCAAACGCTCATTACTCAGTAATTTCATGATGGATTTATGAAATTTCGGGTGAATCGATATGGAAACTCCATAACAGTTTATAACATTGAAGAAAATAATATATATCATGTAACTAACTATCGAACAATTGAAAAATCTTAATCCCTATCCAAACCTAAATACTCAGTTCTGATTGGTCGAAATCGAAGATATAAGCATCCTCTTGTATTCACATTTATTGCTCAGTTATTTCCTGATGGATTTACGAGATTTTCGCGTCAATCGATTAGGGAACTCCACAACGACGATTCATTACAATGAATAAAATAATTATATTGATGGAACTAACTATCAAACAGTATAAGAATTTCAAGCAATGGAAATCACGCGTTCTGATTGGTCAATTCGCAAAAGCAATCTTGCTCTGACATGACAGAATGGAATTACTGGATGACAATATCCAAAGTATCACGAAACCCGCTATCCGTCGTCTAGCTCGCCGTGGTGGTATCAAGCGTATCTCTGGTTTCATTTACGATGAAAACCCGAGGCATGCTAAAAGTATTCCTGGAAACCTGTTGTCACTAGTGATCCCCGATAATCGTTCGATTGATCGATTAATCGAATACTTCCTACAGAAATCGATTATTAATCGAACGAATACTGAACAACCAATAATCGAAGCGAACGAATAATTTACTTCGATTAATCGATCCAAACCCAGAGCAAAAAAAAAGTACGGCCACTGTAATTTCATCCTGAAAATTAATCATTGTCATTGGCGCTCCCTTAAACTCGTAAAGGAAGCTCAATTCGCGTTGACGACAATGAGCTTCGTTTACGAGTTTAGGGGAACTTAAAAGATAATAGTTGATTTTCAGGCGGAATGAACACTTTTTTCTTTCCAGATGGCTTTCTAACAAATGAGAAATATTAGTCTAACTAATTATTTCTCTCAGTGTGATGATTAATCGATTAATCGATTATTTGGGGCGATTAATCGTATCGAATAACAAACTGCTGAAAAGCATTCGATTAGTGGATGAACGATTAATTTAAAGAATCGGGGATCACTAGCTGTCACCTACACCGAACATGCCGATCTACACGAAAATCCTGGTTCTTATTGGTCGGGCACAGTACATTCAGTACTTGATGAGAGACGAAAAAACATTGTCGTTGAACTTCAGAGAGAGATATTTTGCCACATCACTTTCTCTCTGAAAAAGAATTTTTGGTGAAAAGGAAGAGACGAAAATTTCAAGATAAGATAAATATCGAGATAAGCGCAGCTGTCATCCTTAGTGGAGAAAGTTTTACTACTGGCAATCGAAACCAAATCACATACAAAATTCCAGAACGACATTTACTTTCTTGGTGATTAAATAAACGAAATAAACTCTATCTGTTAATCTCCATAATCTCGAAAAAAGTAACATTGCTTCATTATGATCAAGATTAGCGCAAATGTAATCCTAGTTGAAGGCAGTTTTACGACTGGTACGCGAGCTCAAATAAATTAATAACTTAATATAACTTATTGAATGACTTGGTATTCCCCAAATAATTTTCTGGTGCACAACCTTAACACCTGCTTCACCGTAGGCTCAGTTCAATGCGTTGATGACAGAAAACAAACAATGTTAACTGCTTTGAAAAAGGCTGAATATTTGCCTCAGCAGAGATACATTACTAATACCATAGCGTAAATATTTCCCTCCCGCTATCTCCCCTCCTTGTTTATATTTAACTTGACGATTGCATAATTTGCAACAGCAAATAATCGTCAATCATAGCTTAAAAAAAGTACGCGATTGTTGCATCGTTACAGAGCCAATGCACACAGATACACATGGGGTTTCAGCGTAGCGAAGATGCACTATTTTTACGTACGGGTTATGAAGCACGTACGTACGCACACAAATATCCATATATCGATGGCTTGAAGCAACTAAATATACAAACATTTATCTTCGTTTTGCGCTTTTCTCAACAGTAGCTCTTTCTGTTAATAATGCCAGTCTAGATTAGCTTAGCTATCATCCTTTGTGGAGAGAGTTTTCCTACCGTCATGCGAAAACAAATCACTGACAAAATTTCAGAACAGTTATTTTCTTGGTGAGCTGACGATAGTCTAGCTTGATGATTCCCCACACAATTGTGTAGCTCAGAACCTTAATGCAATGGCGTTAGTTTGATGCAATGATTGCAATGCTATAGACATCAGCGAGTGTATAATTTGGTCGCATCCATAGCTCGATTCGAAACGAAGACATGTGATGACGCAAAACAAGGAAAACAAGTAAAAGTTTTCCTTCCTTCCTTGCTTGAGACTTTAAACTTCTTCGGTTCATTCGTCTCTAACCTTCAAAAAGGCCATTGGAAAACTTTACTCTATCCTTCATATTACTCCTCCACTCACATTGCCTTGAGAAAACCATTCGATCCCTCGCCGTCCAGCTCGCCCAGCAACGATGTTGTTCAGTCGATTTCCTCACGGCGAATGAAAACTGAGGCATCAGCGAGATCAACTGTTTATACTCTAGGCAAATATTCCCCTTTTCCGTTGTTCACAAAGACTTTACATTTTACGATTTCCCTCTCGTTGCTCATCGATAAGTTGCACGTTATTGACAGCTCTGTTCGGGAAAGCACGCAAATGGACAGAACAAATGTATGAAGAAATGGGAATGCTTCCAATTTTCATCAATTTAAACCATATACAGACTATGGGATTGTAATGCATAGCATATCAAACAAATCTTAGGGAATTTCAGATTCGTTTGGTATGTAAATCGCCAAAATCCGTTCGCAGCAAAAATAGTTATTAACGTTAACTTTATTTCATAAAAACATGACCTGTTATCTGATTTGGCAACCTTTATCAAAGACGTAGTTCTACGTAAAAAAATCGCTCGACGAATTATATTCAAAGCGAGGCATTGAAGTACCGGAAATGCGAACGAACCGTCGATTTTTTTCAGGCATCCAATATTTGTGAAGCAGCTCTGCATATTGTTCGTTTTCCGTTACAGTGATTTCCTTCTGGAGTAACTTCTCTTCTAGGATGCTGAATGGGTCACAAAGTTCATTCAATTAAAATCTCTCGTCTCTCATAAATAGCGACGGAAATTGTGAAGCTCTATCTATGAGTTCTTCTTCTTGAATGGCGTTAACGTTCCCTGTGGAACTTTTGCCGTCTCAACGTATGCATTAACTAGCGTCATTTATTAATACTTAGTTGAGATTCCTTAAGCCAAATAACACGCCTTGAATGTATTCCGAGGGGCCAGCTCTAGAATACGCGTGACCTCAGTGCAAGTCGAAGGAAATTTCTCTGACGAAAAATCCCCCGACCAGAACAGGAATCGAACCCGAACACCCGGAATGAAAATGTGAGACGCTAACCACTCGGCCACGGGTGCACTTCTATGAGTTCTAGGGTTTGAATTTTATTTGGTGAGGTCAGACGAATACAATGCCATTCAGAATATTAGGGGATTAATAATCAATATCTCAATATCAATATACATCCAAAAAATAAAAAAATAAAATGCATCTTTAAATATATCTTGACCAATCAACAAAATGTTCCAATACTCAATTTTAATTCCAACATCCGAAAACATATCACGATAATCTATTTTTTTCGACCTTCCAGAGTATGGTCCCCACTTAAAATGACGAGTTGCGTTCCGAATAAAGAGAATACGCGGCATTCGCTACTTTTGTTTTTTTTTTACTTTTAAAGAAAAAGCAGTCTAGGGACATCGTTTGCTTGGTATAACATTATCTCGATAACTCTAAGCGCAAAAAAAATCATGACTTTCACCTGGGGTCATTCTGGGGCCAGCCCATCCACATCGTTCTGGCAAAGCCGGTTATATAATATTACAGCATGACAACGAACCGACGCACACCACTAAGGCCGAGAAGGACGCAATGGTTACGTTGACACACCCACCGTATTTTTCAGACCTGGCCCCGTCAGATTATCAGCTTTTTGCTTCAATGATGTTGAAAAATGGGTCGGCGAATGGTTTTCGTCGAAAAGTACGAGGGTCGTTCAAAAAATAAGTTTCAGTGCATCAGAAATCGCGGAAAAATAAAGTTAGGACAAACAACAAGGTGATTTTCGTAATCTAGTTTTTATTTCCTATTTTCCTACGTAATCGCCGTAACGTTCGAGGCATTTTTCATAGCGTGGCACGAGTTTTTCTATTCCGAGCGCGAAGTGCGTAGTGTCCAACTTTTTGAAGTACGATGTAACTGCGTCACGAATTTCTTCAGTGTTATCGAATCGTTGACCGCCGAACGCCTGTTTCATCACCGGGAATAAGTGACAGTCGCTAGGGGCGAGATCTGGGGAGTAAGAAGGATGCTCAAAGACAGTCCATTTGAATTTTTTCAATTGCTCTTGAGTTACGCGAGGAGAATGGAGCCGTACATTATCGTGGATGAGAAACACTCCATTCGTCAATAAATCTGGCCTTTTGTTCTTAATCGGTCCAAAAATTCACAATAGTGGCAATGGCCAATGCTTTTTTTCAATTTGTGAAATTTGGAAAATTAATATTGAATTCAACTAAAATATCTGTGGCTCCTAAACCGACTTAAGTAATTCATACCAAATTGACCGGCAACTGTCCTTACATCCGATAGTTTCAATAGACTTTGTATATAAGGCGGCAGTTTCTCAACATTGCAATATTCCTTATATTGATTATCAATTTTAATAGCGACTGATTTTTATAAGCTCGCTCATTGGAACGAGCCGGCTCTTTTTTGAACCGCGGTTTTTTTTTTTTGAGCCGAGACTCCACCGAAAAGCGGTTTTTTTGAACCGTGGGTCTTTTTTGAGTCGAGACTCTTTCGAAAAGCGGCTCTTTTTTTTTGAACAACGGCTCTTTTTTGAGCCAAGCCTCTTCTGAGAAGCGACTTTTTTTGTGCCGCGGCTTTTTTATGAATCGTGGTTCAATCGTAAAGAACCGTGGATCGTACGCTCGTTCTGACGAACCGGCTCAAATGAGCGGCTCGTGAGCGCTCGTCGATCTCTATTTTGTTTCTCTTCCTGGCCGGGAGATTTTTCGTCGAAGAAATTTCTCACGACTTGTACTGTGGTCACGCGTATTCTAGAGCTTGCCACCTAGAATACTTTCAAAGCGAGTTATTTGGCATAATAAAACTCAACTAAGCACTAATGAAAATGACGCAAGTAATACTACGTTGAGACAGCGAAGTTCCACCAGAAACGCTAGTGCCATTCCAGAAGAAAAACTTGAAATACGGCTGTCTGATTAAAATATGGATCATGAGTGGGTCTGACTAAAATTCAAATTTAAAAAATTATTTTTTTCTTAAATTGATGAAATTTCCATACTTTATTCTATTTATATATTATTTTTCTTGAATGGTAACGTTCAAGAAAAATAATATATAAATAGAATCTAGATGTAATTCTGTATGAAAAATTCTATATAATGTTTTATTCTACTGCATATACTGTTCTACCCATCAGCATTCTGATGAGAACATATCACTATAATACCTTAACGTATCAACACAACATTTCTTTAATTTCATTTTACTTCTCCCGAATAGAACGAACCAACGAAGCCAACTTAATTTAAAGGTTATTTACTTTTCCCACAAATCACCCACATTATAATCCCATCTTTGCCCTTCTGTAGCGTTCCACCAGACCTAACCTTCACGAGAGGAAAACGTAGCAAACAAAATAGAAAAAAAAGAACATCGTCTCTGGAACAGATATACTCAGTGACTACTGCTAGTCATGAGCAAGCATAGACCATTGTGTCTTCGCCGACTGGTGGTGCCATTGTTTGTATTTATTTCTATCCTATTATCCCATTTTTTTATTGAGGACGTCCATTTCCTACTCCACCAATCTCCACCGAGACCCAGCGACTCCGGCTAGGCGTTTTTTGTTAGCTTGTTTTATTTCGTGGATCTCCAGTGGCGAGGCATTAACCTTGCCCGATGGGAATCCGCGTTGCTTTTTTTTGCCGGTTCATTTCCACTCTGCCCGGACCACACGATTCATCGTTTATTGGTCTAGTTGAATTTATTTGCTAAACTGCCTGCCACTATTTTTGTGGTTGCCAACTCGGTTAAATTTCCAAAACAGAGAAGCATGAGCTTCAATTGTTTCTGCTTGTGTGTCGGAACCCGTTTCTCTGTCGTTGAGCTTGGACAGAAAGCTTCTATTAGCAATTCAAACACCCAAAAGTACAAAACGTTTAACCCCCGGTGTCTAACGCAGAAGTAAATTGTTTAGATATTTATTACTGGACGGTGTGTAGTGTTGTATGCTGTCCGTTTACAAGCAAAACGTAAAATGTCTTTGATCCGGCATCTTTGTGCCCTGAAGGAGAAAGTCTAGAGCCCTTAGCAGAGAAGCTTCTTCTGACAAAGATATTTGCGACGATGCAGGAAATACATCATGAATCGAAGGACAAGCGTAAGGAGGTAGAAGTAAACCATTATTTGTGATGCAAATAGCAGAATTTGATTCATCATATTTTTTTTGTTGTTTAGATTGTTAGTTACATATTTGACATTTACACGTTCGACCATAGCATGTACTGAACCAAAAAATTACCACTAAAATTGTTCAAAAACGTTTTCTTCATAATTTACCAAAAAGGACACATTGAGAATAAAAAAAAACATAAATATTTGGAGAAAACTTTGCCTTTGAAACTTCGAATTACAGAATTAATAGCGCTTTTTAAATTTTAATTTGAAAATTTGATATGTAATGTGACTCAATTTCATAAAGTATTGCTATTAAGAAATATAGTCATGAATATAATAGCTGTGGTGTATGGGAATTTGGAAGATTCTAAAACGTATGTTAGTAATAGCGCATAAGTATTTAACTATATTTTAAAAATATGCTCTGGAGAAGATTTATAGAGTGTCTACCCATGACGGTACGAACGAATGTTCGAGATATACCTAACTAACAATTCCCCATCAGTTTGACGTTTTTATGATAGTTTCGTTGAGCTGTATGCTTGATAATGCCTGAACTGTTTGCCATCAAAACGTCTATTCGTTAAATGCTGCTCAATGTCGATTAAAAAACGTTTATCCAACATCAAGGTGTGGTGGAAAGTTTACTCGACCATATTTTGATTTGTATAGCTTTTGCTGTTTGATTGCATGAGTTTATTTCACAAATTATCTATATATAGAATCTGTGTTCAGCACTTTTATGGACGCGTGTTAGAGTTTTTACAGCTGCTACATAAAATTTGTTCAGCTTTTGAAGAGCAATGTTGAAACTCATGAGCATTGCATCGATGATCTTCAATCGAACTATTTGCTTCGTTTATCTTCTTCTTATATGGAACTAACGTTCCTAGAGGAACTTCGCCGTCTCAACTTAGTTGAGTACTTAGTTGAAATTTATATGCCAAATAACACGTCTTGAATGCATTCTGACTAGCAAGCTCTAGAATACGTGTGACCACATTGCAAGACGGAGGAAATTTCTTTGACGAACAATTCCCCCGACCAGAACGGGAATCGAACTCAAACCCCCCGGCATGTGAGGTTTGGCGCTTACCACTTGGCCACGGGAGCACTCGTGCTCCGTTAGACAACTTAAAAACGTAATTCCAAGCAATCGAACATTTTAGTAGTCCGTCATTTGTTGTACAAAAACTGCTTTGCAGTTGAAGTAACGTTTCCGAAACGTTTCCCTAGCATATCATCCATGTAAAAATCAATGGTTGAACAAAAACTTCAATTTGGTCTAAAAATTTCTTATTCAAAGTATAGCTCAGCATATCGTCCAAATAAGTACTCAATGCTATTGTTCGACCCTTATTCAATTGACTAGTTTAATAACAGCTAAATATTGTTTGTTGGGTTACACATAACTTGAAAACACCGTTGGATGATTGATGAAGCAACTCTAGAGTAACAGTCGATTTCATGCATCATCTCGGCTTCACAACTGATATAAGGTACACCGGGGTAAGCTGAATTCGGGGTAGTTAGAACGGAAATCACAGCTTTCACTAGGAATGATGAATTGACGCAATAAAAATATATAAAGTAACCATTATCATTCAACCCCCCTTATGACAGCCATTACCAGAATATTGGAATGCATTAACGCAATCCGCGCTTTTGTTTACTCTTATTTGATCTGTGAAATCAAAACAAACATTTTTGCGCGCTGAATCGGTCCAAACACACTTTTTTTTTCAAAAACACCGCCAGAATCGCACGTCAGGTAATCAAATAGGGAAATTCAAGTGTTGTGGTTTTGAAAACCAAACTGAAAAATCTTTTTCCGTATAGCATTTAAACTCACCCCATGTTTTTTCCAACCCTGGGGTAAGTAGAAACCAGTGAAAATCGACTAATTTGATTGCTGTATGAATGAATGATAATAAATTTAAAAAATATGAATCATTTATATTTCGTTCCTCAGTATGTTCTACATAATTTATGAATACATAGACATAATGCAAGTAAAATTTGTTAGTTTTGCAAGTGGGGGTCGTTCAAATATTACGTAACGCAATTTTTTACTAGTTCAGACTCTCTTTTCCCTACACAACATGAAACAAATGGTCATTTGAATAAAATGTTTAGAATTAGTTTGATTTATTCCTAAACAAGTTTCGACAAACTATCCCCTCCTCCCTTTTTGAGTGCGTTATGTAATATTTGAACATTTGAATGATCCCATAAACCTCAATAGTGGCCGTTTCGAGCGGCTCTACTCTGACATGACCTTCTAGAATAGTATTCTTGATGTTATTATTTCGTATATTAATTCCTAGTTTGTTATGTCCATTTTGTGTGTATTAGACTAATCCCCCACATCTCACGTGTACCAAAACCCTCCAAATGTTTATATGTAATTCTTTCAATTTAGTGTTTCATAAATCAGTTGTACATAGTTCGAGAAGCAAAACTACACATTAAACTTATGACAGTTCCGCGTTTTTGCTTACCCCGCTCTACGAGACACGAGAATCAATGCATATGAAAACTAAACATTTTCAAAATTGATATTTTTCGAAGCATCCAGTGTGAATCTCTATTTTTTATCGAAAGTCACCTGTTATACCTTGTATATGCTGCAAACAGATTTCAATTTAGTGATTTAGTGATTTTTTAAGATAACTTTCAAGTTTAACATCGAAAAAATCGTTTCAACTTGCCCCGGTGTACCTTATTTATTTCAATTCCTGTATATTTCAATAACTTTATTGGAACAAGACAAATTGCTTTTTTAATTGCATATTAACCTTTGCATAATAGCATATATGGAAGGCATATATAAAAGTACAAGTTCACTTTAAGTTGATGGTTCTGGACCATAATATATTTCACCAATAAAGAAAAAATCATACAAAGAAGGGTTGTTTCATTTTTGTAAACAAAAAAACTGCCGCTGTGATCCAATTCCAAGGGAAGGGAAGGAAAGTTTTTCAAACGGCAACACGTGTAATTTTATTATTATTGCGATCGACTAGCAGTGAAGGAGTATTTCCCTCTCTTTTTGATGCAGAACTACGTTTTTCATTAAGGTTGCAAATCAGAAAACAGGTCACGTTTTTATGAAATAAAGTTAACGTTAATAACTATTTTTGCCGCGAACGGATTTTGGCGATTTACATACCAAACGAATCGGAAATTCCCTAAGATTTGTTTGATATGCTATACATTACAATCCCATAGTCCGTATATGGTTTAAATTGATGAAAATTGAAGCATTCCCATTTCCTCATACATTTGTTCGGTCCATTTGTGTGCTTTCCCGAACAAAGCTGTCAATTACGAGCAACTTATCGACGAGCAACGAAGGGAAAATCGTAAGATGTAAAGTCTCCGTGAACAAAGGGAAAGAAGAAGAACGAAGTGAAATATTTGTCTAGAGTATAAACAGTTTGTGCTCCCTTGGCCGAGTGGTTAGCGTCATAACTAACATGCCGGGTGTTCGGGTTCGATTCTCGTTCTGGTCGGGGGAATTTTTCGTCAAAGAAATTTCCTCCGACTTGCACTGTGATCACGCGTATTCTAGAGCTTGCCACTCAAAATGCATTCAAGGCGTGTTATTTGGCATAGAAATCTCAACTAAGTACTAATAAAAATGACGCAAGTAATACTACGTTGAGACGGCGAAGTTCCTCTAGGAACGTTAGTGCCATTGAAGAAGAAGAAGATAAACAGTTTATCTCGCTGAGGCAAACTTTCATTCTTCGTGAGGAAATCGACTGAACAACATCGTTGCTGGGCGAGTTGGACAGCGAGGGATCGAATGGTTCTCTCAAGGCAATTGGGGTGGAGGAGTAATATGATGGATAAATTAAAGTTTTCCAAGGGCCTTTTTGAAGGTTAGAGACGAATGAATTGAAAAAGTTTAAAGTCTCAAGCAAGGGAGGAAGGCAAACTTTCAGTATCGTTCTAGATACGAAGCAATGAATATCGCTTGTTCATCCTTGTTTTGCGTCGTTACGTTCGTTTCGGACTGAGCTCTGGACGCGACCAAATTACTCACTCGCTGATATCTCTAGCATTGTTTTCATTGCATCAGACTGACCCCATTGCATTAAGGTTTTAAGCTACACAATTGTGTGCGGAATCATCAAGCTAGGCTTTCGTCAGCTGACCAAGAAAATAAATGTTCTGGAATTTTGTCAGTGATTTGGTTTCGCATGACGGTAGGAAAACTCTCTCCACAAAGGATGATAGCTAAGCTAATCTAGACTGGCAATATTAACAGAAAGGGCTTCTGTTGTGAAGAGCGCAAAACGGAGATAAGTGTGTATATTTAGTTTCTTCAAGCCATCGATATATGGATATTTGTGTGCGTACATGCGTGCTTCATAACCCGTTTGTAAAAATAGTACATCTTCGCTACCGTGTACATTGGTGGTGTAAATTATGCAGCCGTAATGATAAATATAAAAAAGGAGAAGAGATAGCGGGAGGGAAATATTTACGCTAGGGTATTAGTAATGTATCTTTGCTGAGGCAAATATTCAGCCTTTTTCCAAGCAGTTAACATTGTTTGTTTTCTGTCATCAATGCTGTGAACTGACGCTATGGTGAAGCAGGTATTAAGGCACCAAAATAATTTCTGTGGAATACCATGTTATTCAATAAGTTATATTAAGTTATTATTTTTTTTGGGCTCGCGTGCCAGTCGCAAAACTGCTTTCAACTAGGATTGCATTTGCGCCAATTTTGATCATAATGAAGTAGTGCTACTCTTTTCGAGGTTATGGAGATTAACAAATAGAGTTCATTTCGTTTATTTAGTCATCAAGAAAGTAAATGTCGTTCTGGAATTTTGTATGTGATTTCATTTAGCTACAACACTTTCTCCACTAAGGATGACAGTTGCGCTTATCTCGAGTATGTATTGTTCTACGAGCACAAGAATTAATCATCAAACAATTATCGTCAAATGATTCTACAATAAAAAAAAACATTTCAGGGCGACCAAACTGGTAGAATGGTAATTTTCGTAGCATTATAAAATAATATCTGTAGTTATAAACATGCGACTTGAATTAAACCACAGCGTAGTTCTACGTCAACAATGCGGTCGTGTCTTGAACACAACCTCCTATAATTTTTTTTATTTAATTGTTAAAGGTACCAAAAATGCCATAATATTTCCGCTAATGATATTCTATGGGCTGAAAAGTCCCGTTTGAGTGTTTTGTAGGGTTGTCCCAAATTAATAGAAAATTGACCGTTCCTGTTGAATGATTGATCTGAAATTTGGAACATACATTTAATTCTACTGTCATTATAAAACTGCGTATTCCATGACATTGTTTTTGATGGTGAAAACTCCTAAGCAATCAATGCAGTGATTGACAAAATGATATTCCACTTCTGCTTCTTCGAGAACAACAGTTTATCGGTGGTTTAGTGAATCCAAAATGGGCCGTACAAGCACCGCAGATGTACCTCGTTCTGGATGGCCAAAAGAGGCTACGAATCCCGAAATCGTAAAACAAGTGCATCGACTCGTTTTGCACGACATTTCGGACATGAAAAAGCTATCCGCGCGATGGGTGCCGCGTTTGGTGACCATCGACCAAAAACAGCGGCGCGTTGATGATTCAACAGCCGGTTTAGCGTTGTTGAAGCGTAATCGAGTGAACTTCTTTCGACGTTTTGTGACAATAGATGAAACGTGGTTCCATTACCACACTCCTTAGTCCAATAGACGGTCTACAGAGTGGCACTGAGACATATTTCAAAGACTTCGACGTTTCGTACTAAAGAAAGGGAATCGAAATGTCGGAAACTCGTTATACCAAGTGTATTGCCCTCGAAGGAAACTATGTTGAGGAATAGATAGAGCTTTGCCCAAAAATCCCTGGACTTTTACCCTATGTAGTAGTTCTTATATTTCGAGTTATTGAGAAATAGAATAGTCTACTTGGGTGTATCTTTTATAAATTTTTTTCTTTTAAATATTCTCTAATATTTTATAATGATACTTTAAAGAAAATACTGTTTTATTATCAATCATTTAGTAACCGATAATACGATATTTTTTTCTTTTTATATATATGTTTTCCTTTAAGCCAAACTTTGTTTCATAGTTTCGTAGGAAATTCATTTTCTAATAATTCGTTAATTATATCTCATCACTCTCATATCAAAGTGTCTCCTGTTTCCCTGGTCAATCATTCTCTGTACATAATTGCCTGAAACAAAAGAATATGTTAAGCCACACTGCAAGGAAACCCATACCTATGTCATAGTATTAAGAATTATATTAAATATGTTAAGTTATGATCAATAAAAAAAAATTCATTAATGCAGTCAGCGTTGGGAAACCCCAACCTGACATTTGAACAATTAGTCGCCCGCAATTAAAGATCATTTAAATTTTTAGATGATATATTGTGCAAAGAAATATGAAAATAAAAAAAAAGGAAAGAATAATTTCTCCTTCTGTTTTGAATGAACTAGTCGAATCAAGATTTTTAGAAAAAAAATTAAAGTTCAAATCAATCCGGTTTATAGTTTCATGTGATAATTTATTGAGTTATAACCTATTAGCACAATAACGCACGGAAATACACTCGACGATGAAATAAAATAGAGGAACTAGGCACAATATCGAAATTTAGAAATATTTACTGATTTTCAGTTTTACGAAAACTTTTCACTATAGAAATATCTTTGATTGAATGAAAAATTACCCTTTGGTCTTTCATTACCGTAAACCGGGGGCAAATTGATCACGATTTTCAGAAAAATGTTAATATTTCCGAAATTTTTTGTTAGATTTATACCTAATTATTTTGAAAATCAGTACTGGTGCTAAGGCCACAAAACGTTATGGAATGTTTTGTTGGAAAACTACTTGAGCCTTAATTTGCAAAATTATTAGCGCAAAATTTCAAAATTTGGCTTCGGGGGTGATCTATGTTTTTCAAGATTTTCTAGTGTCATATGCACAAAAATGTATACAAAATCTATTATTTCTTCACCTACGGTCATTTGAATGATAATTCAAGGGTTTGAGGTTCAAAAACAGTAGTTAATCCACCTAAAGATATGGTCATGCCTTTCCATAACTCGATTTAAACACTGATCTGTAGGTCATCCGGAGACCAATCCGGTTATCCTAATGCGGTCAAAAATCCTTGACATTGTTACCAATGAACTAGTTTTGCCAAATTAAGACGTTCGATATGTCGCATGATGGGATTCGGTTCTGGTCATTCGTCATGCTGTTATTGTAAAATAGTTTTTTCTCACTTGTTTGAATAGTAATTACAAGTATTTGAATACTTATTCAACCCATCAGTGGTCCTCAGATTTTCGTCAAAAGTGGTAACTTTGTTCTTAATCGCTATACATTACACCCGTATTTTTTATTTTTTCATCTTTATTTTAGGATGGACCGAAAAAACAATTTGTCAACTTCTTCCCAATTTTTTTTCAAAAATTCATAACTATTGATCCACTGAACCGATTCGATATATCAAATTGAAGTCAATGATTAGCCTTTTATTAAAAAAATATTGAACATGCATAAGACATGGGTTTTATTTTCGTAATTATTGATTGTAATCGTTTTTTCTTGTTTTCATGGCTTTGGACTAGAGAGCGCTATATTTTTTTATATTTTTTCTTGAAAACTGAGGATTTTATACATAAGATATCTCGATATCAAAGATGCTATTTTTTGTTTTTGAGTTTTGATTCTTCAAAGTTAATCGATGGTTCGATGGTTTTCGTCATTTTTTCACTACAAAAATTCATAACTTTTGAACTACTAACCGATTCGTATGATCGACATATCAAATTGATCAAATTAAAGCTTCTGAGTTAACTTTCTTCAATAAAAATATTACTTTCGTGAAAAATTTGGATTTTCGTTTTTGTAATTATTAATTGAGTTAGTTTTTCATAGTTTTCTCGGATAAAGATAGAGCGCGCTATATTTTTTTTCTGAAAAACTGAGGATTTTTTACATAACATATCTCAATATCAGAGATGATATTCTTTTCCGTTTTTGAGTTATTATTTTGCAAATTTCACATGTTTTAACAAATTTAACATTCCTATGTGACTCGATTAGAGCTATGCGAATAGTATCCAATCTTCCCGCAAGTGTGATATTTTTTCGAATAAGGTTATAAGGAATAAGGGATAAGGTTATTGGCTTCAATTTTTCACCGGTTAACTTTGAAAAAACATATCTCGAAAACGAAAAAAAAGCATCTCTGAAGTCAAGAAATGATATGTAAAGAATCCTCAACTTTCAAGAAAAAAATATAAAAAAATATACCTCTCTAATCCAAAGCCATGAAAACAATAAAAATCGACTTCAATCGATAATTACGAAAATAAAATCCATTTTTTATGCAGGTTCAATATTACTTTAAAAAAGGGTAGATCATTAGCTTTAATTTGATATGTCGATGGTCTAAATCGGATCAGTAGTTCAAAAGTTATGAATTTTTGAAAAGTCATTTTTGGGAAAAATTGGGAAAAAATATTTTTCGGACAACCCTAAAATGGAAATGGGCACCCTAATGAAAAAATAAAAAAACGAGTCTAATGTTTTGCGATAAAGAACAAAATTATCACTTTTGACGAAAATCTTAGAACCACTATATCGGTTTGGCATGGGATGGCTGAATCAATTTCTAGGTCCTTTTTCCTCGCAGAATTGCGATCACATTAATGCCAATGCATCCCAATGAATTTTTTTTTTCTGAAAACGATATTATTTGAACATATGGTAGGTGTACCGGAAATCAGAACGACTGAATCGTTATTCCGATGAACGATGAAAATCTGGAATCCTTTCCTTACCTTCTCAAGACTGAATCTATGGTATCAAAATACATTTCAGAAAGCTAACAAGCATTACATTTACAGATTGACTTTGTCCTTCTAAGTAACGATGCTTACGTGTCTCCCATCCGCAAGATTTCATGTCAAAACAATTTTCCAACCACCATTCACCATATTCACAGGAACGAAGTCAATCTGGTATCCCTTTGAGGCAACCAATGTACATCATTCAATTTGTATTATGATACAAATAAACTTTCCCTCATTCTGATAAAAGTCTTCGATTCTGGAACCGAAAACACATCAATGTTTGCTTTGGCAAAACTCTCCCCTCCCTTCTGTGTTCATGTCTGTTTACGGTATAACATTTGTCATACGATAGCACCATTTCAATCGGTATCCGCAATAAGACTCCAGTGAAGTGTAATTCGATTATCCCATCGGGTTTCCTCTGCTCCTGACAGACGAAACATTCCATGACACGCACAACTTTTTTTTTGGAAGTGACAACAACCTTCGGAGTGAGGGGTGGTATTTTCAATGCGAGCACAAGATGATTCGAGAATCCCATCATCACTGAAAGAGTCTGGAAACAGATATCACTCCTCTCCCAACTCGTGGTAGAGAACTTGACCCGGTCAGGAAATTTGAGCTACTTTTCAAGTTCATCCCGGCCCACCTTTCCGGGTCAAGTGGCAATTTTTTACAGCCTTTCGACTCCAAATTAATCAACTTCATCAGAAATCTCTCCCTCCGATTTTCATTCCTCATCTCGTCTCTTTCGATGGACTTATAACTATCGATTTATTTGTTTGGCTCCGGTGGATATCTCTTTTTTCGAGCTCTTTCGTCGCCTATTTGCACCACACACATTTGAGTGAAGTGAATACATTAGAGAAAATAAAACCCCATTTTCACGCGGCCCCGGTCAATCTGGACCAGCTAACTGTAAACACGCTGGGGTGCTGAATATAGATTTGGCCACTCTTCTCTGCGCGGTCTCGCTAAACGATAAAACCCAGATAATTACACTTTTATGGTCTTTCGCCACCGAAAATCGATCTTCGATTTTGAAACTGGGAGTTCCTCCCCCTCTCGGCGCTGGTACAGTTGCTGCTCAAAATCGGTTCGCTCCGGTTGTCGGTAACTAGCACCTCGCAAAACGGTTGGTGATGAAATCGGACCGAGTTGAAGTGTTTCAATCTGGGGCCACGCGCGCATCAGAATGGGCTTCGCGTTGATCCAGTTTTGTGGCGGGTCCTGCTTTCTCCAGAGTCCCGAAATTATTCCACGCCACCATGGGAGGCGGTACATTCGCGGCAATCATTTCATTAGGGCTCGATTTTCTATGCCTTCATGGGATTTCCGGGACTCGACTGGGTTTTTTTTTGGGAGCATGAGGTAATCGAAAGAAGAAATGAGCACGAAGCTATCGGAATCATGAATTAATTATGGTTATTTTCGTTATCATCACGGTTTATTAGAAAACTTGTTTGTGTGTGTGAAGAAAATGGGGATATGATTATATTAAATACAACGGAGTTGATTTATTGGGACGTGTTAACTATCGTACATCTTGTTTTGGGAACAAGTTGCTATGAATGATTATCAGTAATGAAACAAGTAATCGAAACTGTCACTTCTCGAAAGACTGTAGTCGAATACTACGGTAGAAACTATTGATTTATTTTTCATGTTTTCGTTTCTTTGCTTTGAAAGAAAAGAATTTAACGATTGAAACCATTTGAATAAATTTTTATTTTCTAAAACAAATTAAATACTGTGCCGCGTTCGAACGTGTTTTCGATAATTAGATTTTTTTTCAGTTTTTAGAGCATTACGTTGTACGATATTTTTCTTAATAGTTTTTGATGTTTGATGACATCTTCGTCCTACGTATGGAAAATTACGCCTTACTTAGCCGAGAACTCGTCCGATTGGAAATTGAGCACTCATATTTTTGAAAACTCAAAAAGTTCTTCCCTTTTGAAAAGAGTGTTCAAATTAACGGATTGTATCACAGTTGAGGGGGTAGTACACTATGAACATCATGAAAAGCATGTCATTTTCGCGTTTTTTTTCAACGAGAAAATAAATTACTATGATTGATCTGATATCACAGTTTTATTAGGTATATATTACTTAAAAACAACAAAAAATATAATGGTGTCAATTGGACTGTCCCCTGAAGAGCCGCAACCGGTTCGTTGAACCCTTGCAGCCAAAACCTTGTAAACTGGTGGGAGTTCTACAAGTTTTTCTAGTGGACCGATTTCAACCAATGATTCTTTTTCGTAATATTGGAGATATTTTTCCTGTCATCGTACGAAGGATTTTTTCAAAATATTGATTTTTGACAAAATTTCAAAAATTTTTGTAAAAAAATGCGTTTTTGCCTCAAAAATGGAGACAAAAACATTCACCAAAAATTTATTTTTCAAAATATTAAAAAAATCCTACGTACGATGACAGGAAATTTAGTGGAGAATCTGGGAAAAATCATCTCATCAAAATCGTATGGACCGTTCCGGAGGCAGAGCTCCTACTAGTTTGCAAAACATGTGGACTCCTTACTCCTTACACTTACGCACTCCTTACGCAAAGACTTAGTTCCACTAATTGGCTTGTAACATTGGAACGGAGCGTCGGACAAACCTGGGACAAAAACTACAGTAAAGTAGACATCCCAGAGAACATTTTGAGCCAGAAATATTTTTTAATTTTTTTTCAAGTTTCTATAGCATAGATAATTTTACAGTTGACACATACAATCGAACACACGCGATTTTATATTTGTTCCATCAGCATTATTTTTCCAAATTTCTTAACCACCAAAGGAGGATTGGCAACACATAAAAAAGTGGCTGTCTGTGATGTAGAAAAGAAACCGAAGCACTCTCCACTAGACGGCATCGAAATCGACATGGTGCATCCACCGAACAAAATTGTATCACTGTATGGGAATTAGAGGCGAATGAAGTGGAAAGTTTAAAGCCTCTTTAAAACAAAGAAGAAGAAGAAGTATGGGATATCTTCCATTCATGACACACTCAACACTCCGAAGAGATTTTGTTCTTCGACTTTGTATCGAGCGGAACCACTGTGTGATATCATGACTGAGAAAGACTGTTGTCTGCTCGCTCGCATTTGAATGATGATGATGATGATGATCAGAATTATAGAAGTTTTAAACTTTTTTAATTCATTTGTCTCTAGCCTTGAAAAAGGCCAATTTGGAAAACTTCAACTAAACTCTCGGTCTTGAGGAAGGTCATTTGATAAGCCCCGCTGCCGCTGCCGCCTGGTCGCTAGCTGGAGACCTAATAAATCGGGAATATATGTATTTGGAATCGTGAATAGCTAATTTATACCCACTAAGTTGAATACGGGTGGAACTTAAGTCGCAATATGCGATATCTCTCCACATTGTCCGTTGAACGAACACTGCATTTGCATTTCGGGTGAGCGATTCACATACGCCTGATTCGCAGTGGTATACACCCATATGGCATGATCATCTGAATCGGTCCAATAGTTTAAAAATTATGAATTTTCAATAAAGTCATTTTTGGAAGAACGACGCAAAAAATTATTTTTCAGACCCCCCTAAAATGTAAATTGTATGTATGTAAATGTATGTTTTTTGAGAATTGAAAAGAAAGAAGTTTTGAGAAAAATGAATTTTAATTTTTAATTTTTTTTTCAATACAATTTTCACTTCCTTCTTTGACCAAAATTTGATGCGCCTCATAGTTTTCGCGTTAGAAATTTTTATAGAAAATTAAGAAAAACAACTTTGGCTTTTTTAAATAATTGTTTTTTTCTGTTGATTTCATGTATGCAAAGTTGCTCGAATGACTAATGTCTTTAAACTCACAATGTTTTACTGCAATTCGAAATGGTGTTCCCAATGGCCAGTCAAGTTGGCAAGAAACTCGTCATGTGTAAAAAAACACGAAAGAAGACGTTAAAATTAGAGCAGACCTAGTTCTCAAAATTTGAAAAACATGAAAGTTTCAAAATACCAAAGCCAAAATACAAAAAAAAATTGTTTTTCTAGCGCGGAATGCTCTAGAAATTTTGGAGAAAAATACACATATAAGAAACACATAGGAATGCATTTCAATAAAAAACTGAAGTTAAGATCCTGGTCTAAAAAAACTGTTCCTAGATTTCCACAAAATATTTAACATATTCACATAATACAATTTTTTTGTATCGATTTGATGTTCCAACAATTCTGAAAAAAATTACACCCATAAAATAAAACATGTACGCACACACTTAAATCGAAATTGAAGGTCTCAATATCCAGAATTTTAAGGGCATCTTTGGGGATTAAAAAAAAAAAAAATTTCTTATTGGGTACCCTATACAATATTTTCCATAGCGCTGGTGATAAAGTCAACATTAAAATTGAAATGTTACAATGAATCAAGATTTTGAATCAAATATAAATGAAGATTTAAATCGAGTTTCGGAATTCCCAAATCATTCAAGATTCAAATTTACCCATTCTTATTTCAACGTTCCGTATTCAGTTTTCAGAATCTGGTCCAGTGTTAAGGTTCCCGTGCAGTTACTGGATTCTAAACTCGTATTCAAGCTCAATATTTCGATTTTTTGAGTAACAATTAAGGTTACGGATTCAGAATGAATGTATCATTATTATACTACTGATTCCGATAAAGATTTAGATTTCAGTATTCATCATGAATTTTGATCAAATTCAGTAATTCGACTCCCAGAATCAGATGCAAGACTTTCAAATTTCGGATTCAGATTCACATGCTCTATGAATTCTCTTGTTAAGAAACTCAGATTTTGATTCATTTTTCAAGTCACAGGTTCAGATTCAGAATACAACTCCAACATTCTCAAATCCAATCCAAAATCAAAACATCAAATTCAATTTGGCTTATTGTAGTGTCACGTTGTGGCGACGAGGTTTTAATACAATTTATGTTCAAGTCTGAGCCTTATGCGTAGTTTCTCAAAGGAGGTCCATGTCTTTCAAATCAGAAAACATTACATGTTTTTGTGGAATAGTTTTAACGTTCATAACGCTCTTTGTTTCGAATGAATGTTGACGAATCGACGAATCAAAATTTCTCAAAAAATTATATGATGTCCGGATATCCGTTCCATCTTTGATCTATATATAGTTCAGCCACGAAGCAGAATACAATGCAGAAGACATGCGGTTTTAAAGATTCACATTCGTAGTATGGTGTACGAGAATACAACAAGCCGCTCTGAAAAGTACTTGCACACTGAAAACCTGCTGAGCAATTTCTGATAACATCAGACAATCTGTAATATAAAAGAGCATCCGCTCGTGCAGAAACTTGTATGCTATTATAGTTTATTTCAACTTAATAAAATTCCCTACTACATTTCTCCTCGATTATGTAAACCCTTAGTCTGCGATCAAAACGGATAGATTGCTTCCATACAAATTACGACCGATGGCCAAGCACCGAACAAACTGTTAATTTTTGAACTTGTGTTATCTCGACGCAGATAAAAACAAAATGAAAAACTATAAAAAAGCAAACTCTGACACTCCCAACGGTTTATAGATTTATCGCTTGTCCTAAGAAGTTTTACTGCATCAACATCATGTGCCCACTGCATTCTCGCTTCCAAACACTTTGGATCCTTTTTGTTTTATTATATTTCGCATCGGTTCGAGTTGTTCTCTCCCCCGCAGTGATCGGCTCGGGTCAACCAAATGCGACCCGGATTGAAATATAAAACTTTTCCGAGCTGATCCCTCTCTGTTTTTTTTCGCTCTCGAAATCTAGAGATAACGCCAGAACGGAAAAAGGGAAAAAAACTCCTCATCTCGAAGTGCATTCTCGGCGGGAAAAAATAAGTTTGATTGCGGGGGAAGAATACAAAAAAAAACTGAATTCAAACACAGAAACAGCGGCTGCGTCCGTCAAGTGGATCCTCCCGATTGTTTATGAGGTTAATCTTGCTCTCGCTTATTTATTAGATTTTGGGTCTTGATTGCAGCACTTGTTTTTGTTGCTTTCAAGCGATGACAACGGGAAAGCAGAGAGAAAGAAATCTGTTAAAACATTATTTTATTGGGTCTGTATCTAAGGGATTGAGTCCTGCTCATTTGTCACTTTGGTCTTTCAATTAAGACTAGATGGAGAGAAGAGGCTGGATTGTACTTCAGCCCCTTAGCTTGATCAATTAAATTTAATCGAAAGTTTTTCCGCACAACAGCCTCGGTATCGAGAAATAATTTGGATGGACTCCTTTGAATAAAATGTATCGTTTTGCTATTTCCTTCCAATCCAAAGCCCCGTTAATTTATTTCACCGATACCTCAAATTAAGGCGTTCAGTCACCCAAAATCGCAACGAAACCAGCGTGCCACGATGGTTAGCAGCGAGTTGTATCGGTGTTAAATGTTCAGTTAGCTGGATACAAAGCTAACGACCTTTGGCTCGAACCAAACGACGAACACGAGTCAAAGAACACGATAGTAGAATTTCAAGAAACAGATGAAATTCTCTATTATCCACAGGGTAATAATTTTATTCAGGCCCGGGTCTTGAAGAGGACGGACTGGCCCTACGTTACGACGCCAAGCGAATTGCTGCTTTGGAAAATAATTTACTTGATGATGATGACGATGATTAGTAGGTTTAAGTAAGAAGAATGAGATTGAAACAGATGTACAGCAGATCGTGACTGTCGAAATATTATGAGAGGTTAGAAGTGGGTCTTGGACACGCTCTAGGCTGGGAATTGAAATTTTCTGATTGGTTCTAGATTATTAATTCTTTGAGTGATTGCTGTATGCCAGACATTTCTAATATTGTTCAAATTAACACATTATCTCCTATAATTGAAACATTCTTCGATATATCATGGCAATTCACAAGTTTCTATTATAGACTCAATATACACGAAAATTTCTCCTAACGAGAGTCCGTTTCCACATGCAGTTCAAATACTGGCAACATGATGATGAAATAAAATAGAAACTGGCTGCGAGGACATATTGGTTCCAATGTTTTTTAAAATTATTTTGGGAGAGCTGAAAATTTTACAAAAATTATTGCATGTTCATATCTTTAAATTTGAAAAACACTCAAAATACCCCACCTCAAATGCCTTCCTTTACTATGATTTTAAGAAATATTTGAAGTATATGAGATATTTATTCCATAAACTATTGAAACCTCCGGAATACATTTTTTTAATTTTTGGAATATTTAAATTGTTGTGCCGATATCAATAAATATACTCATTTATGAAAATTCCAATTTTTTATATGTTACGTAAAAAAAATCTCTGGATCAGTTTCCTGAGTTTCCACTTAAAAAACCATGAAAACAAAATTATTAAAAAAAATTCAAAGCACTGCACAATAGTCCAGGACCTGCATTCAAGTGGAAATTTGCATTTAGAGCTCGATAGTTATTCGTTAGACGAAAACTGTCTTCGACAAAGTTGTTACATATGACCAAGCACGTATTTTTATGTTATCTGAAATAGGGTGACCAAATAAAAAATACAACTTTCTTATCTTTGTAGATAGAGGAATACATTGTTGTATTCGACATTGTTGTAGCCCCAGTTATTTAAGACATCTCTGTAAAACAAAGATTTTTTGAAATAAACGATATAGCGTCTTTTTTCTAGGTTGCGTCAGAGTCACCATGAAACAAACTGTTTTTTGCTCTAACTTTTATAATTCAAATTCTACACGTAAACTGTCTTCGAAAGACTTTTAGAGGTCACTAATACAAACATTTTGCGATGCAGAACTCGTCAATATTGAGGAATCTTCTATCTCGAAACACAATAATGCTCGTTGTGTGACTTTTTTCGAATGTAAATATCACAGAAAAAGCTTGTTTGTCGACAATGAGTGTGGGAGCGAAAAAATCTTCCTCCAATTTGATTTCGATGAAAGACGTAGTTCTTCATCGAAAAATCAGATTTGGATTAAATATCACCAATTTCAGACTAGACATCAGGATCCAGAACTCAATAAGTTAGTTTCGAGCTATCGCTCGCCTGGACCTGGCTCTAAGGAGAAGTTGTGGTAGCTCAAAGGGCTGGGTCAGCATGTAAAAAGTATCTCCATAACGAATCACCAACACTATGGGTATATTGTATAGGGTAACGAGCTTCTATTTGGTTCCTAGAACGTTTCAGTAGGACATTCCCGCACAGAGATATTTCAGTTTGAATTAAAAATTACTCCTTCGTCTTTGATAATGAATAATTAAATGAACAACTATCGTACCGCAAATCGAAAGACAGTTTTAAAAACTCCAATAAATTCTGCACAAAGATAATTTGTTACTTTGAAGAAAAAAAAATTATTTAAATTTTTTGCATCGATTTCAAAAAAGTGTCAAAAACAGGATTTTTATAGTGCTTTAAAAAATCTACTGTAGTTCTGCGAATATTGCAGTAAGTTCTGATGTTTGCAGACAAATTTTTAGCCTAGTGTATTCTCTAAACATCTGTGAACGTTTCATAGTGATACGTTCAGCCGTTTTTGCTAGCCGATTTTTCAATGTTTGGAGTAAACAAGAGGAGCATTTAATCGCAAATCGTACACCCAAAGTTAACTTTTAGCACATGTTATGGCATCCCAATTTATTACATTAAATGAGCTGAAAAATAACAGAAAATGTATTACTCCCCAATACATGTATATCATTTGTATAATATACTAGCTGACCCGGCAAACTTCGTCCCGCCCAAAATTTATTTTTCGTTATCACATTCACGTTTTCTTACTCAGCGCTGTTCATGGGTCCAATCGCAGAATTATTCATTGATTGATCTTCTAATCTACTCTTTAAAATTACCTTTTACTATAAAATTCCTAGTACTAACACTCGACATTATAATATCAGATTATTTTCAGACACAATTCTCGTTCAAGATTTTTCAACCACTTGCAAATAACATATTTCTCCGTTACGTTACATGCCAAATTTGGTTTTATTTGCTTGATTAATTCTAGAGTAATGCAGAAATTTGTGTTTCATTTGTATCTTCTTCTTCTTGAATGGTGTTAACGTTCCCTGTGGAACTTTTGCCGTCTCAACGAATGCATTAACTAGCGTCATTTATAAATACTTAAGTTGAGATTTCGTAAGACAAATAACACGTCTTGAATGTATTCCGAGGGGCATGTTTTTGAATACGTGTGACCACAGTGCAAGTCGAAGGAAATTTTTTTGACGAAAAATCCCCCCGGCCAGAACGGGAATTGAACCTGAACACTCGGTATGATAATGTAAGACGCTAACCACTCGGCCACGGGTGCACACTCGTTTGGGGCGTTTGTAAAACCCCCCAAACGAAAACCTTTCCCCGGCCCCAAAAACTCCTACATACCAATTTTCATATCGATCGGTTCAGTAGTTTCCGTGTTCATAAGAATCAGAAAGACAGAAAGACAGACAGACATCACTCCATTTTTATATATATTTTTATATATATACAAGAGCCAATATGAGCGAGCGAAACAGGAGACACATTTAAATGAAAGCATATGAAAGCTTTTCGTACAGTTTGCCAAATACACGGCCCAGACAGAGAAAGATATATCCTCGTTTATGTTCTTTTTTATCTTCTTACAAAACACTTTCCAACATCATGTAATGATGAGGTGTAATATTATCACGCTTCTAAATAACAGCACTGGCAGCTATATGGATAGCGTGGTCGTGTGAAATAAGTGTGCATTCCAACCGGCCTTGGTTCGATCCCCATTGACGTCGTATGGACTTTTTTTTGGCACAATTCCAAACGAAATGAGAAAAGAAAACAGAAAGAGATGTCTGCTCGCATACATACAAACCATTTTTAAGCTTTTAAAACAAAGATGAAAAAAGAAAAAAGAAAAAGATGTCTGTTTCCATACATACAAACATTTTGAAGCGTTGGGGGACAGATGATTTTATTCGCCTCAAGACGCGAAAAGGCATTATTTCTGCCGAAAATGAAATGTTTTCTGACAACGCTAGTTTGGGTGTGGGTTTGTGGGTGAAGAGTGCATGTATGTGTGGAAATGCGTATGAATGTGTGTATCCTTACAATATTTGTACCTACAAACGCATGAAAACAAAAGTTTTGAAATTTTATATTATATGAAACCAGGGCATTTCACGCTATGAAAAAAATATTTAAATTTTTTTGGTGCTCCGAAATTTTGAATTTTTTTTAATTTTGAATGTAATGGTACAAAGAACAATTTTTCAAATTTTTATCGTCTGCATTTTTTGACATTGGAAGACATTGGAAGAAAAGGTGCCAAATCAGAAAGCACGTTTTTATGAAATAAAATCAACGTTAATAACGTTATTTTCACTGCGAATGAATTCTGATAATTTGTATACCAATCGAATCTGAAATTCTCTAAAATCTGTTTGATATGCTATACATTACAATTCCCTAATTCCTAAAAGATTTAAATTAATGCAAACTGGAAGCAGTACGGCTATAACAATTAACTGTATCTGTATCTCTTTCTATCGCATGAACCAATAAAACTTTTAAAAAGCTTTTTTTTTCATCAAACGGCCGCTATTTTGGGGAAACATATTTTGACTTTCCCGAGAATAATGCGACAGTGGCATATTTATTGATTTAAAATCCGTTGGAGTTTTTTGTTTCAGATAATCAGAAAGACTGGAATCGTGTACGCCATGGCACCTTTTTTCGAACCCGCTCACTTCCTCAGCTTGTAGCTATTCTAATTAGGAACATTTTTTTCGTCCAATTTTTGTTTTATTGTTAAAAGATAGATGAACAAATAATGATATAAGGGATATTAAAAATATCCTTTGTAGTATTTTTCCGGAGGTCGCAAAAACGTCCGAAATTCATACATCTACGCTGGAATACCCCTTAAAAGTAATGGGAGTTGAGGAATCTTCTATCTCGAATCACAACAATGCTTGTTATGTGACTTTTGTCAAATGCAAATATCACAGCAAAAGTTTGTTTGTCGGCAATGAGAGTGGGAGCGAAAAAATCTTCCTCCAATTTGATTTCGATGAATCCAAATTGTTCAAAGAATGATAACTTTCTAGCTCACTAGAGGAATGTGGGAAAAAAAGAGCACAAGGACGTGTTGTGGATGCAAACCGTTGTCCCACGTCCCGCAACACAGAAGAGAGAGAGAGAGGCTATTTCACGTATTCATGCGAATCGAATTCGCGATGGCGTTCCGATTGGCTTCATCAACCATTCGCCCGGTGGGAATCGATCCCATTTGAAATTCAAAATCAGGCTTCATCATGACACATCCCACATGTGTCCCGCTACCGTAACAGCTAGCCAACACATTCTGTTTGTGTGTGCTAATTCTCAGCCACATTATCGCTGCCAACTGTAAATTTTCCCATGTATTCATGTGGGAGCTTGGAGGTGCTTCTCGAGAAACTCTCCGAGTTTGACACATTTTCGCCTCCTGTTTGACACGAGCGTTATCACAAACCTTAAGGTGGTTCGCATTTGATTCGTCGAAGCGTGGGATTCTTGGGCGTGATTTCGATTTGGACGGGTTTTTTAGATTGTTTACCATATTCATCATCGAGAAGCGTGCCACATCACATGGGACATCATGGTTATAACGGGGCCGATCGCGAGTGGGGTTTCTATCACTTCCGGCAGCTAAGCTCTGGGCCTGGATGACATTTTGCGACAATCGAGCAGATATGTGTTGTTTGACGCCATAACGCACTATGTAAATTTTTGTGCTCTGTTTGGATAGGCGTCGCGTAGTTTCGTTGATTTGTTTACTCGCGGGCCTTGACAAATTCCAACGAAAACAGGTTTCCCGAATTGGAACCCACAGGTAAAACAAAACCTATTCATAGAACCGTTCAGCGATTCAATAAACTGTCGCAAGTGCGTCAACAGTGGCTGGATAGAAACAGAAGCAAGGGAGAGGGGAGAAGGAGAAGTTACCATTAGTGAAGCCATTCCGGACGGGGCTCATAAAATAGTGATTTTATACAGCTCCGGTCAAAAAGTGGCCACTACAGTCTGTAACAGACTGTTTTTTGTTGGCTCGTTTGGACGCTCTCGCCAGCGACCGTGTCCGGTGTTCCTGTTTTTCCCACTTACACGACACGAGACATGACATACGGTTGGGAGTGGGAACCGATAAACCATTAGGGCGACCAGCGTCATCGGGTCGTCCGTTGTCATCATTGCTATGCAGATGGTGCGCAGTTTTAATGGATTTGTAAGTTTTGCTTTTTATTACCCACCGATCGGTGGCCGGGAATGCAAATCAGGCTCGAAGTGTACTGGACTGGCTGGGTGGATGTCATCATGTGCTATTGTTGGCTAACGGGCTCCAATGTGTTAGGTGGTGCTAGCTCTTCTGTTCGGCTAGAAATTGGTGCCACCTTCTGCAATGGGTGATAATCTAGAATGGCATCCGTGGTGCTTAAGAGTGTTTTGAAACAACGTTTAGTCGAGAAAGAGAGTGAGGTGGATGTTAAGACACGGTAAAAGATTTGAAGTGGGCGAATAATCCGGGTGCGATCGTTGGACGACCGTTGCTAATTGAAGTTAACGCTCAACAGCTAATGATGATGGAAAGACATTATTTCTCTTTTGTTGCATTATAACGTGAAGTCACCAAACAGGGGGAAATTTGAAGAATGTTAAAAGATTCATTTCTCGTTGCCTCTTTGTGATGTACTCATCAAAACAGTTGTGGGAACTGAAAAATTTATAATATTGTTAGTGCTTAGGAAGGTATGCTCTAAGGCAGTGGTGGCCAACATGCGGCCCTCCAACGTTGATCATGCGGCCCTAGGCTGATTTGAAAGAAAATCATAAAGGGCGAACACGAAATTATTGCTACACCGAAAATGTCATGCCAATTTTCTTATAATGTTTAGAATCAAACCAAAATTCTAGGGTAGTTTTATACATACATTTACTTCAAAAATCAAAAGAAAAGTTAATCGATGGAGCCTTGAGTGTAAAATTGAACGCATTTTCGCTTGATGCCCTCCATCAAAGTCTTTACAGTGTCATCCGGTACCAGTTTCTCAGTTTTTTTTCCATTTTCTTAACATGTCCTTTTCGTCTTTGACTGTCTTCTTGCTCTTCCGAAGTTCCCGCTTCATTATTGCCCAGTACTGCTCCACCGGGCGCAGCTCCGGACAGTTTGGCGGGTTCATGTCCTTTGGAACAGAATGGACAGAATTGGCCTCATACCACTCCAGGACACTTTTAGAATAGTGGCATGATGCCAAATCTGGCCAAAATAGCGGAGCGACACGACTTGAGACGTTGGGATTTGCTTTAATCATCCGCTTCACCTTTCCCTCCGTCTTTTTGTTCTCCGGTCCCGATTTTCTTCCAGCTCCTTTGCCGTGGTCCAACGTCAACCGCTCCTGGAACTGCTTCAACACTCTGGAGACGGTTGAATGGTGAATGTTCATCATTTTTCCCAACTGCCGGTGCGACAGGTCAGGAAATTCCAGGTGTTTGGAAAGAATTTGTTCTCTCGACTCGCGTTGGTTCACCTCCATTTTCGTTGAATCGAAAAACACGACTTCGAGTTTGACAGCATGTAGACAATACACATCAATGAGAAAGTGTGCAAAATTTGGTTGATTTTTACCCAATGGTAAAAAAGTTATGCCCTGTTGAATGTGTCGCAATAATTTCGTGTTCGCCCTTTATGAGCGAAATTAAGAATATAATTGAAAATTCTTTCATACAATTGAATAAAAATAACTTTGTGAGTAATTCTTGTTAATCGTGTATATCCAAGCTGATCATTTTCTGTAATTTAACCTTCTGACAATTGTTCTCGTTGGTACTCAAAGGATTTTCTCATGATTTTGGTTCTGTTCTGCTCACACTCGCATGAATTCGTGCAAGTAAAGCCGGGTTTAGACGTTATCAGTGACTCGGTTGCGAGTAAACGTCAAACGATCCGAAGAATTACGAACGTACCCATACCATGAAATATGACATTTGATTTGTACGTATGGGGTAAACGGGCGAGTAGCCAAAAAAAATTGAAGTAGCTCGGTTGCGAGTAGCTCCGTACATACAAATCAAATGTCATATTGCGTGGTATGGGTACGTTCGTTATTCTTCGGATCGTTTGGTGTTTACTCGCAACCGAGTAACTGACAACGTATTAAACTGTTTTGAAGGTACAATCTGAAACGAAAATATGAGTCGAAACATGCGTCAAAAATGGACAAGTTTGTTTTGAGTTAGGAACGAAATTTTTTTGTTTAAAGGTTGAAAGAACGAGCTGCCGACTATCATCATCATCAATCAACTCGCATCCATTGGATCATAGTGAGTTCCAAGCTTCTTTTTTTCTTTTTTACTCACTCGAAAACAAACTCAAGCTCAAACAACAAATGGTAAATTTTCATTTTACCCATTTTCTAACATTAAAAATTTCTCAAGTGTCGAAAACTAGGAAAAATGTTGATGTACTCCAGTCGATTAATACTGATTTTTCTCACAGATTTTGGTACTTCAAACACATGAAAGAATTCTCCAATTGTCTCTATCCCATTCAGTTTCGTTGATGAAACTCATTGAAACGCAGTGTGATTTAAAGTTGCGTGACAAATTTGAAAACCATGATATCTTGGATTTCTACTCCAGATTCGTTTTAGAAGCCTGATTTCCATAACTAATAAAACATGCTTATTTTATTACATCTATGTTTGAATCCACAAATATGTGTGGCTATATTGAAATTTCTAATACGGCCCGCACAATATCTATACCTGGCCACCACTGCTCTAAGGTATATCTACGAATTCGACATCACACTCCCTCTCACTTTTCATAGAAAATTTGTTGTTGGACAAGTGCCTTCACATGTCCAATTGATTTATCCAAAATCAGATCAGACTGTCTTCTGGAGCAAAATTTTATCTTGTACTTTTTTATAAATCGATGTTTAGTCAAAGCTCTCTATAGTGACATCGCGAGGGACCGTAGTTACAGAGAATTTCGAGGTCGTTATATAGTTATAAACGCTCAATTCCATACGAAACAATCAAATTATATTCAATCGATTTCTAAAAAGCTTGAAACAAAAACATTGAACAGTCAATTGGATCTTCAGTTCGCTAAAATTATCAATGCTAACAATAGCTGATTGATCATGAACCATCCTGATTATGTTATCTTCAGACAAAATTGTTCCTTCGCATAACCTGTCGAAGAATAATTCACGTTTGTTTGTAAAATATAGATCAAAAAATTGTTATTTTATCATAAATATTTATAACTACAAACTTTTCGCGCCACAAAATTCGGAAAATAAATAAATGTTAATAATCTAGATTTTTCATGATTATTCGAATTGTGAGGAACCATGTATTTTTTTTGATGATATTTATCAGGGTGTTGAACCTTTTTGATCTTTTCGATAGTGTCCAATTTTTTCTGTAGTGTTTATGATTTTCTTGTCTTAGAACGCTGTACTGACAGTGAAATTGAAGTGGAAGAAATGTACTTATACCACCCACCAACTTGAACGCATCTTGTAGACTATTTCCGATAATAAACAGATGACCTTGAGTTGGATCCACAAATTTGGTACATTTAATTATGCTAACACTGTAAAAGGTATGATACTGAAGGTGGTATTTATAGATAAATATGATTGGAGGAACACAGGAAAATGTCGTAGAGAATTGACGCAATTACATGTTACTTTGAAGAGAACTGTGAAAATGTCTTTACAGAAAGATTTGTCACAATAAAGAACCGTACGCTGTCCCGACCTATTTTTTTAAACTTTGTATATACGTAATATACTCAAAATTACAGTTGTCATATCATGTGAACAATTCTAATAGCGAAATTTTTTTCATTTGAACGTATCCTTAATCTTTGACCTTTTTCTCGAGAAATCAAAGCTCGGATGCCAACTGTTTGTTTGAAACATGACCTCCGGCAACGTTTATGGAAAGCTAATGAACTTTTTGGGAAAATTGAAAAATGAACTTATTCCAATTTGAATTTATCAGTATAAACTTTTACATCTTGAAACACAAACCAAATCGTTGCGCCCGGAAATATTGTGGCAACCTACATTCTGTCGTCACAATTCGAAGTAACATTCGTTCCCATGGAAGCCTAGCATCTGTAGACAACGTTATCAAATAAACTCCCAGCATCAATATACACCGCTCGCTGTCTACAGTAACGCTCAAACAATGACAGCTTATACATATGCTGAAAGGTACAAATAATCGCCGCTTGGTCCTGTTAGTTGTCGAAACTGGGTAAATTGAACCAATAAAAACGTGGGATTTATATCTCGCAAATGCACAAAGAAACGACTGAGCAATAAGCGCTTGAAATTGTGGATTTTCGCGATGTGGCAGATTCACCGTTTTACAAATTTTTATTCCAAATATATCCCCAAAGACGCGCAAAACCCCCAACAAAATCGCACAAAAACAGGTTTCACAATTTTTCGGAAACGGTTAGTCTCAGAACAATAATCTTTAGAAGATTTTATACAGAACAAGCTGACCCGACAAACTTTGTCCCGCCCAAAATGGATTTTTGTTCTCAAACATTCTCGTTTTCTTACTCAGCGATCGTTCATGGGTCCAAGTGCAGATCTTTTCATTGATTGATATTCTAATTGACCCTTTACAATTTCTTTTTAGTATAAATTTCCCAGTACTTCTACCAGAACAAATCAAATTATTTTCAGACAAAATTCTCGTTCAAGATTTTTCAATCACTTGGAAATAACATGTTTCTCCGTTACATGGAAAACATGTTTGATACAGGAAATATAATATAATGAAGACAGCTCAAATCAGACGATTCCTTCCACGAGTTTTGCACTTACTAACACATTTGGCGATCCGTTTTTATTCATACAGTTCCGAAGTTTCCCATTTCCTTAAGAGTTTTCCAAAAGCTTCCTAAAAGAGAGAGGAGTAGTGCGGAACCACAGTTTCTTGTCCCATAAAACCTCCACATCAAAATTTGATTCCATTTGCTTGATAAGTTCCCTTAGAGAGGGGGAAGAGTGTCGAACCACCATAAAAACATTTCTTGTCCCCTAGAACCTCCACATACCGGATTTAGCTCCATTTGTTTGATTAGTTCACAAGTTTTGCGATTCAGAGCCTTCGTTTTCGTGTATCCAAAATAAAAATTTAGCTCATTTTTTGACATCCTTCATACATTATATTAAATGAAACTCAAAGTTTCATTATATATCCGCACATACTAAAGGGTGTGTTACATCAAATTGCATCACGGAAAAAACGCTGTAGAAATTCGCCCAGTAGACCGATCCTTTTGAAAATTTTAGGCAGTAAAATAAAAACTATTAAACAACTTTTGGCATTTTCTTTTTATTCATACTTCGAGCCCAACCCCGTATGCTCGCACCTTCCTCTTTACCCCGTCCATAAGGTTCTGTACAACGTCAGGTTGTAGTTTTTTTTTGAACAGAAATCCGTTTTCTCTTGAAGTCCGCCTCCGATTTGACAACTTTTGGGTTCTTCCGGAGGGCCTGCTTCATAATCGCCCAATATTTCTCTATTGGGCGAAGCTCCGGCGCGTTGGGCGGGTTAATTTCCTTTGGCACGAAGGTGACCCCGTTGACTTCGTACCACTCCAACATGTCCTTTGAATAGTGGCACGAAGCGAGATCCGGCCAGAAGATGGTCGGGCCCTCGTGCTGCTTCAATAGTGGTAGTAAGCGCTTCTGTAGGCACTCCTTAAGGTAAACCTGCCCGTTTACCGTGCCGGTCATCACGAAGGGGGCGCTCCGCTTTCCGCAAGAGCAGATCGCTTGCCACACCATGTACTTTTTGGCAAACTTGGATAGTTTCTGGATGCGAATCTCCTTCGGAACGCTGAATTTGTCCTCTACGGAGAAGAACAACAGGCCCGGCAGCTGACGAAAGTCCGCTTTGACGTAGGTTTCGTCGTCCATTACCAGGCAATGCGGCTTCGTCAGCATTTCGGTGTACAGCTTCCGGGCTCGCGTCTTC
The DNA here is from genome assembly GCF_029784135.1 of Toxorhynchites rutilus septentrionalis. Lineage (NCBI taxonomy): Eukaryota > Metazoa > Arthropoda > Insecta > Diptera > Culicidae > Toxorhynchites > Toxorhynchites rutilus. Next base: position 292,801,008 of record NC_073746.1, read on the forward strand.
CCCACCATGTTTTGCCTTTCGTCGCGGTTAGGAGCCTTCTGAACCTTGTATGTACGCAGGCCCTCCCGCTGCTTGGTCCGCTGGACGAATGAACTTGACAAATTCAGCTTATTGGCGACATCCCGGACCGAACTTCTCGGATCACGTCTAAACTGCTTAACTACGCGCTTGTGATCTTTTTCACTGACGGAGCATCCATTTTTGACGTTCTTCACTTTCCGGTCGATGGTTAGGTTCTCGAAGTATCGTTTTAGTACTCTGCTGACCGTGGATTGGACGATTCCCAGCATCTTACCGATGTCCCGATGTGACAACTCCGGAATCTCGAAATGAGTGTACAAGATTAATTCATTCGTTCGACGACATTTTTTCAAATTTACGAAAAATTGACAGTGAAGCATGGCCAACGTGATCTATACACTCTTATCTGATTATAAGTGAAAGCTGAAGATATAATTCCTAAAAATTAAATTTCTACAGCGTTTTTTCCGTGATGCAATTTGATGTGACACACCCTTTAGTACAGCATTTTCTCAAGCGACATGCTAGTGTTTGTATAATATATATGGCTTAGTAATATACAAACAAAATAAGAGACACTTTGCAAAAAAGCACGCATCAAAGGGGAAAAAATGTTTACGCTCTCCGTTTTACTCTCAGCAAAAAAAAAAGCTCTCTTTCGTGTACACCTATAATATTCCATTTCATTCTATAATGTGGTGTAACATTCTCGTGCATTGGTATAACAGCACCTGTGATTATGTGGATAGCGTGGTTGAGTGAAACTGGCTTAAAACCCAGCCGGCCTTGGCATCGTTTGGAATTTGCTTTTGGTACAATTACAAACTGACATTCAGTCTGAGATAGTGAGAGATCTGCTCCATACATACAAACATTTCAACACTCTTGAAAAAGGTGTTTTTATTTTTGTATTTGACAATTTAACACGAGGAAAAGCATATTTTCTGCGAAGAATGATATCTTTTCTACCAACGCTAGTTTGAGTGCGCTATCGATTCAATACATACAATTTTGTTCGATGAACGCACCGCGTCGGTTTTCATGCCGTCTTGTGGAGAGCACTTCTGTGTTTTAACATCACAAGTACACTTTGTTGTTTTTTTCATGCGTTGCCAGAGGAAAAATTATATGGTTATGAAATGTGAAGAAATAATGATGCTGGTGGAACAAAATAAAATTGCCTGTTATCGAGTGTATAGACAAACTTGTTTTGGTGTGATTCAATTTTCTTCCATGCGGTATATGGATAGGAAAGGTGTTTTTCAATTTTTTAATATAGTATTAATCGACGTTCACATTCCTCGGGTTCGTGTTTCCGAGACTTTACGATAAGATTTATTCCAAAGTGTAAATTGAAGGTTGTTTGCAATAACAGATTCTTAAAGACTTATCATATAGAAAACTCTATTCATTAAACTTTGATCAACATCTCTGTCATCCACTAAATAGTTCTTTTCCTCGGGTTCGAGGGATTTTTTGGAAAAACATATCTGATGACAGAAAAACAGAAATACCATATCTTTATATTTTTGATGTATTTGATTTTTTTTGGTATAAAAAATATTTCAATCTTACATTGTTTCAGGTAATCTGTATTTCTATCTGTTTCTAATTCACGAGATAAATTTTTAATCACATGTTTAACAAAATTATTTGGCGATGTTGATAGTAAAAGCGCTAGTGCTAGAAAGTATGTACACTGCACAATGGTCCAGGAGATGCATTTAAGAGGAAATTAGCATTTAGAGCTCGACAGTTATTCTCTAGACAAAAACTGTCTTCGACAAAGTTGTTACATATGATAGAGCGCTTATTTTCATGTTGTCAAAAATAGGGTGACCAAAATTTTCGATGAAATAAAAAATCTAACTTTCCTATCTCTATATATAGAGGTAAACATAGTTCGACAATGTTGTAGTCCCAGTTATTCGAGACATCTTTGTAGAACAAAGTTTTTTTTTCTATCTCTTGAAATAACCGATATAGCGCCTTTTTTCTAAGTTGCGTCAGGGTCACCATGAAAAAACAGTTTTTTGCTCTAACTTTGATATTTCAAATTCTACATGCAAACTGTCTTCGTAAGACTTTTAAAGGGTGTGTCACATCAAATTGCATCACGGAAAAAACGCTGTAGAAATTCGCCCAGTAGACCGATCCTTTTGAAAATTTTAGACAGTAAAATAAAAACTATTAAACAACTTTTGGCATTTTCTTTTTAATCATACTTCGAGCCCAAGCCCGTATGCTCGCACCTTCCTCTTTACCCCGTCCATAAGGTTCTGTACAACGTCAGGTTGTAGTTTTTTTTTAACAGAAATCCATTTTCTCTTGAAGTCCGCCTCCGATTTGACAACTTTTGGGTTCTTCCGGAGGGCCTGCTTCATAATCGCCCAATATTTCTCTATTGGGCGAAGCTCCGGCGCGTTGGGCGGGTTCATTTCCTTTGGCACGAAGGTGACCCCGTTGGCTTTGTACCACTCCAACACGTCCTTTGAATAGTGGCACTAAGCGAGATCTGGCCAGAAGATGGTCGGGCCCTCGTGCTGCTTCAATAGTGGTAGTAAGCGCTTCTGTAGGCACTCCTCAAGGTAAACCTGCCCGTTTACCGTGCCGGTAATCACGAAGGGGGCGCTCCGCTTTCCGCAAGAGCAGATCGCTTGCCACACCATGTACTTTTTGGCAAACTTGGATAGTTTCTGCTTGCGAATCTCCTCCGGAACGCTGAATTTGTCCTATGCGGAGAAGAACAACAGGCCCGGCAGCTGACGAAAGTCCACTTTGACGTAGGTTTCGTCGTCCATTACCAGGCAATGCGGCTTCGTCAGCATTTCGGTTTACAGCTTCCGGGCTCGCGTCTTCCCCACCATGTTTTGCCTTTCGTCGCGGTTAGGAGCCTTCTGAACCTTGTATGTACGCAGGCCCTCCCACTGCTTGGTCCGCTGGACGAATGAACTTGACAAATTCAGCTTATTGGCGACATCCCGGACCGAACTTCTCGGATCACGTCTAAACTGCTTAACTACGCGCTTGTGATCTTTTTCACTGACGGAGCATCCATTTTTGCCGTTCTTCGCCTTCCGGTCGATGGTTAGGTTCCCGAAGTATCGTTTTAGTACTCTGCTGACCGTGGATTGGACGATTCCCAGCATCTTACCGATGTACCGATGTGACAACTCCGGATTCTTGAAATGAGTGTACAAGATTAATTCACGACGCTCGTTCGACGACATTTTTCCAAATTTACGAAAAATTGACAGTGAAGCATGGCCAACATGATCTATACACTCTTATCTGATTATAAAACCAAAGCTGAAGATATAATTCCTAAAAATTAAATTTCTACAGCGTTTTTTCCGTGATGCAATTTGATGTGACACACCCTTTAGAACATAATAATACAAACATTTTGCGATGCAGAACTTATCAATATCTCAACTTCATTCAAACTTATTGATATTTATTCCCAGAAAAAAGGCTCTTTACAATTGCTTGCCATTCTTTCTGTTGACGGAATTTGAGAGAGCAAATTTCACTCTATATAATATGTAATTTTCAATGATATGTTATTTTTTGTATTTGAGTAAATTAAAATTGAAATCATGAGGTTTTGGGTGAAAGCCCATCATTAACTTTGAGCAGGATTAAGATATTGAAAAGTTCTGCATCGCAAAATGTTGGTAAAAAGCTCTGATAAGCTCTAAAAGTCGTACAAAGATAATTTTGATGCAGAATTTTTAATACAAAAGTTAAAAAAAACCGTTTTTTCACGGTAACCCTAATGCAACATAGTTTAAAACAACTTTGTAGGAGATATTTATTCTTTAGACAAAAACTGTCTTCGACAATGTTGTTACATGTGATAGAGCGCTCATTTTTATGTTATCAAAAATCGGGTGACCAATATTTTCGATGAAGTAAAAAATCTAACTTTCTTATCTTTATAGATAGAGATGAACATAGTTGGACAATGCTGTAGTCTCTGTTATTTTAAACAAATTTGTAGAACAACATTTTATTCCTTATTTTAATATAAACGATTTAGCGCTTTCTTCTGAGTTGCATTAGGGTGATCATGGAAAAGCGAGTTTTGTTGCTCTAACTTTTATATTTCAAACTCTACACCAAAACTGTCTTAGTACGACTTTTGGAGTCTATCAAGATCAACATTTTGCGATGCAGAACTTGTCAATATCTTAATCCTACTCAAAGTTATTGATTGTTTTTTACCCAAAAACTCATGATTTCAATTTTAATTTACTCAAACACGAAAAATAACACAATTTTGAAATTCACATATCATGTAGAGTGAACTATGCTTTTTCAAATGCCGTCAATAAACTTTGTTTATGTTTGCCCCAGAAAGAGTTACAAATAATTGCAGAGAGCGTATTTTTTAGGAAGAAATATCAATAACTTTGAATCAAGTTGAGATATTGACAAGTTCTGCATAGCAAAATGTTTGTATTAGTAAGCTCTAAAAGTCTTTCGAAGACAGTTTGTATGTAGAATTTGAAATATAAAAGTTAGAGCAAAAATACAGTTTTCTTAATTGTGACCCTAACGCAACTTAAAAAAAAGGTGCTATATCGGTTATTTCAAGAGATACAAAAAAAATTTGTTCCACAAAGATGTCTTAAATAACTAGGACTACAACATTGTCGAACTATGTTTACCTGTAGCTGTATCTAGTATCTAGAGATAAAAAAAAATTTGGTCACCCTATTTTTTTTTCCAAAATATATATTTTTATAAAGGCTCATATGGCGTTAGCCTCACGGGGCCGGGAGTTCAATATTTGGTCACCCTATGTTTGATAACATAAAAATGAGTGCTCTATCATATGTAACAACTTTGTCGAAGACAGTTTTTGTCTAGAGAATAACTGTTCGTGCTTCCATGTAGAAGAATAACATTCATTGAAGGCGATTTGAAACTGATAAATGTCGACTCCTCAAATTATTCTTCCATACAAACCCATCACAATAAGGCAGATCATTATTATTATTTTTTTCCACTCATGGATGATCTCTTATAAAGGGTTCCAATATTTAGGGCCCAAGTGATTTGAAATTATATAGCTCAACAAGTGAAAATATACAAATTGAAATAAAACATTTCTGATGGAAATCTTATCTTATTAGCGGAATCTATAAAAATAAGAGGAATGAAATGTCGTAAAAAAGCAGATGAAACTAGTAGAGTAACGATGTTTAAATCTCAGAAAAATATTATTTTTCAGTAAAGCGACCCAAAATAGTGAATTATTTGATTGCATGTTTTTGGTTGACACTGTAGCGGGATAACCTATTACCATTATCCTTTCCCACTTGTCATAAAATCCCAACGATCCTATTCCCACAAATTCATTCCCACGCCATAAATTATCGTCATACATGTTTGTAGGCCAAATGCATTTTTATGTCACAAGCTCACAGCTGCATACGATAATATTAAATAACAACCACTCACCCTTGCAGCGTAACATTATGCAGAACTAACCCACTTCAACCAAGTGTGAAATGACAACACACAGAAACAACCACTACCCTTTTGTTCTCCGTATTGACCCGTTCGAACCAATCGAACGCGCTCACATATTTCCTTGCTGGCTCCTCCTCCTCTAGAATAGAAGCTACCTTGTGTAGAGTTTTAGTTTAAGCATTATAAAAAGTACATGTCGAATGCAAGCGAGAGGCTTTTACATTTCCAACCAATCAAGTTAACAAGTGTCGAATGCACGCGAGGACGGAACTAAGAATATAGTGATATTTATATTAGTGGAATGTGCCTGAGTTCTTTCATTCCGAAATATATCACAAGTGCCCCAAAGTGATAGAAATTGTATACTACATCGGGTTGAACTTCCACATGGCGACCGAGACTTTAGCCTGAATCTTCGGCTATGAGTGAAACCAAACAATTTTTTTGTTTTGACGAAACAGTGAACGTTCAAAAATGGGCTTTTTCTCGGCAGACGAGATAGTGTCGAGCGCCCCAGTGTCGAGTTCACCGCAAACGATTGCTTTATGCATCCTTGCTGGTGCTGCGTTAGGTTACGGTGTTGTGCGGTTAATGCACACGTTTTATAAGAATCACTCGGAGAGAGTAGCCTCCCGAGCAGTGAGAGCGGCACAGCTCAACCAGGTATAAAGGGCAGAAGTGAACTATTTTTTTTTTCAAAATTTGAACAAAGTGAACTAATCAACGAAGACGTGCCAACTAGACCAAAGTGAACTAATAAACGGAACCGTGCTAACCACCCATGTGAACGAACCAATAGAAACTCATTACACGAACTAGTGACCATTGGAAAAACTAAACATGTGGAACGAGAACATCAAGGACATCTTGGCCCAGGCGGAGGCCCAAGCGGAACACATCGCATTAGTGGAAAAAATCGGATGGCGGCAATATAGGAAGCAACACCCGAAGCAGCCGAAAAGAGGTTTCAATATCAAAATTGAAGACATCCATGGAGCAACCATCTATGTGACACCTTTCACAAAGCTCAGCCTTACTGATACTGTAGTAGGATACCGCCGACAGAGATGGTAAGTCAATTATAAGATGTAAAATATGAAAAAAAAAAAAAATTTTTGAAGTAAAAATTGTTAATGAAAAAAAAAAAAAAAAAAACACAAAATGTTCATGTAAAATATGTGCTAAGCTGTAAGACTACTTGTTGTAGACATCAACAAAAACAGAAATAAAAAAAAATTTCGCCTTTAATTTAATGGCAAGTTTAATAGAAAACAAAATACAGAAATTACAAGTAATTGCAAAATCACTGCGATCCGAGCAAACTAAAAAGTTAAGAAAAGCTACATTGAGAACCAAGCTCGCAGAAGCTGAAAAATTAGCTGAAGATATTAAAACAATAGTAGACCCCCTCGTACACAATAAAGAGGCTGAAGAATTGTTATTGCTTGCCGAAAATGCTAATCTAATATATCAAGATATTAGAAATAAAATAAACATTATCATTAAACAAAAATCTTTCAAAGAAGTAGCTCTTGCGATATTGTTCGTTGTTGGAATACAAAAACCGAAAATGTCCAAATTCGATTACAAAGAGGCAGCCGCAATGGTGCCAATCTACGACGGCTCACCTGATGGACTCGATATGTTCATCAGTGCAGCCACACTACTAAATGAGATCTCCCCCAGCGCAAACAAAGCGTTGGTATATCAATTCCTACTGACCAGACTCGACAAAAAGGCCCGAAGAGCAATTAATAATAGCGTGGATATACCTTCACTGCTAACAAATTTAAAAACTACATGTATATCAAAGACTAGCGCCGACAGCATATTAGCGAAGTTGAAGTCTATAAAAAAACAGTCAGCAGACGAATTATGTAAGGAAGTTGAAGAGCTGACCGAACAACTCATCGACTTACACATCAAGGAAGAGACACCACCGCAACGAGCAGCAAAACTCGCTTGCCAAGCAGGAATCGATGCCCTCATCGAAGGCATTGATAACCCTGAATTAAAAACTATATTACGTGCGGGAGCCTTCACCAGCATAGCTGACGCAGTGGAGAAGGTCAATAAATATAAATCGCTGACAACCAAATCAGCAAATGTGCTTATTTACAATCGCGGGCAGCGACAACCGCCCTACCCGCATCCTAACCGTTTCAACCAGAACAATCGTGGTAGAAATTTTAATAACTATAGAGGAAGAGGTGGTAGATTCAATAATCAACCTCAACAAAACCAAAATTTTAACCAAAATCGCCAATATCATCAACAGAATTTCCCTAACCAAAACAGAAACTTTAGGGGCAATGGCAGCCAAAACTATTACAACAGACCGCAACATTTCATTAGAATTGCGGAAAACTCCGAAAACCCGGCTGCGAACCTCCGCGCGTTGTCGGACGAAGAACAGGAGGAAAACCGAAATCAACATCAAATATTTTCAACCTAAATATTACTTGTTCAATGTTTATTATAGTTAAATTAAGCATGTGCGAACAACCATGCGTTCTTATTCTTGATACAGGGGCAGATATATCAATCCTAAAGGAAAATTTGATCAAACGTACCCAGAAAATTAACAAAAATAATACATGCATAATAAACGGCGTGACCGAAGGGAAACTTGAAACAATAGGTAGTACCAACACTAGTCTACTTATAGAAAATAATAAAATTCCACACCAATTCCATTTGGTGAATAAACAATTCCCAATTACAGCTGACGGCATTCTAGGAAAAGACTTTTTAACAAAATATGAATGTAATCTGTGTTTGAAGACATGGTTACTATCCTTTTTCTTCAATGAGACTAATCTAGAAGTACCGATCCATGACACATGGGACGATCATCTAGTCATCCCCCCCAGATGCCAGATTATCAAAGAAATAAAAATTCCACATATAAAAGAAGACACTGTCATAATTTCTCAAGAAATCAAACCTGGAGTATTTTGCGCAAATTCCATAGTTAACTCTAAAACACAATTCGTTAAAATCATTAATACCAATACGTCTGAAATACTTCTACCCAAAAATTTCAAGCCACTAACCCAACCGTTAACACATTTTACAATCAACCACAACACAACTAACAACCCTAATCGTATACCAAAATTAACTGAAGAATTAAATCTAACTAACACTCCCCGTGAAGCCCAACACAAACTGATAAATCTCTGCAGAAACTATAACGAAATATTCGCTTTAAAAGATGACTTCTTAACTACCAACAACTTTTATAAACAAAACATTCAACTCAACGACAAAAACCCCGTCTACATAAAAAATTATCGAACTCCAGAGGCCCAAATAACAGAAATAAATAAACAAATATCAAATATGTTAGAAAATAGAATCATCCAACCATCAACCTCTCCATATAATTCCCCTATACTTTTAGTGCCAAAAAAATCTAATACACAAGATAAAAAGTGGCGATTAGTGGTAGACTTTCGCCAGCTCAACAAAAAAATTACACCAGATAAATTTCCCCTTCCAAGAATAGATGAAATACTCGATCATTTAGGAAGAGCCAAATACTTTACTACTCTAGACCTAATGTCAGGTTTCCACCAAATAGAACTTGACGAAAATTCCAAAAAACTAACAGCATTCTCTACTTCAAACGGTCATTTCGAATTCAATAGACTACCTTTCGGATTAAATATTTCCCCAAACAGCTTCCAAAGAATGATGACAATTGCACTCAGCGGCTTACCACCAGAGTGTGCTTTCCTTTACATTGACGACATTATAGTAGTCGGATGTTCCATAAATCATCATTTAAGTAATTTGGAAAAAGTTTTCAAACAACTCCAAAAATATAATTTGAAACTTAACCCCGCAAAATGCTCATTCTTTAGACCAGATGTCACATACCTAGGTCATAATATATCCGCATCTGGCATCCAACCAGATAAATCAAAATTTTCAGTCATATTAAATTACCCTACACCAAACACATCGGATGAAGTCCGTCGATTCGTTGCTTTTTGCAACTATTATAGAAGATTTATTAAAAATTTTGCCCAAATTGCGCATCCCTTAAACAAACTCCTTCGAAAAAATGCAGTCTTCGATTGGAGCTCTGAATGTCAGCAAGCATTCAATTCTTTAAAATCAGCACTGATTTCTCCCACAATTTTACAATTTCCCGATTTTAAAAAAGAATTCACACTAATAACCGATGCATCAAAGACTGCCTGTGGCGCAGTATTGGCCCAAGATTGCGATGGAATCGAATTACCGATCGCTTACGCAAGTAAAGCCTTCACCAAAGGTGAAGCAAATAAATCAACAATTGAACAGGAACTTACTGCCATTCATTGGGCAATAACATTCTTTAGACCATACTTATACGGAAGAAAATTCACGGTAAAAACAGACCACAGACCGCTTGTTTACCTTTTTTCAATGAAGAATCCATCTTCCAAATTAACACGAATGAGACTAGATTTAGAGGAATTTAATTTTGACGTACAATATGTACAAGGAAAACTAAACGTAACTGCCGACGCATTATCACGAATAGCAATTGATTCTGAAACTTTGAAAACAATAAACGTCCTAGCCGTTCAAACGAGAGCAATGACAAGAAAAGAACAAAATATGAATCAGACGGAATACGAACACTTGAATAATAACACTGTACTCGATGTCAATGAGCCTGATCAACTCAAAGTATACGAGGCAGTTGAACCAACCGAATGGGAAAAACTACCCAAACTTCAATGCGGACGCGCACTCGAAGATAATGAAAACGCTAGCGAGAATGAATTTAATAATATGAAATGCGCAATTAAAAATAAAACAGGATTCAAAGAATTAATGTCGACAAATACAAAAATTGCAAGCAACTCGAAAGAGACCTTAGGGAATCTATTACAGAAAGTTGAAAATATGGCCAAAAAATTAAGAATAAGCGCGATAGCTCTAGCGTTATCAAGCGTGATATTCCAATTATGCAGCGTTCAATTCTTCAAGAAGACTTGTAACGACTCGCTAAAAGACTTGCAAATAGTGCTCTACACACCCAAGCGTGTGATAGAAAGCCAAGAAGAAAAATTAAAAATCCTGAAAAATTATCATGATGCACCAATTGGAGGACATATAGGTGCCAATCGATTATATAAAAAGCTCAGTAGACTCTATTCCTGGAGCAAAATGAAATCAGAAATTTATGAATATGTTAGAAATTGTATACAATGCAAACAAAATAAACACAAAACCCCGACCAAGGAAAACTTTATAAAAATACCCACCCCAGAAAAACCTTTTGATTGTGTATCTATTGACACTATCGGACCTTTTAACAAATCTAATTCAGGAAATAGATATGCATTAACTATCCAATGTAACCTCTCCAAATACGTAATAATAAAACCAACCCCAGACAAACAAGCATCCACAATAGCGAGAGCATTTATAGAAAATTGCATTCTCGTATACGGTACTCCGTCAATTGTTCAAACTGATCAAGGAACCGAATACAAGAATGAATTATTTGACAATATTTCAAAATTACTCCAAATTCAACAAAAATTTTCTACCCCCTATCACCCGCAATCAATCGGAAGTTTAGAAAGAAACCATCGTTGTCTTAATGAATACGTGAGACAATTCATCAACCCATCGCAGAGCGACTGGGATGATTGGTTGCCTTACTACGCATTCTGTTACAACACCACTCCGCATACAGATTTTTCATACACACCTTTTGAATTAGTTTTCGGCAGAAACGCAACACTGCCATACAACCTAAAATCACACATTGAACCCGTATACAATATCGAGCAATATCATAAAGAATTACAATTCAAACTCAAAACGGCAACAAAATCAGCAAAAGAAATAATTGACAGAATCAAACAAAAGCGTCGTGAAGATCAGCAGAAAGATACAAACCCAATACAAATACATGAGAATGATTTAGTTATGATGACTAACGAAAACAGAAGAAAACTAGACAAGGTATATCAAGGACCATACAAGGTCATATCAATAAATCACCCAAACGCGACATTATTAGATGAGAAAACCCAAAACACTCATACTGTACATAAAAATAGATTAATTACTTATAATTCCCTCCTCCGTTAGGGGGAAGGGGGTATTAGAAATTTGGTACGTATCAGAGATTAAGTTCATTTTTACTCAATTATTTCCCAATTATAATTATTATTAAAATCATCACTGTTATTATCATCATAATTATCGACAATCATTAAATACAAATATTATACAATAAGCATCACAGAACAAATTAAAACTATTATAAATTAAATACACTATATAATTAAATTTACGAATTTATCACAACCTGTAAATATAGTTAGATAACCATATGTAAGAGGAGAAGCTATAACACCCAATAATAATGAATATAATAATAATAAATGATTCCACCCGGTTACATCATTCTCCCAAAGAGGGATGGTGTAGCGGGATAACCTATTACCATTATCCTTTCCCACTTGTCATAAAATCCCAACGATCCTATTCCCACAAATTCATTCCCACGCCATAAATTATCGTCATACATGTTTGTAGGCCAAATGCATTTTTATGTCACAAGCTCACAGCTGCATACGATAATATTAAATAACAACCACTCACCCTTGCAGCGTAACATTATGCAGAACTAACCCACTTCAACCAAGTGTGAAATGACAACACACAGAAACAACCACTACCCTTTTGTTCTCCGTATTGACCCGTTCGAACCAATCGAACGCGCTCACATATTTCCTTGCTGGCTCCTCCTCCTCTAGAATAGAAGCTACCTTGTGTAGAGTTTTAGTTTAAGCATTATAAAAAGTACATGTCGAATGCAAGCGAGAGGCTTTTACATTTCCAACCAATCAAGTTAACAAGTGTCGAATGCACGCGAGGACGGAACTAAGAATATAGTGATATTTATATTAGTGGAATGTGCCTGAGTTCTTTCATTCCGAAATATATCACAAGTGCCCCAAAGTGATAGAAATTGTATACTACATCGGGTTGAACTTCCACAACACGTTAAGAATGTTCTTGCTCCGCTCTCCATTCAATCCGCATCAAGAGTATTTGCACAATATCAGTGTCGGTCCCCGCTTCCAAAGATATTTATTGAATAAAAAGAAAATAATCAGAGATTCCACTATAAAGTAGTCACATATCGTACAACATCCGAAAAAAAAAACATGTTGTTTTTTATTTTCTTATTTAGTAACTGTGATGAACGGTTTTCCAACGAAAAGCTCAAAGTCAGTTCCTAGGATCCGACGTAGCATTTTTGCATATTATCGTGATTGACATGTTCTGCAAACTTTTTTCTATTTAGAAACATGCCAAGAATATGTCAAACGCGAGAATTTTCACACGAAAATGTTACGAGTAAAACATTAGGAGTAAAATGAAATGTTCGGGTATTTTGGTTATTGTTTAAGGTATATTTGAAGATGTATTTTCCATTTTTTGAGTGCACGAATAATGATTATTACGCTGTTGACAGCTAGATGCGTAGATGCTGTCTGTAAAACGGTACCTTACTATCGGTTCTGAAGCAACGGGGTGTCGCAGAACGAATTCCAATGAATATTTAGAAACTTTGGGACAATACCTCAAGTGTTACATAGGGGATTTTGAAATTTTCCAAAATGGTGGCCACAAATGCAAAAAAAAATCGGTTTTTTTCGACCTTCCAGACCACACCTTAAGGGAGTATTCTAGTCTAGAAATTTGAAGAAAATCAATTTTTTTTCCTTCATATTTCTGTAGTTTAGGCACCGTACCCTAAATATGACTTAACGAAAATCCTATTATGTACCGAGTTAGAGCTATTTTAGTGATGCGATATCCAACCTGGCACGGTCATAACAATGAACTTCAAACGCGTTTTTCTCGAAACTAGTTTTTTCAAACTGGCGTACATGATATCTCAAGTTCTACTGAACCGATTCATGTCGAATTTATATGGATACAATCTGCAGGCACCTCTCTATCGCATGAACCGCTACAGCATGATATTTTTTAAATTTTACTATTTTTAAAAAATCCGGAAACGCAAGAAAAAAAACTTTTTGAACCGCATTTTGTTTTTCAAACGGCCGCCATTTAATCAAAAAAGATGTTTTCGACTTGTCCGAGGTTCATGCGATAGCGGCATCTTTACTGATTCAGAATCTATTCGATTTTTTTTTGTTCCAGATAACCAGAAAGTCTGGAATCGTGTACGCCATGGCACAACTTTTTTTTTGAACCCTCTCACTTCATCAGCTCTTAACTATTCTAGTTATGAATATTTTTTCTCCGTTCAATTTTTGTTTTATCGTTAAAAGATAGATGAACAAATAATGATATAATGAATAGTAAAAATATTCTTTGTTTTATTTTTACGGAGCTCGAAAAAACGTCCGAAATTCGTGTCTCTACACTAGAATATCCCCTTAAACAAAATTAGGATTAGTTGCAATTTTTTCAAAGAAAACATGATAAACTTGTTAGAAAAACGTTTTTCCTGTAAAAGTGTCAATCTTCCGATGTATGAATGACTTGTTGTCGATTGTCTGGGCTATTCATATTGTTTTTTGCAATTTTAAAAAATACATTTTTGAGAAAAATGAGTTTCAATTTTTTTTTAATTTTAGTGTGTTTTTTTTTCAATCTGAGATGGTGCTGTCAATGACTAGTCGAGTTGGCATGAAATTCGTCTATAGTCAACTTAAACACTACGAATCTACAGAATTTAGATAATGACACTAGTGTTATGTTTTTTTTCCAAATAACTCTTCACAGCGCGCGATCAAACAAAATGAAAACATAAAAAAACTATCAAGCATAAATCAAACAAAAAAAATTGTAACCTACCAGCTCGGTTATCCACCAGGACCTCATCCACCCCGGCGCCAACGGGGGACGCGTACCGATCGGTGGTAGTCGAGGTGGCCTCGCTCCCCGTCCACCGGTTATCCTTGTTGAGCAGCAGCCGCCCGTTGAGGGGCGCCTGCTGAAACTGGTGCTGCGTCACCGGATCGCCGTTCAGCTTGAAGAACCCCAGCACCAGGAAGGACCAGATACCGAGGCCGAAGATGAACTTGAACACCACGCGGGTCTTGGGGGACATTCTGTGGGACATTTTTTTGTTTCGATTTTGTGCTCGGCTGGCGCGGTTTTTTGTTTATTGGGGAGTAAGGTGCGCGGTTGAATTCCTGGCTAGACTCAAGGGCAGAGTGTTCCTCCTAGAGGCAGGCGCAGCTTTGCGAGTGGGTGTAGTGCACGGACGGGCTCGACGGCAATAATTCACTTCTCGATCATATTTTTCTTTCGTCTGGTCGTTCGTGTGATGCTTCCGCTAGTCGATGGCAATGTGAACTTTTTCTGTGGAAGGAAAAAGAAAAATGGAAATGCTATTTAAACATATTTAGTTACAAAATATAAAATATAACAAATTTGTAGAAATTATCTTATTTGGCATGAAAAGTTTTCGTTGTTTCGGAGGAATAAACAGCTTCTTATCAGAGATTTTAAATTACCTGTCGAATCGGATCAACAAACGTCCCCTACTTAAGGCTATCTATTGATATTTACAAACCACTCAACTGTCTATCGACGACATGCATCGGGAATAACATTTCGTGCTTTTTAGTTTGCCGCGAGAATCCGCACACTCGACAAGCCGTAAATGCGGATCAAAGTCAAGAGACCAATAAACTTCGAACGCGCGCCTTCCAAAGTTAGAAAATATCGATCGTTATGAACTCCCAAGACCACGTTAATTGACACCACAATGCCGCTGCGAGACCCAATTACGCCTACTACCCGCCGTGGTCAGTGCTGTGGAAGTCGCTTCCTACTCGAGAGAAGTCACGCATTGAATATGTTCACGTCGCCACGTAACAAACCGGTCACATTCGGCTCGCTTCTTGGAATCCCATCCAAATCGAATTTATGTTTCGTTACGTCGCCAGCGGGGCCCTAGGCAACATTCCATCCAAGCTGACATTGACACTGGTCAGGTGTGGAACAGTCACGTTCGGGCGTGGCATTCCAACTATGACAACATTTGGTCTTCGCAAGGGCCCCCACGTCATGATCCGTGCAACGCATCCGACGAAAAAGACGCATAAAGCGGGGCATAAAATCGTGTACCCCAAAAAGCGTATTACATCATCATCACGGTTGCGGTAGTAAATTCTCATCCTCAATGTGCCGGCTGCCGCCAGGGTGGAAGCAA